>NC_092412.1:22630804-22952471 GCF_040894005.1 Engystomops pustulosus | reverse complement strand
TGTCATTGTGTCCCTGTCCTGTCCCCCCAAGTGTCAACGTGTCCCTGTCCTTTCCCCCCAAGTGTCAACGTGTCCCTGTTCTGTCCCCCAAGTGTCAGCGTGTCCTGGTCCTCTCCCCCAAGTTTCAGCGTGTCCCTGTTCTGTCCCCCAAGTGTCAGCGTGTCCCTGTCCTGTCCCCCAAGTGTCAGCGTGTCCTTGTCCTGTCCCCCAAGTGTCATTGTGTCCCTGTCCTGTCCCCCCAAGTGTCAGCGTGTCACTGTTCTGTCCCCCCAAGTGTCAGCGTGTCCCTGTCCTGTCCCCAAGTGTCAACGTGTCCCTGTACTCTCCCCCAAGTGTCAGCGTGTCCCTGTTCTGTCCCCCAAGTGTCAGCGTGTCCCGGTCCTCTCCCCCAAGTTTCAGTGTGTCCCTGTTCTGTCCCCCAAGTGTCAGCGTGTCCCTGTCCTGTCCTCCAAGTTTCAGCGTGTCCCTGTCCTGTCCCCCCAAGAGTCAGCGTGTCCCTGTCCTGTCCCACAAGTGTCAGCGTGTCCCTGTCCTATCCCCCAAGTGTCAGCGTGTTCCTTTCCTGCCCCCCAAGTGTCAGCATGTCCCTGTCCTGCCCGCCAAGTGTCATCATGTCCCTGTCCTGCCCCCCAAGTGTCAGAGTTTCCCTGTCCTTTCCCCCAAGTGTCAGCGTGTCCCTGTCCTGCCCCCCAAGTGTCAGCGTGTCCCCGTCCTGCCCCCAAGTGTCAGCGTGTCCTGCCCTGTCCCCCAAGTGTCAGCGTGTCCCTGTCCTGTCCCCCAAGTGTCAGCCTGTCCCTGTCCTCTCCCCCAAGTGTCAGCGTGTCCCTGTCCTGCCCCTCAAGTGTCAGCGTGTCCTGCCCTGTCCCCCAAGTGTCAGCGTGTCCCTGTCCTGCCCCCCAAGTGTCAGCGTGTCCCTGTCCTGCCCCCCAAGTGTCAGCGTCACTTTCCTCTACCCCATAGTCTGGATGTCTTTCTTGATGGACATCCAGCTCCAGTTCTCAGTGATTTTGTTTCCTATACAGATTTTTGGTTACATAGAAGTGGATCCTCACCCTACGGTTGGAGGACGGTGTGATGAGTCAGCTCTCATCTCAGGTTCGTCAGTATTAGTCACTTTCCTGCCTGCTGTCCATCTGGGATGTATGTGTTCGGTATGAATGACACCAATTCCAGATTCAGCAGATTATCCGCTGTCCCCAATAGCTGCGGCTCCTCTCTCAGCTTCATGCTGATTCCTTTGAAAGCGACTTCAGAAGATTAATCAGAGCGGAATATGAAGGGATGAGCGGCATCAAAGAGGCTTCATATCAGGAATCATCTCACACATGTGTTATATATCATATTTATGTATAATACATGGCTAAGGACATGAGAATAAACAACAACTTCATAATCAACACACAAAATATACAAGATCTCCTCCTATACATGTTACTTTAGGCTCTTCCATAGCTGTTCTCTTAAGGTCAATTAGAACAAGCTCCTCAGGGGTGGATCTATACCTGTCAATTATAACTGGTGAAAAGCCATACCTACTCCGTAGAAGAGGTTCTGCAGTAGCTTCTGCCCATATACCATATAAATATTACCTGTTACCAAACTGAATTGATAAATATGAACCTCAGGGGAGGATTCATGTTAAGCTCCTCCCTTCTCTTCTAAATAGGGTTCCCCAGCGGCATTACATCTGCTGCATATATAATAGACAGCTTCCAGTGTATACAGATTTGAACCTCACTCTTACAAGAGCTTTCTCCTCAGGGGTGGATCTATGTCTGTCAATAATGACAAGAGGTTCTGCAGCAGCTGGGTAGTCTGCTTTACTTTATCCTATTTACATTATCCTCCTCACAGAGAAGGTTTGAAACTTCCTCTTGCAAGATTTTTCTCCTATATCTATCAATATTGACAAATGAGAAGCTCCAGCTTCCTCTTTAAAAGAGGTTCTGCAGCAGCTTTGGTTAGTCTGCTTTACAATATCCTATTTACACTATCCAACTACAGAAGCTTATTGAGAAGGTTTGAGACATTTTCCAGTCACGGTTTGCTCCTCGCGGGTAGGTCCAAGGTCTTACTAATCAACAAGAATCTCCTCCTTTCCCTTCCCAAAGAGATTCTGCAGCAGAATGTTACAGAACCTCTTTAAAAAAGTTTAAGCTTCCAGCTAGAGTTTCCCCCTCAGGAACTGATTCTTGTCCACCATTATTAGCTGACAGAAAGATCCTCCTTTCTCTCGTAAAAGAGGTTCTGCAGCAGCTGCAGATAGTCTGCACACCACATTAGGGCCTCATTTAAAAAGTCTGTACCTTCCTCTAGCTTGACCCTCAGGGGCAGACCCATTTCTATCAATATTGACATAAATCTCTTCCTTTCTCTTCTCAAAGAGGTTCTGCAGCAGCCTCAGATTACTTTCATACCTCATGCTTTTGCAGGGCCTCATTGAGAAGGACTGAACCTCCTTCTTGCCAGAATAACCTCCTCAGGGGCGGATCCATGCCCTCATTACTGACAGAAACCTCCTCTTATATCATCTAGAAGAGGTTCTGCAGCAGCTTTACACTTAAGACATACACTATAAAAGGTACAAAGATTACTACTAGAATATGGCTTTCATACTGATAACCTATCCTCAGGATACTGGTAAGTGATCAATGGGGGTCAATTACCCGGACCCCACGCTGTTCTGCCTATCACATGACCCTATGACAACCCTTCCTGTTAGAGGACCCCCAGACATAACTATCCCCCCCAGGTTTATACGTTATTGCACATCATGTTACACCTCTCTATCCCAGATAAAATCAGGATTACAATGAAATGTCATCATGCAGTCTCAAAACAGAATATGACGCGTCTTTAGGGCTAAGCTCGAAAAAAAAACATCATCTTCAGAGACCGGGAAAATATTTTGTTATATTTTGGGCATAGTCTTATCTCATTTCACTCTATTTCTTCATCTATTTGGTTATAACAGGAGGTAAAGGGCCAACATTGCCCTCAGATGATGCCATATAGTGAACGGCTGCGCTAATGTTTACTATTCGCTAAGAATCATGGGAGATTTCTGCTCTCAGCGAATGTAACCTGAGCAGTATAGATCAATATCTGAATCTGACCCTGCATAGAGAGGCTGCCGAACTAATTTACATGTAGTAGCCAGTAATCATGTGGTGGTGACAACAAAATGCCATTTACAAGTAGCTGTAAGAGATGAAAACACACAAATCACAGGAAGTTCCAGTTACATTTAATAATAGCATCAAAGGATCAGAAATCATTCTAGATAAACACGTAAGAGACAAACAACAACCTTGAATTCATACTCCTTATCCAACTACAACAACACAGCAACTATAACATAAAATATAAGTACTACACTACTGCCCCCTATGTACAAGAATATAAGTACTATAATACTGCCCCCTATGTACAAGAATATAACTACTATAATACTGCCCCCTATGTACAAGAATATAAGTACTATAATACTGCCCCCTATGTACAAGAATATAACTACTATAATACTGCCCCCTATGTACAGGAATATAACTACTATAATACTGCCCCCTATGTACAAGAATATAAGTACTATAATACTGCCCCCTATGTACAAGAATATAACTACTATAATACTGCCCCCTATGTACAAGAATATAACTACTATAATACTGCCCCCTATGTACAAGAATATAACTACTATAATACTGCCCCCTATGTACAAGAATATAACTACTATAATACTGCCCCCTATGTACAAGAATATAACTACTATAATACTGCCCCTATGTAGAAGAATATAAATACTATAATACTGCCCCCTATGTACAAGAATATAACTACTATAATACTGCCCCCTATGTACAAGAATATAACTACTATAATACTGCCCCCTATGTACAGGAATATAACTACTATAATACTGCCCCCTATGTACAAGAATATAACTACTATAATACTGCCCCCTATGTACAAGAATATAACTACTATAATACTGCCCCCTATGTACAAGAATATAACTACTATAATACTGCCCCCTATGTACAAGAATATTACTACTATAATACTGCCCCCTATGTACAAGAATATAACTACTATAATACTGCCCCTATGTACAAGAATATAACTACTATAATACTGCCCCCTATGTACAAGAATATAGCTACTATAATACTGCCCCCTATGTACAAGAATATAACTACTATAATACTGCCCCCTATGTACAAGACTATAACTACTATAATACTGCCCCCTATGTACAAGAATATAACTACTATAATACTGCCCCCTATGTACAAAAATATAAGTACTATAATACTGCCTCCTCTGTACAAGAATATAACTACTATAATACTGCCCCCTATGTACAGGAATATAACTACTATAATACTGCCCCCTATGTACAAGAATATAACTACTATAATACTGCCCCCTATGTACAAGAATATAACTACTATAATACTGCCCCCTATGTACAGGAATATAACTACTATAATACTGCCCCCTATGTACAAGAATATAACTACTATAATACTGCCCCCTATGTACAAGAATATAACTACTATAATACTGCCCCCTATGTACAAGAATATAACTACTATAATACTGCCCCCTATGTACAAGAATATAGCTACTATAATACTGCCCCCTATGTACAAGAATATAACTACTATAATACTGCCCCCTATGTACAAGACTATAACTACTATAATACTGCCCCCTATGTACAAGAATATAACTACTATAATACTGCCCCCTATGTACAAGAATATAACTATTATAATACTGCCCCCTATGTACAAGAATATAACTACTATAATACTGCCCCCTATGTACAAGAATATAAATACTATAATACAACCCCTATGTACAAGAATATAACTACTATAATACTGCCCCTATGTACAAGAATATAACTACTATAATACTGCCCCCTATGTACAAGAATATAACTACTATAATACTGCCCCCTATGTACAAGAATGTAAATACTATAATACTGCCCTCTATGTACAAGAATATAACTACTATAATACTGCCCCCTATGTACAAGAATATAACTACTATAATACTGCCCCCTATGTACAAGAATATAACTATTATAATACTGCCCCCTATGTACAAGAATATAACTACTATAATACTGCCCCCTATGTACAAGAATATAACTGCTATAATACTGCCCCCTATGTACAAGAATATAACTACTATAATACTGCCCCCTATGTACAAGAATATAACTACTATAATACTGCCCCTATGTACAAGAATATAACTACTATAGTACTGCCCCCTATGTACAAGAATATAACTACTATAACACTGCCCCCTATGTACAAGAATATAACTACTATAGTACTGCCCCCTATGTACAAGAATATAACTACTATAATACTGCCCACTATGTACAAGAATATAACTACTATAATAACACCCCCTATGTTCAAGAATATAACTACTATAACACTGCCCCCTATGTACAAGAATATAACTACTATAACACTACCCCCTATGTACAAGAATATAACTACTATAATACTGCCCCCTATGTACAAGAATAAAACTACTATAATACTGCCCCCTATGTGCAAGAATATAACTACTTTAATACTGCCCCCTTTGTACAGGAGTATAACTACTATAATATTGCCCCCTATGTAAAAGAATATGACTACTATAATACTGCCTCCTATGTACAAGAATATAACTACTATAATACTGCCCCCTATGTACAAGAATATAACTACTACAATACTGCCCCCTATGTACAAGAATATAACTACTATAACACTGCCCCTATGTACAAGAATATAACTACTATAATACTGCCCCCTATGTACAAGAATATAACTACAGGCGGTCCCCTACTTAAGCACACTCGACTTACATACGACCCATAGTTACAAACGGACCTCTGGATATTGGTAATTTATTGTACTTTAGTCCTAGGCTACAATAAACAGCTGAAACAGTTATCACAGGTGTCTGTAATGAAGCTTTAGTGTTAATATTGATTCTTATGACAACCCAACATTTTTTAAATCTAATTGTCACAGAGACCAAAAAAGTTCTGGCTGGGATTACAATGATAAAATATACAGTTCCGACTTACATACAAACTCAACTTAAGAACAAACCTACAGACCCTATCTTGTATGTAACCCGGGGACTGCCTGTACTATAATAATGGCCCCTATGTACAAGAATATAACTACTATAATACTGCCCCCTATGTACAAGAATATAACTACTATAATACTGTCCCCTATGTACAGGAATATTACTACTTTAATACTGCCCCCTATGTACAAGAATATAACTACTATAATAACGTCCCCTATGTACAGGAATATAACTACTATAATACTGCCCCCTATGTACAAGAATATAACTACTATAATACTGTCCCCTATGTACAGGAATATTACTACTTTAATCCTGCCTCCTATGTACAAGAATATAACTACTATAATACTGTCCCCTATGTACAGGAATATAACTACTATAATACTGCCCCCTATGTACAAGAATATAACTACTATAATACTGCCCCCTATGTACAAGAATATAACTACTATAATACTGCCCCCTATGTACAAGAATATAACTACTATAATACTGCCCCCTATGTACAAGAATATAACTACTATAATACTGCCCCCTATGTACAAGAATATAACTACTATAATACTGCCCCCTATGTACAAGAATATAACTACTATAATACTGCCCCCTATGTACAAGAATATAACTACTATAACACTGCTCCCTATGTACAAGAATATAACTACTATAATACTGCCCCCTATGTACAAGAATATAACTACTATAATACTGCCCCCTATGTACAAGAATATAACTACTTTAATACTGCCCCCTATGTACAGGAATATAACTACTATAATACTGTCCCCTATGTACAAGAATATAACTACTATAATACTGCCCCATATGTACAAGAATATAACTACAATAATACTGCCCTCTATGTACAAGAATATAACTACTATAATACTGCCCCCTATGTACACACACATAATTGTCTTTAATTCAAAACAGTTCTCCAATGTTTTATGTATTTTCATATCAATCTGTGTTTGTGTGGGTTTCCTCCGGGTCCTCCATTTTCCTCCCACACTCCAAAACCTGCATGATTGCGCCAAAATCTGATCGTGTGCGGCACAATAGCCCGCTAAATATCTGTCCCAGTGGCGCGCTCCCTGAAAACATTGGAAAACGGAAATGCGATCCGCGGACCCTTAGGAAATAAGCCACAATGGGGCATATTTACTTACATGTCCCATCGCAATCCCCAAGGTGCATTGTCCGAAGAGGATTCGTAGCTGCCGCGATTCACTAAGATCGTGCGTCCAATTTCCTGCATGTGTCGCTTCCCCGCTCAGGTCCCCGGAGTTCACCTTCTTCTTCCCGGTGCATGTAAGGGCATGGCTTGTGACACAATTTTGAATGTTAAAGGGGTTATCCGGTTATAAAAAATTACTTATGGCCGGGCTGTTGTCCGTTTGATCCATGCCCCAGTTTGTTTACAGGGGCACAGGGAACTTCTGGTCCGGGATGTGCCGGCTCCTCCCATCCGTCCCTATCTCCCAGCGTTGTAAGATGGTGTCGGATGGGAGCTTCCCGCTGACAGGAAGCTCCCTGTGCACCCTTGTAAAGAAACCGGCGCACACATGAGACGGACCGTGGCGCGGGACATCAGCAGCGCCGGACGAGGTAAGTACACATTTATTATTCTTAAATAGCCCAGCCCGGCCCTAAGTAAATTTTAACACCCGGATAACCCCTTTAATCCCGTGCTTAGTCTGAATCCGTCGGTTGTCCGACGACCACGGCCCCCTGTATGAATGTCGACGACTGCACCAAAATCCGTTTGCGTGCGCCAAAAACTCCTGTTAAATGCAGCACAAAACGGAAAAAGTTGGGAAACCCGACGAAAATGCGGATCGCGGACCCTTAGTAAATGTGCCCCAGTGTGTGATGTGTATTGAATGCAGAAACACAGGGGGTTCAGGGGAATAGCTGCAAGTTGCTGATTTAATGCTAACAAGAGGCAGACACTGGACATGAGTCTCCACTTCCCTGTGTACAGACCATTGTGCGATGTGCTATAAGGGAGGGGGGTGTAAGAAAATAAAGAGACAGAATATAAATATTACTAAAAAAAAGGTAATAATTCTAAATTACTTTTATATTTTTCATTATATTTGTTTATATTTGTTCATTAAAAGGGGTGATTAAGGCCTCTTCCACACTAGCGTTGCGTTTCACGTCAGGGTGCAATGCGTGAAAAACTGACGTTTTTGGCTGCGTTTTTGTTCCATTTTTCCTTGGAGTAATTAGCGTTTTTGCGTTTTTCCCGTGCGTGTTGTTAGCGTTTTTTTGCGTTTTCGGCGCATTTTTCACGTGCGATTCAATGGGAGACTCGAGCATTTTTCAAAGGGACCATGGTTTGGGATTAAAATGTGTTATTTAATTGAAAAATAATGTCTTCTGATAATTTGCAAACATCTGCGATCTATTCTTCACTGTTCCGCGCGTATATTATCTCCCGACAATTTAGCAGATGTGAAGAACAGTAAAGAATAGAATAAAAACATTGAACACAGTGAACACAGTGACCACAGGATCATTTAAGAGAAAAACACAGTGCAGAACACATTGCAGAATAGATTACAGATGTTCGGCACATCTGCTTACTTGTCGGGAGATACGCGCGGAACGGCGCGAACAAAATAGCATGTGAAGAACAATATATATGTGTGTGAAGAACACATTGCAGATGTTTAAATACATCTGCAATGTGTTCTTCACACATATATATATTGTTCTTCACATGCTATTTTGTTCGCACCGTTCCGCGCGTATCTCCCGACAAGTAAGCAGATGTGCCGAACATCTGTAATCTATTCTGCACTGTGTTCTGCACTGTGTTTTTCTCTTAAATGATCCTGTGTTCACTGTGTTCACTGTGTTCAATGTTTTTATTCTATTCTTCACTGTTCTTCATTGTGTTTTTTTAATTAAATGCTCGATCGCGAGCAGGGGAAATAATGTTATTCTGGTCACCTAGCAACCCTTACGTTTAAAACGCATTGCACTCGCATTGCACTTGCAATGATTGCGAGTGCAATGCGTTCTTGATGCATCTCCATAGACTTGAATGGGGCGTGAAAAACCAACGCATAAGCACGCGCGTTAAAACCAACGCTAATGAAGAAAGACCCATTGAATACAATGGGACAGAGTGCAATGCAAGTTCTGCGCGTCAAAAACGCCAGTGTGGAAGGGGCTTTATTGATTTACTTTATTTCATTTCATTCGCATTGACCCTCAAATTGTCTCAGGAATTTGTTGGCATAAAATTACCTTTTTAAATTGCTAAATTTTTTTTGTTTGTTTGGTAAATTATTATTTAAAGGAGTTTTACCACCAGGATGAAGGGCTGTAAACCAAGCACACTGACATACTGGTGTGTGTCCCCTCTGGCAGGAGTTGCTCTTCTTTATGCTTTCTAAGCCTCTGTTTTTAAGAAAAAAAAAGGCTTTTAAATTATGCAAATGAGACGGAGGGGCATCAGGCTCCACAGGTGGTAATGGAGCCTGGAGCCCCTTAGGCTCATCTGCATAATTCTAATAGCCTTTTTTTTGTAAAAACATCTGTATGTCAGTGTGCTGGGTTTACAATCCTTCATCCTGGTGGTAAATTTTCCTTTCAATCAAATTTGTATATAATATGCATCAGGCTGTCCGGAAAGTCCTTGAATTATTTTGAGCGTCTTAAATATATGGACCTTGATAGCTGGGGTTTAGGTTTCAAATGAAATAAGAGAACCTGGAAAATTTAAAGTGTGAAAAAATGAAAAAAAAATTTCAATAATTGAAAAGGAAACAAATTTTCAAAGTAAAACTGTGACTCATAGTCCGTCCCTTCTAAAACATTATTAACAAACTCTTTACAGCACGTTTTATAGCCAGCAGGTGCCTCCGCTTATGTTGCCCATTTTACACTTAGACGTCTGCCCTCATTTTCTTTTTTTTTTGGATTTAAACTATTTTCACCATCTGGGAAGTCAAAGTGGCCGATACTTAGGTCGTTCTATGAAGGCAGAAAAATATCACTACATCACATGTTATACCTAGAATCATCTTTTTCAAAAAGGCATAAAAAGTTGCAAAAATAATAAAATGTGCAATGCAATATAAAACACAGAATAGATAATAAGAATTTTTAAAAATGGAAATGAAATAAGCACAAAAAAATGGTAAAACTTAAACATAAAAACAAATAAAAACACTAAAATGAAAAATAGAAAAAAAATTATTTGTATCCCTCAGTTGGTGTTACTACATTGGACTTGGCGCAGTTGGAGTTACTTTGGCCACCATTATTCCTCAGCCATCAGTCTTAGGCTACATTCACACTGCCGTATGGGGGACGTATATACGGCTGACGTATATACAGTGTATATACGTCCCCCATAGATAGCAATGGGCACACAGCGCCGTACGGGAGGGGTACAGTGCGGCACCGTACCATTCCGTAGCCGGGAGAAAGATAGGACATTTCCTACCTTGCCCCGGAATACGGCACCATGTCCCATGTTTCTCTATGGAAAGTGCAGGGGTGATCGGCGCTCATCCCCTCCTCCTCTCCCCGGCGCCGACGTGTGCCCATGCTACAACCCCCCCCTTAAAAAAGATCTGATATTTCCCGTTTCCCTACAGTGGTCCTCCACTCTTTTCCACCACTGCTATGTGTGGCTCTGAAGCCTCCAGACACCATGACACCTTCCCTGATGGACTCAGTAGACCTAATGGTGGAGCAGGGAGCCGACATTGTCAACTAATGCAGTAGTACCACCTATGGTCCCAAATATGATAATTTGGGACACCAAACCATAGATCCATGAATGATTCAGTCGTTCTGAAAGTTACCTTTAAGTTCCGAACTCAGTCTACAAAAATGTTCGCTCTGACAAATAATATTTAGCAAATTGAATTTTTTCCTGTTATGCAAAATGCCAAAACGGGAAGGATAAATATACGTTAGCAGATTTCACCATCTCCCGATAACTTGTATCGCTTTCAAATTTACAGAAACATCTAATGCATGCATTAAACAAGATGCCCTCTGTTAAATGGATATCCCACTGCTCCATGGCACAAAGGGGGCCTGTTAGCATACAAATGTCTATTATGTGAGCGCATTACCGCCGTGGCACGCTGTAATTTAAGCCGCTGCTTTAAAAAAAAAAAAAAAAACCCTGGCTTTGTTCACCTGTCTGTGCGACATATAGCTGAAGAACCTGGCTCCTGTAAGGAAATGCATTACCCCAGGATGGAGCTGGTGAAATGGGAAAAATTAAAAAAAAATTTACATGGAAAATACTTATTTATTGGGTACATTCTAAAAAAAAAAATAAAAAAAATATTTGGTCCCTCAAAGGAAATCTACCATTAAAATCCATCATAAATCGGGGACACTTACTCATAGATCCAGGCACCGTGACTGAAGAAATCTTCTCATATTTGTTGTTCATGACCTTCTTCCTTTTAAAATCAACTTTTTCAAATATGCTAATGAGTCTAAGGAGCTACCCTAGCCAGTCTGAGGAGCTACCCTACGCAGTCTAACTTGCCCACCTGCTTCCTGCTCACTGCACACATTCTGAGGCAACATGGGTAGAGGGGGGGGGGGGGGACAGTGTAACATTCTTTACAACCAGATCACAGAGGGGCTAGGGTAGAGTGCTTCTACACAATGGGGCAGATTTACTTACCTGGTCCAGTCGCGATCCAGCGGCGCGTTCTCCAGCGCTGATTCGGGTTCTGCTGGGATTCACTAAGGTCTTGCCCCCGATGTCCACCAGGTGTCGCTGCTGCCCTGAAGTCCGCTGGAGTTCACCTTCTACGTTCCGGTGTATGTGAGTGCTATTTATGCGACACAATTTTTTTTTAAATTCTATGTTTTTTCCGAATCTGTCAGGTTTTCCTACAGCCACACCCCCCCCCCCCCATTTTTGTCACGTGAAAGACACAATCCGATTGCGTGCGCCAAAATCCTGGGGCAATTCAGCGCAAATCGGAAAAATTCAGGAAACCCGGCGGAAAAAAGTGATTCAGACCCTTAGTAAATGTGCCGCAATGTAACAGTCTGTGAATCTGCAGCAAGGAGAGGCTCGGGTAACACACCTACATCACTTCTGACTCATTAGCATAATTGTTAAAGTTGATGTTAGAAGAAAGGAGGCCATGGATGAGAAATCTAAGAAGATTCCCACAATCACGGTGCCTGGTTTATCATGTCGGATTTTGATGGTAGATTTCCTGTAAAGGAATTGGGAGCTAATTGGTGCCTCGATCTATAAGTAAATGTCCCTGGTTTATCAGGATGGATCTGTAGCATCGCTTCTTATGGTGGTAATAATCAATAATACAAGACGTTGCATCTGTTATACATCGACGTTCATTGATTATATTGTATCCATGTTAAATAAACAAATTGTTGCCGTCAAGGATGACATGAAGGAGGACGGAGGAGACAGAGGATTGTTATCTATATATATACTGCATGGAGTGCGGATGTCCTAAGATAATAGTGAGCTTTGTATAGGATTCACTTTACTGTAATTTATAAATGTTTATTATGTGTATTCTGTTTGTTCAAAGGATACGGGATAAATTACTCCTTGCAGGGGTCTGATTGTGGGGATCCTCATTGATCAGCAGAATGGGGGGCCATGGGGTGGTGTTTTCTGTATACAGTATTGTGTATTGAGGTTTATGGTGAATATAACATATTTTGATGTGTGTTGTGTATGTGCATTTTGTTTTCTGTGTGCAGTCTGTGTTGTCTACATGGTTTATTCTGCCTATTTTATGACAATGTGGAGTTTTATGAGCAGAACAGTATATGTTTGTTATGTTTTATGCTATGTGTATATGTTGTGTGTTGTATAGTGTGCACGGAGCTGTAGAATTGATAAGGGCACTAATCAGCATCCATTATACAGCCATATACGTGAGTCCTAGATTATGTATATAGAGCCATAGAGCAGAATGTCCTATTGGTTACCCAACATGTTCCGCTTTCTGCTGGTATTAGATATGAGATGATGCTGATGGTCACTGGACACCTATAAATAGTTCTGATTCCGAGGCTGAGAGAATAATGAGAGCGGTTTAGAGAAGTGGACTAAAAATAAGATATCTAAGAATATTTCTGTCACTGATACAATCACACAATTGTCTTCAATGCCAGAATCTGCTGCATGTCTTAGACAATCTGTCACTGAGTACAGCTCATCCCTGCATGTACAGTACAGTCCACGTACTCTATAATCTATATACTGTATAGTCTATACTCTGTATGGTCTGTATACTGCACAGTCCATGTACTGTATAGTCTATATACTTCCTAGTCCAGTGGTGGCGAACCTATGGCACGGGTGCCAGAGGCGGCACTCTGAGCCCTTTCTGTGGGCACCCAGGCCATCACCCCAGCATGAAGTTCACCAGATAGGACTCAAAGAGTTCCTACAGAATTTTCCTACAACAATAGGCGAATTTTCCCTCCTCCTTTCACCTGTGTTGGTGTCTTTAGGAGGCTGAAGGATTGAAAGTTGTCAAAGAACAAGGAGAAATAAATTACTGCTTAAATTGCTGTGCTGGCACTTTGCAATAAATAAGTGGCTTTTGGTTGACGTTTGGGCACTCAGGCTCTAAAAGGTTCGCCACCACTGTCCTAGTCCATGCACTGTATATTCTGTACTGTATATATGTACATCAGTGGTTCCAAACCTTCCCAATGCGGCAACCTTTTAATACAGTTCCTCATGTTGTGGTGACTCCCAATCATAAAATTATTTTTGTTGCTTATTCATCACTGTAATTTTGCTACTGTTATGAATTGTAATCATAGTCACAGTGATTCCCCCAAGTAGCTAGTAGTCACAGTGTTCCCCCCTTATAGCCAGTAGTTACAGTGATCCCCCCCCCAGTCGCCAGTAGTCACAGTGATCCCCTCAATAGCCAGTAGTCACAGTGATCCCCCCCAGTGGCCAGTAGTCACAGTGATCCCCTCCAGTATCCACTAGTCACAGTGATCCCCCCAGTAGTCACAGTGATCACCAGCAGTAGTCATAGTGATCCCCCCAGTAGCCAGTACTCACAGAGATCCCCCTAGTAGCCAGTAGTCACAGTGATCCCCCCCAGTAGCCAGTAGTCACAGTGACCCCCCCCCCCCCAGTCACAAGTATGCCCCCCAGTAGCCAGCTGCTTTTGACCCAGTGCAGGCGGAAGTGTCATCACACATTGCCTGCAATGCATTTGCTATCTTTGTCTTTGGGAGAACACATGGGAGATGGAGCGCCAATTATGGGTGTTATCGTCAGGGGTGACCCCGAATGCTGAACCCAAACTTCTAGCTGAAGCAATGTTCGTCACCAAACCAAACATTATGGTTGGTATCTGCTTATCCCTAGTTAGAAGCTATTGAACCACATTTATTATGATTCCTTGATTTTAGTTACTTTTATATGTAAACCACCACGTTATTATTGTGATTTAAAGGGGTTGGTCACTCTTTTGCATAAATTGGACATAAATCTTAACTGCCTTAATAATAATCCCTGAATGTTCATCAAGTGATGCAGCAGTCCTGCTACACTTACTTTAGTACTGTCTTCCAAATATCTGTGGTTCTTTGTTTACATGTCTGAGCACGAATTAATAGGAGGAGCTGCAGCAGGAGAGTTATGAGGCACCCTGCTTTCCCCCTCCTCTCTTTCTAAAGCGGACTGCATTGACAAACTGGTTTTGGACATTTCATATGGGCATTATATAAGTGGCTTCACCAGTGTTCACCATTAAGCCCTAGTCCTGGATTTAGCTGTAGGGCAACCACCAGGTAGCTGCCTCTTGACACAGTCCTGAGAGTGTGACGCTGATGTGTAAAATCGAGGAAACAGGCAAGAGGGAGGCAACAAGTCAAGGCAGGAATCACAGATACAAGGTCATAAAATAAGCAAAGGTCAAACACATAAAACCCTACAGATAGTGGGACACATTTGCAGGAACTAGCCAAGGCAGTGAACCTAAATTGCTCAAGAACTTTGATAAGTTGGAAGATCACATTGTATAATTGGTAGACAGTAGATCATACGGATTTGAATGGCCTTTTAAATATAAGAAGAGGAACCAAACAGGAGAGAAATGAGGAATAAGAGCAGCACTGTAGGGACTGATAAGTAACCAAGGGAGCTTGACTTTCGGAAGAGAAATGCCAATGGTCAAGGATCGCTAAAGTTGCCATCATTGATTTCAGGTAAAGCTTTACTCAAGTTTTTCCATGGATCGAATGAGAGGCTCCATTAGCTGAACTAAAGCACTACTGTTGGGGTGGGGGCAAACTATTTGGGTTCTAGGGAGACCAAAATATTTGGCCTATTAGAATCAATATGGTAGACAATGGTGGTCTTATCCATATCTCATACACTAGGGTCTGGGACTTAGAATCCAAGGCAAGATTTTGGGGAATAGGTATGACACTTTAGGTAGAAAGAAGAAGAAGGGAGCAATAATCCAAGTTATGTGTCAATCGAACATAGAACATCGTGCAATAGTTTCCTCAAATTTTCTAATGTTTTTTTCCATCATTCCGCAGAGGACCAGAATCTGCGACCAAGGCAGATACGCTCCGCCCTCGTCACATCCCCTACGAAAGTAGGTCAAAGTAGAATACCCCTTTAACAGAGGGTAACTGGGGACACTTACATAAGTAATCACATTGCATTAGATGTTGATCTCGTCAAGCCAGGACATATGGTTAAGATTCATCCATGCATTCCTGCACAGCGGCGCTTGCCTTTCGTGTAAAGAACCCTAGGAGCACATTCCGATATTTTAGGATAAAGATGGGAGCAGGATGTAGAATTGGTTTCTTCTCGCTGCTAAGAAGACAGAGCTTGTGTAATGTAAACATGTGCAGGGTTGTGTTTTCCAACTATTTTTATACCCACATCAGAATTGATGTTAGCGCGTATGAATTATTTAGCAGTGCTCTTCCTCAGCTGTGCTCTCCAGCGAGTTTCCATGGCAGAACTGCAGCAGAAGCCGGCTAGATTGCAATATCAGCTGACTAATAGCGCTTACGGGATCTTTTTTCTTCTTCTTCTTCTTCTTCTTCTTCTTCTCCGGCATCTTTTACTTTCTCTTCTCAGGACATTTGTAGATTTTAAAGGGGTTGTCCTACCAAAACCCACTTAGATGGAATATTTGCCTTGCTGATCCCTCATTGTTCAGTATTGTGCTACCCGGTAGCCCGCCGCTCGCTGTGCCTCATGTTCCATTAATGTCATGCCATCACAGACATGTGATCATCGCTTCCAATCACTGTCCTTTAAACACCACAGAGGTCACCACTGTGGGTATTGATTGGCCACAACTAGACGTGGGCAAGACCACAGGTAAACAGATGAATCAACTGGTGAGTCCCTGCGCTAGGTAGACCCCCAAGCCCATTAATGAAGAATCCATTGGTGGGTCCCTGAGCTTGGTGGGACCCCAGGCCCTACTAATGGGCATATATTTCTGGCTGACAGAGCTAAGAGGGCATGAGTTAAAGGGAAAGACCAGTCAGCAGGTTACTGACCGAGCTCCTAAAACTATAACAGTCCAAGGCAATGACTATAAAGAAAGTTATGCCTCAGGTTTACGAATTTGTGAACGGATATCAGGTAATATTTGCATGTACAATGGTAGGCCCTTGGCCAGTCCAACACTGGCAAAAGCAATCACATATCTGTGTTGGGATGTTATTTCTGGAGACCAGGATATAGAAGCTGGAACAGAAAATTTTGGTATGGGAGCATCAGAGATTGGAAGGGGGCGTGTAAAACGTCTTACATCATTTTCTAATACTTGAAACAGACTAAAAAAAGGCGAGAATAGACATGTTGCTATTTGTTCATGCAACATTACACACCCACACGTCTCCATGGTTACAGACTACAGACAACCCCTGTTTGTAGTCTGATCCATCAGGCATGTGCAATAACCATGGAATAACATTAGCGATGCAAACTCAAAACAGTAGGGCATTTTTTAAAGGGAACCTGTCACCAGAACACTGTTTTTCGGTTCTCTTATGTCCCCACAGTCAATACCAAGCATATCTGAAAAAAGTTTTTATCAGGTTTCTGTTTTTTTTCTTTCAAACAATAACTTTTATAAAACTTTACCTGGCACCCTGTCTAATCATCCCATGGGCGTGGTCACCGTTGCTAAAAATAAGTGCCCCCACTCCACAAACAGCTCATCCTCTTCGATTTTGAATTAAATAACCCCTCCCCTCCCAGATTGCGGACATGCGCAGATAGGATTGGAGAAGTGCCAGTAGTCTCCAGTCTATCTGCGCATACGCCGGGTTCAGCACAGGGTTGGTAGACAGTGATGCAGATGCAGGTACCCAAACTCCGTATCGAGTTGCGTAGTCGCCGCAACCCTGTGCTCAACAAGTTGAATGAACAGGTCCACGAGAGTATGCAGGGAGGTGGAGGCATGAAGCAATGTAGCGGAGGGAGGTGGGAGAGGTTTTCTACTTCAAAATTGAGAAAGATGAGCTTTTTGTGGAGGGGGCACTTACTTTGAGCAACGAAGACCACGCCCAGCGGACAACTAGCAAGGGAGCTTAAAGTTATTGTAGGAGTTATTGTTTGAAAGAAACAAGCCAGAAATCCGATGAAAACTGTTTTCGGATATGCTTGGTATTGACTGTGGGGACGAGGGAGAAACTAAAAACAGTGTTCTGGTGACAGGTTCCCTTTAAGCATGGCTAATCGTAATTTTATTAATATTTTTCATCCATCAGCTTATTTTTTAGTTAATAATTTGTCACACGGAGGCTGCTGATATCTGTCAAATATGGGTTAAAAGTGATAATGAACAAGTCACATTGTTGCCACCTGCTAATTGAATGTTATTAGATGTTGACACATTATAAATAAGACATGGCACGCACAGATTACCCCTGGCTACCCCCACAGTCGGTGACCTGAATTGTAAATGATATCCTTGTACTCTTGCACAAGAAGTATTTTTGGCATTAGGCTCCTGAATAGGTCAAGGCTCACAATATTTGACATGGCCACCTTATGGCCTATGTGCAATACGTTTTTGAAACAATTCTGGTCTGGTCTTTGATCTTCTACATGACCACTGTCCCATATGACAAACTTGTCCTTAATCCAATATGACGGCTTTCCAGAAGTTGGCAAGTCTAAAAATGTCCACCCTCAGCCATTACTTGTTGAGATGTGCAATGTTACTTTTTATTTCTGAAATACAAAGGCCTTTGTCTCATCTTGTGGAAACAATGGGGCAGATTTACTTACCCGGCCCATTCGCGATCCAGCGGCGCGTTCTCTGTGCTGGATTCGGGTCCGGACGGGATTTATTAAGGCAGTTTCTCCGCCGTCCACCAGGTGGCGCTGCTGCGCTGAAGAGCATCGGAACGCACTAGAATACACCGAGCCGGGCTGAGTGAAGGTAAGTGCAAGCTCCGCAACACATTTTCGTTTTTTTAAATGCGGCGTTTTTTCTGAATCCGTCGGGTTTTTGTTCGGCCACGCCCCTGATTTCCATCGGTGCATGCCAGCGCCGATGCGCCACAATCCGATCGCGTGCGCCAAAAACCCGGGGCAATTCAGGGGAAATCGGCGCAAATCGGAAATATTCGGGTAACACGTCGGGAAAACGTGAATCAGGCCCTTAGTAAATGACCCCCATTCTCTTACCTGAATGTAGTAAGCATGGTGTAGTAGGAGACTATTGTAACCCTTGGAGCTGCATATTTCTCTTAAGCCTTTCCTAAATCTTAATGTAAGACCTCAAAGAAGATCAAAGTTTAGCAAAGTGACTGCAAATGCGATCACTGTAACTTTTATAGTTACACCACAGGTGTTTGCCCCCAGAATCATTTTATCTGAAGGGCCAAGGTGTCCTGGTTCAACTCCGGGTTTAGAAAGCAACATGCATCAACAGATTATTGTCAACTTCTTCTCGAGCAACAACCTTACTCAAGATGCAGTACTTTTCTAGGTCAGGTGTCCTGTTGATGTCCTTAAGTCAAGGTCAATGGGAGGGGGAGGCACATGCTGGAACCAGTGATCAGTAAAAGGCTCCGTTATTTAACTAAGCGGAGGAAAAAAGTTTGCAAACATCATATATTAAACCGGAGGATATACAGGAACTTAAGAAAATATATTCAAGTCGTTCCTCGGGAGCAATGTAACAAATTCACTGTCAACAGCAGTTGCATTTCGGAAAGCTGACAGCACAATGATTGATTTCTTATCTTTGGCAAAACACACCTAAAAATGTATTCCCTGGTGGGATTCATAATTCAGTTAGTGAAGACGAAACATCCTGTAACCTGAGACATCTATTCTAGAATCTGAAGAGGGAGAAAAGGAGCTCATGAAGTATTTGTAAAGACTTAGAGATTTTTTTGTTCTCGTGAAGAGAGAGGAAGACGATGTACAGTAATGGCCATATATTACATTACAAAAATATCAAAATGTGGACAACAAAAAAACTCTACTAATTAGAAGATGAAGTAAACCTAAGCAAATAGGGCCTCATGTTCTGTACCAACGTCGAAGCAACTTAGGCTACTTTCGAAACCTAGTATGGCGGGAGGACAATGGAAGAGGAAGCTGGCGAGAAGATCATTATTGGTCAAGGCCATTCAAGTGTTGGACCATTCTACATAGAAATGGGAGCAGGGGATGATGTATATTAGCACTCTATACTGGTACACTTCTGTTACTTTATACCTACTGGTGCACAGATCCACAGACATATTGGTTCAAGTCTCCAAATCGCGAATTGGTGCAAAAGTATAGTCCCACTAGCACGGCAGAAGTGGTTATGGAGGCTTTAAAACTCCATAGATTCAATAGGAAATAGCTTCCGTAGTCCAATTGGGGATCAAATATTTAGACTTACTGCTGCCCAATTCCATAATATATACAATGCACAATGTTATAGTTGGAATGGTGTACACCAAACATCCTAATGGACCATAGTCTCAACGGTCCACACCTTCGAGAGTTACACTTATGCAAACTTCTATAGAGCTTAGGCTGTACAACTCTATATGACACAATACGATACAACTTTAATAATCCCGTAGGTAATTCTTTGTACCCAGTGTTTGGGCATAATGTTATACACTCACCGGCCACTCTATTAGGTACACCTGTCCAACTGCTCATTAACACTTAATTTCTAATCAGCCAATCACATGGCGGCAACTCGTGTCATTTAGGCATGTAGACATGGTCAAGACAATCTCCTGCAGTTCAAACCGAGCATCAGTATGGGGAAGAAAGGTGATTTGGTGCCTTTGAACGTGGCATGGTTGTTGGTGCCAGAAGGGCTGGTCTGAGTATTTCAGAAACTGCTGATCTACTGGGATTTTCACGCACAACCATCTCTAGGGTTTACAGAGAATGGTCCGAAAAAGAAAAAACATCCAGTGAGCGACAGTTCTGTGGGCAGAAATGCCTTGTTGATGCCAGAGGTCAGAGGAGAATGGGCAGACTGGTTGGAGCTGATAGAAAGGCAACAGTGACTCAAATCGCCACCCGTTACAACCAAGGTAGGCAGAAGAGCATCTCTGAACGCACAGTACGTTGAACTTTGAGGCAGATGGGCTACAGCAGCAGAAGACCACACAGGGTGCCACTCCTTTCAGCTAAGAACAGGAAACTGAGGTTACAATTTGCACAAGCTCATCGAAATTGGACAGTAGAAGATTGGAAAAACGTTGCCTGGTCTGATGAGTCTCGATTTCTGCTGCGACATTCGGATGGTACGGTCAGAATTTGGCGTCAACAACATGAAAGCATGGATCCATCCTGCCTTGTATCAACGGTTCAGGCTGGTGGTGGTGGTGTCATGGTGTGGGGAATATTTTCTTGGCACTCTTTGGGCCCCTTGGTACAACGCCACAGCCTACCTGAGTATTGTTGCTGACCATGTCCATCCCTTTATGAGCACAATGTGCCCTGTAACATCTGATGGCTACTTTCAGCAGGATAATGCGCCATGTCATAAAGCTGGAATCATCTCAGACTGGTTTCTTGAACATGACAATGAGGTCACTGGACACAAATGGCCTCCACAGTCTCCAGATCTCAATCCAATAGAGCATCTTTGGGATGTGGTGGAACGGGAGATTCGCATCATGGATGTGCAGCCAACAAATCTGCGGCAACTGTGTGATGCCATCATGTCAATATGGACCAAAATCTCTGAGGAATGCTTCCAGCACCTTGTTGAATCTATTCCACGAAGAATTGAGGCAGTTCTGAAGGCAAAAGGGGGTCCAACCCGTTACTAGCATGGTGTACCTAATAAAGTGGCCGGTGAGTGTAGATTGCAGTTGAACTGTAGAGAACATGGGGTGCTGTTTGCACATGGTGATTTCCCTGAATTTGTGAAGGCTTCTTTTCTTCCATACATGGTTGAATGAGATCAGTGGTACCTCAATTGTGCACCGGGCCCTATTTTGGTGGTTTGGGTAAACATAGGCCCCAGGCTAATGGCCAACCGCGTGATCTTACGTTTTTAAAATTCTTCGGTTTGTCAGAATCTGTCGGGTTGTCCGACGGCCACGCTCCCTGATTTCTGTCACATGCAAGCTGGCACCAATGCAGCACAATCCGATCACGTGCGCCAAAAACTCGGGGCAATTCGGGAAAACCCGACGGAATCGCGGTCCGTGGACCCTTAGTAAATGTGCCCCAATATAGTAAAAAAATTATTATCTAACACCAAACATCCCAGATCTCAATAACATTGTGCTCATTCCATAAACTTTTCGCATCTTTCCCTTTGTAACACACAAAGAACTTGTCAATTTGGGTTTGTTGCCAACACTTCATATAATTTGGCTGCTGAAAACTTGGCCGGACACTCAAACTCATTACAAGGCTGACATATCCAAGCAGACGTCCACACATTCAGGGAGAGATTGTAATGTAATGTATGCGAGGCAATAGTGGCGATCTCATGGTACCTGCTCATACGCCGTCTCAATATAACACTAGACGGTTCAGCTCGCTGCCAATTCTCTGTCAAAAATGCAAATATGGATGGTCGCGGGGCTTCTTACTCCAAGTCTTCAAGTATTACTTAAATATCTAATCCAGTACATAGGAAAAAGGAGGGGAATAGATGTACTCATTTTGTTATCATTTAATATTCTTATTTTTAAATATATTTTAAATCATTATTATTTATTTTTATGATAGAATTCAAATATTTAAGTAAAACAAGTAGATTTTTATCCAATTGCAGAAATAAAATTGTGTTTTTCCTTAACTTGTTGATGATGACGATGATTATTATTACTATTGTTGTTATTATTTTCATTATTATTGTAATTAGTAGTATTAGTAGTAAGAATAACTACAATATTTATTTTTATTATTATTATATTTCAACTTATACTTTTTACTATTTCTATTATTAATATTGAGTATTAAGGTTAAAAAAAATTTTGAAAGAAGAAAAAAAAAATTCTATAATTTGTCATGCTTGAATTTTTATTAATTTGGAATGATACTGACCACAAATTTTTACCACCCTCCGGCGCAACCCAATACATCAAGAGGTTTCACGGGGACAGGAGCACGCTGCGTCAAGCCTTTCCCCCGCCAACCATGCACACTCTCCGCTGGTCTCGCCCCATTTGTGCCCTCCATGCCCCCCTAGCATGGAGCTGGGGGAGAGGGGAAAATAATCACAAGTGCTAGCAGTACATTTGGGGACTAGAAGCCCTGATAAATACCACTGCCATGTTTGTGAGTACAGTGGGGGGGAAGGTAGATGCAGTAAAAGAGTTGTATTCATTTTTTATTTAAAAACAAAAAAAATCATAATTTTATTTATTATTATTTATTGTTATTATCAGAATTGCTATTATTTAAAATATTTTAAAAATAGCATTTAGACTGAATTACAACATGCTTCTGTTTTTAATTTGCCATGTCACTGTCTACAATTTTTTTTTTTTTTCATTTTGAAATATTCCAACTTTTTCATTGGGGGAAGATAAATGTAGGAAAAGAGTTGTAATAATTTGTTATTTGAAAAAAAAAAAAAAATTTATCATTATTATTATAATACGTCACTGTCTAAAAAAATTTTTTTTTAAATTTAAACAGCACTAAAAAAATTTTTTTTTAAATTTAAACAGCACTTTCCCTGCTTTGCTGTGAACATAGGGAGGGATTAGTGTATCCGCATTCATCTTATCACCATTGGATGTGATTGACACCTTTATTATGACGCTGCAGGCAGATAACATGTACAATATATTTATATCTCCTCCTTGCTCCTCCATCTCCAGGCGCCGCACTTATAGCACAGGACATAGCAAAACCTGAAGACTGGTTCTAATCCTGGGTCTGTTCTATCCAGGTCCCTAAAGTACAATAAATCTATACAGCTGATGTTCCCATTATAATCATATAAAGAAAATTTAGATGCACTTGGTTCCAAACTTCAAAGGACCATAAATGGTTGTACAGATCCAGTACAACATTGTGGCTTCTATTAGAAGGTCAACTATAAGTCCACAGCATTGAACCTGTGGAAGTCAAAACTACTCTATAACACAATTGCAAATTTGCACACTTTTTTCATGAATCTCCAAATATTACTAACATATGAGGAAGACATGGCTCCTCCTGAACTGTACATGCAATAACTATCACAATACGACAGTTGCAGTACACTTACGAGGTACAAACTCTTCTCCTGTAGGTGTAGAGAATGCCGCCTTTCTATGGTGACGGTCTAATCTCCTCTACTCTAGGTGTGGAGGATGTCCCCGGTCTATGGTGATGGTAGAACCTCCTCTCCTCTAGGTGTAGAGGATGCCCCCTGTCTATGGTGATGGTAGAACCACCTCTCCTCTAGGTGTAGAGGATGCCCCCTGTCTATGGTGATGGTAGAACCTCCTCTCCTCTAGGTGTAGAGGATGCCCCCTGTCTATGGTGATGGTAGAACCTCCTCCCCTCTAGGTGTAGAGGATGCCCCCTGTCTATGGTGATGGTAGAACCGCCTCTCCACTAGGTGTAGAGGATGCCCCCTGTCTATGGTGATGGTAGAACCTCCTCTCCTCTAGGTGTAGAGGATGCCCCCTGTCTATGGTGATGGTAGAACCGCCTCTCCTCTAGGTGTAGAGGATGCCCCCTGTCTATGGTGATGGTAGAACCGCCTCTCCACTAGGTGTAGAGGATGCCCCCTGTCTATGGTGAGGGTAGAACCTCCTCTCCTCTAGGTGTAGAGGATGCCTCCTGTCTATGGTGATGGTAGAACCTCCACTCCTCTAGGTGTAGAGGATGCCCCCTGTATATGGTGATGGTAGAACCTCCTCTCCTCTAGGTGTACAGGATGCCCCCTGTCTATGGTGATGATAGAACTGTCTCTCGTCTAGGTGTAGAGGATGCCCGCTGTCTATGGTGATGGTAGAACCTCCTCTCCTCTAGGTGTAGAGGATGCCCCCTGTCTATGGTGATGGTAGAACCTCCTCTCCTCTAGGTGTAGAGGATGCCCCCTGTCTATGGTGATGGTAGAACCACCTCTCCTCTAGGTGTAGAGGGTGTCCCCTGTCTATGATGATGGTAGAACCTCCTCTCCTCTAGGTGTAGACGATGCCCCCTGTCTATGGTGATGGTAGAACCTGCTCTCCTCTAGGTGTAGAGGATTCCTCCTGTCTATGGTGATGGTAGAACCACCTCTCCTCTAGGTGTAGAGGATGCCCCCTGTCTATGGTGATGGTAGAACTGCCTCTCCTCTAGGTGTAGAGGATTCCTCCTGTCTATGGTGATGGTAGAACCACCTCTCCTCTAGGTGTAGAGGATGCCCCCTGTCTATGGTGATGGTAGAACTGCCTCTCCTCTAGGTGTAGAGGATGCCCCCTGTCTATGGTGATGGTAGAACCTCCTCTCCTCTAGGTGTAGAGGATGCCCCCTGTCTATGGTGATGGTAGAACCTGCTCTCCTCTAGGTGTAGAGGATTCCTCCTGTCTATGGTGATGGTAGAACCACCTCTCCTCTAGGTGTAGAGGATTCCCCCTGTCTATGGTGATGGTAGAACTGCCTCTCCTCTAGGTGTAGAGGATTCCTCCTGTCTATGGTGATGGTAGAACCACCTCTCCTCTAGGTGTAGAGGATGCCCCCTGTCTATGGTGATGGTAGAACTGCCTCTCCTCTAGGTGTAGAGGATGCCCCCTGTCTATGGTGATGGTAGAACTGCCTCTCCTCTAGGTGTAGAGGATGCCCCCTGTCTATGGTGATGGTAGAACTGCCTCTCCTCTAGGTGTAGACGATGCCCCCTGTCTATGGTGATGGTAGAACTGCCTCTCCTCTAGGTGTAGAGGATGCCCCCTGTCTATGGTGAAGGTAGAACTGCCTCTCCTCTAGGTGTAGAGGATTCCTCCTGTCTATGGTGATGATAGAATCTCCTCTAGGTGTAGAGGATGCCCCTGTCTGTGGTGATGGTAGAACCACCTCTCCTCTAGGTGTAGAGGATGCCCCCTGTCTATGGTGATGGTAGAACCACCTCTCCTCTAGGTGTAGAGGATGCCCCCTGTCTATGGTGATGGTAGAACTGCCTCTCCTCTAGGTGTAGACGATGCCCCCTGTCTATGGTGATGGTAGAAATGCTTCTCCTCTAGGTGTAGAGGATGCCCCCTGTCTATGGTGATGGTAGAACCTCCTCTCCTCTAGGTGTAGAGGATGCCCCCTGTCTATGGTGATGGTAGAACCTGCTCTCCTCTAGGTGTAGAGGATTCCTCCTGTCTATGGTGATGGTAGAACCACCTCTCCTCTAGGTGTAGAGGATGCCCCCTGTCTATGGTGATGGTAGAACTGCCTCTCCTCTAGGTGTAGAGGATTCCTCCTGTCTATGGTGATGGTAGAACCACCTCTCCTCTAGGTGTAGAGGATGCCCCCTGTCTATGGTGATGGTAGAACCTCCTCTCCTCTAGGTGTAGAGGATGCCCCCTGTCTATGGTGATGGTAGAACCACCTCTACTCTAGGAGTAGAGGATTCCCCCTGTCTATGGTGATGGTAGAATATCCTCTCCTCTAGGTGTAGAGGATGCCCCCTGTCTATTGTGATGGTAGAACCGCCTCTCCTCTAGGTGTAGAGGATGCCCCCTGTCTATGGTGATGGTAGAACCTCCTCTCCTCTATGTGTAGAGGATGTATCCTGTCTATGGTGATGGTAGAATCTCCTCTCCTCTAGGTGTAGAGGATGCCCCCTGTCTATGGTGATGGTAGAACCTCCTCTACTCTAGGTGTAGAGGATGCCCCCTGTCTATTGTGATGGTAGAACCGCCTCTCCTCTAGGTGTAGAGGATGCCCCCGGTCTATGGTGATGGTAGAACCTCCTCCCCTCTAGGTGTAGAGGATGCCCCCTGTCTATGGTGATGGTAGAACCCCCTCTCCTCTAGGTGTAGAGGATGCCCCCTGTCTATGGTGATGGTAGAACCTCCTCTACTCTAGGTGTAGAGGATGCCCCCTGTCTATTGTGATGGTAGAACCGCCTCTCCTCTAGGTGTAGAGGATGCCCCCTGTCTATGGTGATGGTAGAACCTCCTCTACTCTAGGTGTACAGGATGCCCCCTGTCTATGGTGATGGTAGAACGGCCTCTCCTCTAGGTGTAGAGGATGCCCCCTGTCTATGGTGATGGTAGAACCTCCTCTCCTCTAGGTGTAGAGGATGCCTCCTGTTTATCCCGATAATAGAACAGACTATCCTCTAGGTGTAGAGGATGCTCCCTGGCTGAAACTGAATAACTGAAGTTATGTACAGTAAGTTTGTCCTTGTACTCTAATTCACCCATAACCCCAATTACTGGCTATTCTCTCCACTCATTCTATGTCCTTTTTATACACTGGTGCTCAAAATTGTTCACAATTTTGCACATGAGGTCTGACTGCAGATTTAATTTAGGCAAAACTATGTCCTTGTCATGTACGTATACTGTATGCCTCTCTTGACATGATCCTTATGCTATTTACAGTTAATCTCACAGATTTAGGGATGTTTCACACAGTCCATGATCAGCAGAACACACTGCTGGAGGTGGGATTCCTTGCATCATATTGATCTATGATTGAAGGAGTCCCTGCATCCCATTTAACAGAAGCTCTGATACTATAGTTACAATTAAGCACTGCTGTTTAGTGGTAAAGCAGGTACATATTGCATCATATATGCCGGCTCCAGGTTTCAGTAGGCCCCTGGGCGACAGATCCTTAGTAGGCCCCTTTGCAGTAAAGTCACGTGGCGGCATTAAAAATTCAGTCCCCTGTTCCCTAAAATTTTCCCTAGTTTATAATAACAAACAGCCCCCTCATTGGTATTTTTTTTTTAAATATCCCCTCACACCCTATGGATTCATTAGCTACAGCCCCACTCACCCACCATGGATTCCTTATGTACAGCCTTATGTGGGCCCCCACAGCAACCCAGGGCCCCTGCATTTGCCTAGTTATGCCCAGTGCTGGCACCGGCCCTGGATATGATGCAAGGAACCCCAATCCAGGCATGGACAGTATCGCGGGGCGACTTTGAACACTCCATAGTGACTTGTAGAAGGCTTAGTCCCCCAAATCACCCAGACAGGTAAATCACAAAGGTTTCAAAAAGAAGTAAATTTTCACTCCATTGTCAATGACCAGAACAATTACAATGTTCTCCCATCATAATCCCTCACATTCAGCAAACTATTTTTTCAGCTGCTGCAGTGAATTGTGAAGTCAGACTGGTTCCACCATTATTAGGAAAATGACAGCGATTTTAATTTACTTTGATTACACTGTAACGCAATTTATTACGTTTGGAGATTGAAATATGAATAACGGCCCGGAAAAGCTGCAGGTTCACAATCCTCATTATGGATCAATTAGCCAGATTTATTTTCTGATAAGGATGGTTTACTCCACAATCGGTGTCAATTACTCCACTAAATAAAATCTTCCCTTCCATCTCATGCCGACTACTTCAGCTCGCTACAAGTGGCGGTTATAATTACACGCGGATTAAGGGGCGGCCAGTTTGCAATACAAAGCAGCTGTATGCCGCCTGGGTCACTATCACTCATATTGTCTCCATTTTCTAGAGTAGAATTGTTTTCCAGAATTTTTTGTAATATTCATTTAAAAAGTTTTTTTTTCGGTAATTTTTATTTACATTTTTATGGTTGTATTATTGTTGTATATTATTTCTTATACCGTACTCCATTCACATTCAAAGCTGATCTGCACACCTTTATGATTTTCCGGTAGCTGTAAGTGCTTATGCACACAGTCATATTATACTGTAGCTCCAGGTTCTGGAGTCGGAGTCGTTATATTCCAAAATTCTATGCCATAGAAAACTGGAATAGATGACCTGAAATAATTGCAATTGCTAGTGAACCGCCAGCAATTGGGACTATTATCCCCTTTCCGCCATCTCTACACCAATGGGCCTGGAGTTGCATAAAGGAGGACCCGGCCAGCGGGTGACTGAGCCGGACTGGGGCGTTCCTCACCTGGGTAGTTGATGCAGCTATCCAATTCTCTTAAAGTTAAAACTTGGATGCTACGTATATTTCTATGCCAAGGTAGAAACATATTCTGTGAACCAACCCACAAGATACATCAGGAGGCCCAAGGGTCAAGGTAGAGAAGGGGGTGCAGGCCCTAGATTCACCCACAACTCCTATCACCCATCCAACAAGCCTTTCAAACCCTATAACGATAAGATACAATACAATACAAAACGCCCCGCCAGATACATCAGGAGGCCCAAGGGTCAAGGTAGAAAAGAGGGTGCAGGCCCTAAAATTACCAACAACTATCACCCATCCAAAAAGCCTTTTAAACCCTATAATGATAAGATACGATACGATACAAAACAACTTTATTCATCCCCAAGGGCAAAAATAGTTTTGTACCGATACTTCAGTCAAGAAAATCACAATACATACAACAAACATAAAAAAAATAACAATATACTACTAAACATTTCATCACAGGTGAAAAAAAAATTGGTTAGCGACTTCTGGTCAACAATCCCTTCCCTGACTAAGTGTATAGGAAAGATGACCAAACACAAACAGACAGACCAGCGAAGTCAGACATAGCTGGGTCAAATCCAAGATGGCAGCGAAACGCAGAACTGAATAACTTGGAGAGTGTTCAAACAACGGAGCAGAAGTCAGAAAGACAAAATGCAGAAATGCAAAGCAACAGCAAACTGAAATATGGAAAGGTATAAAGAGACTGGTAAAACCAACAAGGTATAATGGAACTGGACAGATTTATAAAGGAGTTCCTGGACACCACCCCCAGCAGATGACTAGATGGGTCATCACTAAAGTTAATCGTTTGCTGGACAGAGCTGAGCTGCAGAGGAACACGATTTTGGTTGAATCAGTCCCAATACAGCAGCAGTGATAGCCACAGGTTACATGCATAAAACACAGAGGAAAATTAATGCCTTCTAAGCCGCATTGTGTGGACAGAAGAGGATGATGGCATGGATGTTACACTCTCTTTATATGATGAATCTCCCTTGTAGAGTGTCATACACCACTACAAGGAGTGCAGAGCTATTTAGACTCTCTTTGTTTCTATAAGAGCTCTTCCGGGTAGCATATTTCTTCCATACATAGCAGTTTTTAGTTAAAAGGTACCTTTAGGATAAAATACTACTTCTAAGAGGTGCTTAATATCAGATTAATGGGGTTCCAACACCCAACACCAATACAGATCAGCTGTTCACCACAGTGGATATGGAACTAAAAGCGGACAGCGCCATTCTCTGTGTTGTGGTCAGACCAGGTTACTACAGATCGTCTTCCTTTCAACTCAATGGGAGCTAAGAAGCAGTGACTTAGTTCAGCCACTGCACAGAGAGTGGTGCTACCTGCTTCCTGTTCCATTCTCTGTTTACGGGGGTGCTTAGTCCTTCCTCTATCAATTTACTATTAAGGAGCTACTCTTAGGATATTATCAGCCCTGAAAAAAAACAGGTTGAAATTTCCTGCAGCTCACATGTATTAGCTTTGCTGTGCAGACTGGGATGGAGCAGCAGATTCATCTCATCATATCAATATATTTGTCTCACAACTTTAAAGGGTTACTGTCCAGAACATAATTGGCCTTGTGTGAAATGGGTCCCAATTTTCAAATGAATGGATGTCTATGTAATGTATTGATGGTTGGGGATCAGGGATGTTCTCCATTTTGGCACATTGAGGTAGGTCCCCAGAGTAAAATTCATATATTATACATGCATTTAAATATCACTATGAGGTCCCTAGGGGTATACCAGGGGTGTAACCTGTGGTTATGCAGTGGGTGGGGTCCCATCCAGACCCAAGATTTTAGGGACCCCATAAGATGTCTCTTTCCCACACAAAGAAACCAGTATTATAAAACATTATATTATACTTAGGGACCTGATACATAATAATTAATAATAATAATTCCTTTATTTATACAGCGCACACAGATTATGCAGCGCTGCACAAAGCATGGCAAAGGTGCCCAATGGGGCTCACAATCAAAATGACTTAACAGTATGTTTTGGGGTGTGGGAGGAAACTAGAGGACCCAGAGAAAACCCATGCAAACACGGAGAGAACATACAAACTCTTTGCAGATGTTGACCTGGGTGGGATTAGAACCCAGGACCCCAGCGCTGCAAGGCAGAAGTGCTACTCCCTCAGCCACCGTACCGCCCATTTTTTTTTGCCTCTGGGATGGGTTTTACTAAATCACTTACTGTAGACACTTTTCTTTCCCTTACCTCCCATTCTTTTCAGATGCCAAAAAAGCACACACGCACTGCTGCGATGTCTATATAGGCAAGACAGCAGTAATATTCAATATGGCCGCACCAGGGAACTTTTTGAAATAAAAGAAAAATAATAAAATAATAAAAAACAATATTAAAAATATACATAAAATATACATTAACCATTTTCTTCTAATTTAGGATGCTTTAGAAAATCTATAGTACATTCCCTTTAAGGCTCAGTATTTTGCTTGTGTAAAGTGACATTATCTACTCAGAGCATTTGATTATGTAAAAAAAAAAAATTGAGCGTAAAATATTTCTTGGCTTCCATTGTGTGGATATAATAGAGTAGAAGTGTCTGGGATTTAGGGTATTGCCTTGTTCGTGCCCCCACCAGGATTCCAGTCATTGTGGTAGAAATAGGTCAATGTGAGCTGTGTTAATCCCCGTTACTTTTGTGAAGTGTTTCTGTTCCATAAAACAGATGCCCGGCGCGGCCCCTGCACCTCACTGGGCGTGCTTGGCGTCTTCATGATGGGATTAGCACGTTTTATATATCGCACCGATGAAGTTGGTGCTGGGTTAATGTTATTCCCTCCTGTGGCTCCTTGAATGGGAAGTTCAAGTATAGAAAATACTCAGGATAAGAGCTAAATAATCGCCGGCCTTAAGAAACGTCATCGATACGGCGGAGTGTTTGATTAAGGGTATTATCCTCATTTATCCCGCTGAATTCCAATGCAGCCCATTGACAGGTGCCGGTCTGAGTATGCCGGATTATCCTGGGATAAGGCTCATTGGTGAAGCTGCCAGGACTCTGCACAGACTGAATACTGAATCATTTGGCTTGTTTAGGGAAATTTTTCCGGAAAATGTGAATGTTTTTCAAAATTTGAACTGTTTACTTTTTTGAACTGTAATTCTTTTAGGTATTTTTTTTTTTTACCTTCAGCGTATTTGACGTATTTTATAATAGACACCCTACACAGGCTACCGTGTTTATTGCCCTCCGGTGCAATGGAGGTCCGGTCATTGAGGTCCATTGTGCATGGTCCTAGTGCAGTGATGGCGAACCTTTTAGAGATAGAGTGCCCAAATTACAACCACACACACTTATTTAAATGCAAAGTGCCAACATGGCAATTTAAGCAGTAACATGTTGCTACCTGTTTTGTCCTGAGGACACCAATACAGAAAGTAAGAGGAGAAATTCAGATTATCATTGTAGCTTCCTTCCAGGGGCCCCTGAACAGGAAGAACTGAGGGGCCCAGAGCAGAAGCTCCAACGCAACCTTGTCTGCACTTCCTTGCTCCACCTGTAGTCCCAGGCAGCTAAGGATGTGTAGCTTTAAAATAGCCCTGATCACAGTACATCTTGGGTGGCCAGGGACTGCAGGAGGAGGTTTTGAGTTCTGTCTGGAAACTGCTGGGGTGATGGCCTGAGTGCCCACAAGACGTGCTCTGGCGCCCGTGCCATAGGTTCGCCACCACTGTCCTAGTGTGATGAGCACACTAACTTCTTATGGAGATGGGAAGGACAAGGAGCCCTCACCCATTTCCTCTCTACCTGGCTTAATCTGACTTGTTTCTGCACATGGTAGGTGTGCACAGGGCCCACTCTAGACTATTTTCTGCCTGAGGCAAAAATTAAAATTCCGATCCCTCCTCCCCTCCCTCCGCTGATCTGCTCCATCAGGAAGAGAACTTCATTAAAATTTCTCCCAGTCGTGACTTATAACTGTTGAATTCACCACCAAATGTCTCCAGCTCAGTGCAGCAAAGCCCCACACTGTGCACCTAGAAATACCATAGTCCCTTACAGTACAATATCACCTGGATAACGAAGCTCCTAAATAATTTATACCCCTAACAACAAAACCGACAAATACAACATTCTATATATAGTCCCCAGAGTAAACGAAAGTGTAACACAATTTATTATATACACCAGACCCCCTCTTTTTTATAGATTTATAGATATTCTATACAGCTAGACCTCCCATAGATATGATATACAGATATGACTCCACCATATATAGTATATACAAGTAGTCACCAACCACATATATAGTATATACAGGGAGGACACCCCCAGAGACAGTATATTCAGGCATAACAATCCATAGAGAGTATTATCAGGCAGGACCCCCCATAGAAATTATATACATGCAGGACCCCCCATTGACATTATATACAGGTAGGGCACCCCAGAGACAGTATTTACAGACAGGACACCCCATAGATAGTATATACAGGCAGGACAGCCTAGAAACAGTATATACAGGCAGACCACCCCACAGACAGTATATAATTTTATCTGGGAGGTGGGCAGTAGATGGGACACAGTAGCAGTGTGGTCAGGGGGGCACACAGACAGATCGGTGGATGCAGGCGCATGTGAACACTCTCAGCCTCCTTCCAGTGACTCTCACTCTGCTCATCTGTCCGTCCATTAACTGTACTATCCAATTGAACCCTCGGTACTTGCTGTAAGGAAGTAGTAAGCTGGTTGGACAAGTGCTTGCTACCTCACAAGGAAAGGTTATAAAGCCCCTTGTGGGTCAGAGCACATAATCTTTTGTCAAGTGAAAGCTCCAGACCACTGTGAGAGAAGAGAAGAGAGGAGCCTGTCTTAGCCCAGGAAGCAGAGGTGTCTCAGGAAAGCTGCCTGACACCATAGCCAGTCACAGGAGACTAGGCCCAAAACAGAGGTCCACATCAGGACTCTGTTCCATCCCTATCAGCCCAACCAGCTGAATCTTTACTGCTGTTAAGGCCATTGCCTGCCACTCCGGTATTCAGGACCCCGGCTTCCTCCAGCCACCGAAATAGGTCAGGCCCCGGTGGGGGATGTTGCACATGTAGCCTAAGACACATCCCACAATCAAGCATATGGCTTACTGTTTTTCCCCTCCTCATTGAACATTTTTGTCAGGATCAAGTTAAAAAAAAAAACACAGGTAAACCCAAAGGGAATGATACTTACCTACTCAATCCCTGTGTCTACACATAAATATAATATCAGATACCAGGTTAGTACAAGGATACAACAACACTAAACAAGAATTACTACTTTAATAGAGCACCAGAACCAAGGTAACTACATAGATACAATACCAAAACCAATATTACAACATAGATACAGGACCAGACAAGCTTACTACATATATCCAGTGCATGTACCAGGATTACTGCTATATTGATACAGTACAAGAACCAAGCTTACTACATATGGGACAACAACACCAAACAAGGTTTACTACTTTTATAAAGCACCAGAACCAAGGGAACTACATAGATGCAGTACCAAAACTAATCTTACAACATAGATACAGAACCAGACAAGCTTACTACATATATTCAGTGCCAGCACCAGGGTTACTACTATATTGATACAGTACAAGAATCAAGCTTACTACATAAGGAACAACAACACAAAGCAAGAATTACTACTTCCACAAAGCACCATAACCAAAGTTACTACATAGATGCAGTACCAAAACTAATCTTACAACATAGATACAGGACCAGACAAGCTTACTACATATATTCAGTGCCAGCACCAGCACCAGGGTTACTACTATATTGATACAGTACAAGAACCAAGCTTACTACATAGATACAAGACCAGACAATCTTACAACATATATTCAATGCAGGCACCAGGATTACTACTATATTGATACAGTACAAGAACCAAGATTACTACATATGGAACAACAACACAAAACAAGGTTTACTACCTTATATACTCGAGTATAAGCCTAGTTTTTCAGCACAAAATTTGTGCTCAAAAACCCTAACTCGGCTTATACTCGAGTCAACTAAGAAAATAAAGACAAAACTCACCTTTCTTACGTCACCCGAAGGTCCTCTTCTGTCTGAGACAGAAGAGGACCTATGGGGGACGTCGGAAAGATGAGTACAGTGTTATTTTTTTTCCTACTACAGGGGCTGGGCAGGCTGTATGCTACAGGGGCTGGCAGACTATATACTGGGAGGCTGTAACCAATGCATTTCCCACCCTCGGCTTATACTCGAGTCAATAGGTTTTCCCAGTTTTTTTGTGTTGAAATTAGGGGTCTCGGCTTATACTCGGGCCGGCTTATACTCGAGTATATACGGTACTTTCATAAAGCACCAGAACCAGGGTTACTACATAGATACAATATCAAAACAAAGCTAACTACTGTATTTAGATTGAGCCCCAAACCAAGTTCACTACATACAGTACAAGAACCTCCCTTATGACGTGGATATAGTATCAGAAGCAAGATTAATACATAGACATAGTACCGTGGCCAAGCTTACTACACAGGTACTCTCAAAGTACCCCATTACAATCTCCTCATGGGCGGGACTTTTTTTGCATTGGTCACAAGAATAACTTAAACAAATCATTGAAGTTAAATTGGCCCCTCAGAAGACTATGGTGGGGCCAAACTTGGACATAAAAAGGGGAGAGTCTCAGGCACCACCCTTAAGCCGTGTACTCATTTTTACATCAGATTTAGTCAGGAGAGTCCCTTTAATTCTCAGTATTCCATGCATATTATCCGTTTGGATATTTTCTTTTGACAAGTTTCTTGAAGAAGCTGAAAATCATAAAAGGAAACCACATTGGAACAAGTTAGAACCTGGCAGCTACTTAAAATTCGAGAGAAAAAAAAAGACGACTGATATGTACTTTGATGAAAGATTGGCCGGTTTCCAGAGATTTTTGACCACTTTGCATATTGTTTTTTTTATCACAGATTGCTATGGCTACATTCCGCCTCCGCAGAACTCTACATCACATCTTAGCCAAGTAGATTCATCTGTTCCTTTTGACATGGATATCCAAAAGTTGTTGACCAACTGGGCCAATGTGATATCTTTTAGAGACCTACAGTGGGCTGTGTACCCTGAAGTAGTAAGGATACTAAATAACTTTGCAGACAGTTACTACAGGCCCCTACATGCCTCAATTTTGTAAAAGTGAACCTCAGTGAAACTAACCCACAGTAACTAAACATATGTTAGAAAACTACAATTAAACAGCAATATAATTATCCCTATCCCTGAGCAGGAAGGACACGGATATGCTGGACACAGCTTACAGAAAAGATGATGATTGGACTCACATGGGGTCATTTACATATATGGCGAGTCAGCTTTACAAACTGACTATAGAACTTTTCAGGCATGGAGAGGAACAATATAGGGATAGCTGTACTTCTGTATAATAGCAGTTTAGGGCGGCATGGTAGCTGAGTGAGTAGCACTTCTGCCTTGCAGCGTTGGAGTCCTGGGTTCAAATCCCACCCAGGTCAACATCTGCAAAGAGTTTGTATGTTCTCTCCGTATTTGTGTGGGTTTCCTCCAGGTACTCTGGTACTCCAAAAAAAACATACTGTTAGGTTGTTTAGATTGTGAGCCCCATGGGGACAGGGACCAATTTGACATGCTTTGTGCAGCGCTGCGTAATCTGTGTGCGCTATATAAATAAAGAATTATTATTTTATTATTATTTATTATAGATTGGAATCACATGGGGTTATTTACATATATGACGAGTCAGCTTTACAAACAAACTGTAAATTTTTTCAGGCATGGAGAGGAACAATATAGGGATAGTTGTACTGTTGTATAATAGTAGATTAGACTCACATGGGGTCATTTGCATATATGGTGAGTCCGCTTTACAAACTGACTGTAGAACTTTTCAGGCATGGAGAGGAACAATATAGGCATAGTTGTACTGCTGTATAATAGTAGTTTTCAAAGATATGTTTTGTAATTATGGGTTTGTGTGAGTCACAGGTTACCTGTAAGCAATTTTTTCAGCACCCTCTTGCATTAAAAGCTGTGAGAGTACTAACTTTCTCATTTTGAGTTGACATTGCCGAACAAGTTGTTGTTTTTTTGTGAGACAAGCGTAATATACAAAACAGGGCTCTTTCCTTCACGCAAGATGGGGGTTTCCTAAGTATAGTCAGCTGATGGGATTAACTCCTCAGGGCTATCCTCTATAATGACAGCGCACAGCTGTTTAAGTGGTAAGAGACTACAAAAAGACAAATTCCACAGTTAAAGGAAATCTACCATCAAAATCAAGCCTGATAAAGCACTTACTCATAGATCCAGGCACTGTGACTGTGGTAATCTTCTTATATTTGTAATCCATGGCTAACTTCCTTCCAAAATGAACATATGCTAATAAGCCAGAAGGGCTCTTGTGGGTGTTGCCAGAGCCCCTCAGTGTTGCAGCTTCACAGAATGTTACACTGTCTCAATTTCCTCCCTGTTCCCTCAACACTTCCACCCTTTGCTTGCTGTAATCTCACTGCACTAGAGAAAGTTTCAGCATAGTTAGGGAGGGGGGAGTACTCCTGCAAATAGTCTGGGAATCTGCAGCATGGAGGGGCTCTGACAACACCCCTGAAGCCCTTCTGCCTCATTGGCATAATAAAAAGTTTATTTAAGAAGGAAGGAGGCCATGAATAACTAATGATCATGTGTTTAGAGTACTGCTGGGGCAGAAGCAGTGGCCTACCTATTTTTAACCTCTTAGATGCCACAGTCAGCATTAAGTTATCTCCTATCCTGGCCAATGCAGAAAATCTTTAGCAGTAACAAACAGCTTCTGATCCCGCCATATGCTGTGCTGAATATATACAGCAGATTGCATATACTTGATGGCAGATCTATATATACTGGCCATACTATGGATATCTCCAATGATATATGAAAAGTACTAGATAGGAAATAATACTACAATAGGAAGAGGCAATTCAGTTCAGTCTTACTTCTGAGTTGCAATACTCAGCACAACCTGTGGACATAGGTGGCGCTGTTTCTAGGAAAATGTAGTCATTTGATTCATTTCACTAAAAGGATGTTATTTTAGAAAATTCTCCTGGTAATTTAATGGATGTAACAGAAATGGTGAAAAGCGTTCGAAATAATTTCCTTCTTCTGAAAATGAAAGAGGGATATGGAATATTTACCCGTCATTCAGAGGTAAAATCAAATAGCGTTTGTATCGTCTAGACATCTGCTCATGGTTTTGCAGTCGGATCCTTATAAATTCTACACGTGGGATTAATCATTTGAAAAGTAATTTAAATTATTCACACAGTTTTCCAACAATTAAAGTGGTGTACGGTTAGTTACTAAGGCCAGGCGGGGGCAGGGTAAGGGGAAGTAAGGCATCAGATGGTTAGAACAGAAAGAAATGGAAAAACAAACCGCAAAGTTTCTAAATCCCTATGCAAAAGTGAATTAATACCGCCATATGATGTCCAACTAATATTACTAAACAATATACCGCCATATGGTGTCCAACAAATATTACTATACAATATACCGCCATATGGTGTCCAACTAATATTTCTATACAATATACCGCCATATGGTGTCCAACTAATATTACTAAACAATATACCGCCATATGGTGTCCAACTAGTATTACTATACAATATACAGCCATATGGTGTCCAACTTATATTACTATACAATATACTGCCATATGGTGTCCAACTAATATTACTAAACAATATACCGCCATATGGTATCCAACTAATATTACTATACAATATACCGCCATATGGTGTCCAACTTATATTACTATACAATATACTGCCATATGGTATCCAACTAATATTACTAAACAATATACCGCCATATGGTGTCCAACTAGTATAACTATACAGTATACCGCCATATGGTGTCCAACTAATATTACTATACAATAAACCGCCATGTGGTGTCCAACTAATAGTACTATACAATATACTGCCATATGGTGTCCAACTGATAGTACTATACAATATACCGCCATATGGTGTCCAACTAATATTACTAAACAATATACCGCCATATGGTGTCCAACTGTATTACTATACAATATACCGCCATATGGTGTCCAACTAATATTACTATACAATAAATCGCCATGTGGTGTCCAACTAATAGTACTATACAATATACTGCCATATGGTGTCCAACTGATAGTACTATACAATATACTGCCACTGAAATGACCAATGCGCATGCGCCAGGAGGAATTTATTTAATTTTACAGCAACTACAACCTAATAGAAGTACACCCAACATAAATAAGACGACCAAATAATACACAGTGTAATAAAAACATCCCATATACTGTCACAGCCACACGGTAGATTTCCTATACTGTTGACCAGTACAACTACTAGAGCAGTATATGGCGGAATGTGCAGATGCTGGAAGTTCTATACGGAATGTTCTGCTACATCATGATCGTCACTGGCGACTGCGGAGGAGAGAAGGACAATATATTTAAATTAAAACAATGGAAAATAGAATCAGCGATTTACTAATAAATTATGGAGGTATAATACCGCCCGGTGGCACCAGGAGAACCCACATTAACGTGTTATGCTGTCTCCAGGTAGTTTCTGACCTTCTCCGCTTGTTACTTCCAGCAGTGGAAGAATTTCTTATACCACCAAGAAGAGAGAGAATTGTGAAATAATGGGATGACCAGAAGGATTGCTACACTATTCCCACAATAACCTATCCCTACTTTCCTATACAGTCCTGTATCCCTGTACCATTGTAGTTATATGCTTGTACATAGGAGCAATATTATAGTAGCTATATTCTTGTACATAGGGGGCAGTATTATAGTAGTTATATTCTTGTACATAGGGGGCAGTATTATAGTAGTTATATGCTTGTACATAGGAGCAGTATTATAGTTGTTATATTCTTGTACATAGGGGGCAGTATTATAGTAGTTATATTCTTGTACATAGGGGGCAGTATTATAGTAGTTATATTCTTGTACATAGGAGGCAGTATTATAGTAGTTATATTCTTGTACATAGGGGGCAGTATTATAGTAGTTATATGCTTGTACATAGGAGCAATATTATAGTAGCTATATTCTTGTACATAGGGGGCTGTATTATAATAGTTATATTCTTGTACATAGGGGACAGTATTATAGTAGTTATATTCTTGTACATAGGGGACAGTATTATAGTAGTTATATTCTTGTACATAGGCGGCAGTATTATAGTAGTTATATTCTTGTACATAGGGGGCAGTATTATAGTGGTTATATTCTTGTACATAGGGGGCAGTATTATAGTAGTTATATTCTTGTACATAGGAGCAATATTATAGTAGTTCTATTCTTGTACATAGGGGGCAGTATTATAGTAGTTATATTCTTGTACATAGGGGGCAGTATTATAGTAGTTATATTCTTGTACATAGAGGGCAGTATTATAGTAGTTATATTCTTGTACATAGGAGCAATATTATAGTAGTTATATTCTTGTACATAGGGGCAATATTATAGTAGTTATATTCTTGTACATAGGAGCAATATTATAGTAGTTATATTCTTGTACATAGGGGGCAGTATTATAATAGTTATATTCTTGTACATAGGGGGCAGTATTATAGTAGTTATATTCTTGTACATAGGGGGCAGTATTATAGTAGTTATATTCTTGTACATAGGGGGCAGTATTATAGTAGTTATATTCTTGTACATAGGGGGCAGTATTATAATAGTTATATTCTTGTACATAGAGGGCAGTATTATAGTAGTTATATTCTTGTACATAGGAGCAATATTATAGTAGTTATATTCTTGTACATAGGGGGCAGTATTATAGTAGTTATATTCTTGTACATAGGGGGCAGTATTATAGTAGTTATATTCTTGTACATAAGGGGCAGTATTATAGAAGTTATATTCTTGTACATAGGGAGCAGTATTATAGCAGTTATATTCTTGTACATAGGGGGCAGTATTATAGTAGTTATATTCTTGTACATAGGGGGCAGTATTATAGTAGTTATATTCTTGTACATAGGGGGCAGTATTATAGTAGTTATATTCCTGTACATAGGGGGCAGTACTATAGTAGTTATATTCTTGTACATAGGGGGCAGTATTATAGTAGTTATATTCTCTTACATAGGGAGCAGTATTATAGTAGTTATATTCTTGTGCACAGTTACTAATAATATGAAAGCCTCCCCCCAACACCTGCACAGAGTTACTATTTGCAGAGACACCACCTGAGTGCACATTACTGAGAAGAAGTGCCAGCTTGCTCATTCGCTAATGCACAGACGTTGATATAATTAACGGGTATCCATTTTATCTCACAATTCCATTAGCTGAAAATAAGCAGAGATCTTACCATAGATACAGAGTGGAATGCATTCAGCATCATGAATTTTCACTGTTTCCTTCTGTATAATTTCCCTGTGTGACTCTGAGTCTGCTGTTTTTTTACACTGCATTAATCCGGCTCACATAACAAATAAATAACTGAACTTTATATTCCTGCTTAAAGAGCGCTGAATGCATAACTTATTTTTGTTGGCTCCCTGCTAATAAAAACCACGATTATTCAATGGAAGTTTCTATATATACAATGCTCTTTATGTGCAAAGAATAATGGTCAGAATATAAATGAAACTGATCTCTTAAATATAAATAAATATGAAACAGCCTTTGGAAAATGTATGCTGACATATGCACAACTTGTAGTTACACTGCTCCACCAGAAGAACAGTGAGTTCAGCTCTGGTGTATAATGCAGGATGTAACTCAGGATCAGTACAGAATAAGTAATGTCATGTATGTACACAGTGACTGCACCAGCAGCAGAATAGTGAGTGCAGCTCTGGAGTATAATACAGGATGTAACTCAGGATCAGTACAGGATAAGTAATGTCATGTATGTACACAGTGACTGCACCAGCAGCAGAATAGTGAGTGCAGCTCTGGAGTATAATACAGGATGTAACTCAGGATCAGTACAGGATAAGTAATGTCATGTATGTACACAGTGACTGCACCAGCAGCAGAATAGTGAGTGCAGCTCTGGAGTATAATACAGGATGTAACTCAGGATCAGTACAGGATAAGTAATGTCATGTATGTACACAGTGACTGCACCAGCAGCAGAATAGTGAGTGCAGCTCTGGAGTATAATACAGGATGTAACTCAGGATCAGTACAGGATAAGTAATGTCATGTATGTACACAGTGACTGCACCAGCAGAATAGTGAGTGCAGCTCTGGAGTATAATATAGGATGTAACTCAGGATTAGTACAGGATAAGTAATGTCATCTATGTACACAGTGACTGCACCACCAGCAGAATAGTGAGTGCAGCTCTAGGGTATAATACAGGAGGTAACTCAGGATCAGTACAGGATAAGTAATGTCATGTATGTACACAGTGACTGCACCAGCAGCAGAATAATGAGTGCAGCTCTGGAGTATAATACAGGATGTAACTCAGGTTCAGTACAGGATAAGTAATGTCATGTATGTACACAGTGACTGCACCAGCAGCAGAATAGTGAGAGCAGCTCTGGAGTATAATACAGGATGTAACTCAGGATCAGTACAGGATAAGTAATGTCATGTATGTACACAGTGACTGCACCAGCAGCAGAATAGTGAGTGCAGCCCTGGAGTATAATACAGGATGTAACTCAGGATCAGTACAGGATAAGTAATGTCATGTATGTACACAGTGACTGCACCAGCAGCAGAATAGTGAGTGCAGCTCTGGAGTATAATACAGGATGTAACTCAGGATCAGTACAGGATAAGTAATGTCATGTATGTACACAGTGACTGCACCAGCAGCAGAATAGTGAGTGCAGCTCTGGAGTATAATACAGGATGTAACTCAGGATCAGTACAGAATAAGTAATATCATGCATGTACACAGTGACTGCACCACCAGCAGAATAGTGAGAGCAGTTCTGGGGTATAATACAGGATGTAACTCAGGATCAGTACAGGATAAGTAATGTCATGTATGTGCACAGTGACTGCACCAGCAGCACACTAGTGAGTAGACCTTTAAGGACGTCTTGGTTCCCCTCTTGACTGAGGTATTCAATGAGTGTCTTTCCTCGGGTGCTCTGCTGAAGTCAATGAGGAGGACCTGATAACCCTGTCAAAAGGTAAGGAGTGATCTCGTATTGAGAACTGGCGGCCCATAGTGCTTCTCAATGCAAACAGAAAACATGGTGCTGTGTCTGGGAGGCAGTGGGGTAGGGCAGGCCAGGTCATTGGAAGGGGTACTTGCTGTCCTTGGATCAGGCAAATGCATTTGATCGGGGAGTTTGTCAATTGTCTGAATGTTTTGTATGCAGGGGCAGAGTTTCCCACTTGTGAATGGTTGAATTGGCCTGAATTGAGGTTGGGTAAGTGTTCACCACGTGTTCATGATTGACCCATTATTGAGTTGGGAGAGGGCGGTCCAGACTCTGATTTCCCGGACACTCTTCCAGGGCTTCAAGACTCTACCAAAGTTCTCAGCATCAAATTTGTCCAGGGGGATTACCCCATGCAAAACCGGGACACCAGACTTATAATCGCCGCTCAGAAAGTGGACCAGTGGAAGGGTTGGTCTTTGATGCTCAGGAAAAGTTTGAAACTAATAAAAACTTAGCTGCTAACAGGGCAGATATATATTGTGCACATATTGTCAGAACCCCTCTGGACTCGGGTCTACAGTCTGTTCTTCCAGCTGTTATGGGGGAATAGGCTGAACCTTATCAAGAGGGAGGTTACTTACCGCACGAGGAGACAAGGAGGGTTGTGTATGGTCAACCCTGTGGTGTTCCTAGTGAATACCTTTCTTAAAGGAAACCTACCACTTCTGAAGGTAGGTATGAGATACAAACACCGGGCACCAGCTCAGGGTGAGCTGGTGCCGGTGCTTAGTCTCGTTAGTGTTAAAACCGCGGTATCGCGGTTTTAACACTTTTGAAACTTTCTAGCAGAAACTGCTTCGGCGCTTCGTGCACACGATCGTGCGCGCGCCTACATTGGAAACGCCGCAGGCGTTGCGCGCGCACGGTCGCGCGCAGCGCCGAAGCAGTTTCTGCTAGAAAGTTTCAAAAGTGTTAAAACCGCGATACCGCGGTTTTAACACTAACGAGACTAAGCACCGGCACCAGCTCACCCTGAGCTGGTGCCCGGTGTTTGTATCTCATACCTACCTTCAGAAGTGGTAGGTTTCCTTTAAGATCAATGTTGCAAACCTCTGGAAAGAGAGGGCTCCTCCGTGGGTATACTCCTGCAGGGGATGGTTTCGGCCTTTCTTTCAGGAATGGGAGTGGAAAGAAGGATCTCTGTACATTGCATGGGCATCTTCTGGCTTACGCTACCATGTTAAGAAAGCTCCTTGATAAGAGGGTTCTATTTGCCCGTTTCCAGAAGCCTCTGGCCCTCAGGGATTTCCCAAGTCGGGATCTGAGGGTGGGTTTAAATCTTTTGAATTCCATCAGGATCCCCTTGAGGTTCTGGGACGTGACTTGGCTCTGCTTCCATGGAAAGCTGTGTGTGAGGAACAATCTGAAGTTTAGGAGCTCTGGAGGGGGTTGTTCCAAGGAGGAGTGCAGTGGTCTCCTGTAGAGTGTGGACCATTTCCTGCTTCATTGTCCCTTTAACACAGAGGTGTACAACAAGGTGGACGTTCAGGATGCATATTCACAATAAGACAGCCATATTGGAGAGGCAACATAGTAGGTTTATACTGCACATCCAAATGCATCAACCAGATGGATGCTTCACCAGGCAGATGAGTATCATGATCCCTGACCCTTAGATCATATAAATAATAATTTTTTGGAACACCCCTTTGCAGGGATACTGTCAGTACCTGTCCAGTAACCGTGCAACCACAACCAGTCTTGGTGCTAGCTGTCAGACTACTTAGTGGTGGCGAACTCACCCTGAGATGTCCCTGCAGGCTAAGGCACTGCCTGCAGCAGATAAACTGCCCTGACAAGGGCAAACCCGCTATCCAGAACCTAAATAAGGGTCCCTGAGTGACCCTGCAAGATGACAGGGAAGACTTACTTCGTCTGGCAGCTGCTGGATGGTGGAGCGGACAGGTAACTGGAATACAGATATAGGTCAGTGTTCACACTGGTAACAGAACCAACACGAGACTGAGACAGGAAAGTGGGGTCACACTAGGAGATAAAGGATACTGAGGGACAAACAACAGATACAGACAGACAAGCGGAGTCAAAGAAACCGGGTCAAAACCAAGATGGTGGCAATGGTCAGAAGGCAAAGCAGAAGTCAATACACAGAATAGCAAGAAACGCAAGACCACTAGATACACAGATAGACTGAATAACCAGCACCCAATGAAGGGGCTGGGCAGAATATAAGGCAGTAATGGACACTGCCTCCAGCACTGACTGGCCCAGCCGTCCATCACTCAAACCGCAGCTGCAGGCAAATCGAGTACAAAGACACACCCAGCTTTCCCAAGATCAGAAATGGAGCTGTCAATCACAGCCAGCTCTGGGTGTGGTTTCCAGCAAGAAGCCTGAAACCGGATCCCATCAGAACAATTTGTGAGTTCTGACAGATACACCAGAAGAAGAATAAATTGGTAGATTTTACCTGCAGCCCTATAGAAACCCATAGGCTACATGCAGTATTCTCACCATCTTATCAGCTCTGCGTCGTGTCAGCGCTCCGATGAGTCACGATACATATGGCAGATTTCTATCAATAATGTCACAGATCTTTATACATTGAGAATTATCAAGTGAAGAAAAATTCACAGTGAAAAGATTATGTAGGTTTTTTTTTTCTCCTGTGACCATCTGTTATATGTCATATGCACCAAAAAAGTGGGAAAAATCCTTCTCCTTCATCTTGGAGATGGATAGAGATACTGATTTTATCAATAATCATTGCAAAAATATATATCTTGTATAATTTTGTTGTTTTCTTTTGCCAAAAGAAGTATTAGATAATGTTATAAATTCACATGCTTTATGGATTATTGCAAAATTAGTCTGTGACCGTTTAATACATTTGGTTAAACTTTTTCAATGGAAACCCTTTTTTTTTCTATTTGAGAATCTTTATAAAATTTTCACAAAGTTTTACATCACATCTCAATATTCAAATTTATAAGTATATTACATTATATTATAAGTATAATTGACTGATTTATTGAAATGTTTGACTTGGCTGCCTGTCGCTGACCACTTTATTCTAGTGATTAATCAGGGATTCCCATAAATCCTCTCTAAGGACTCCATAGGACTAGTGAAGAACCTACATAGGAGTATAGGACTGAATATTGGTTGTGGGATCAGATCAAAAGGCCGTGGTACTCCAGTTGATGCACCAATAGGTTCTTTGTTTCATTAAGAACAGTGCTACCCAAAATTGTGGCTATGCCTAGGTGTGCACCAGCCATGAGGCATGTTGGGTCTCTTGCCTTTGGCAACACCACCTGCAGCAATATGATGGGGGTACAGGATAAGAGCACAGTCATCTGCTACAATGCAGGACCTCACACTTAAGAGTAATGTCTCTTCGCGTATAATGCCAAAATGGGGGTGAGAACCTGCGTACTACAAAATAACTTGATACATTACTACTGGATGGGGTAGAGTAGGGTGCCATTATATAGCTCGCTTCAGGCAGCAGAGAGTTTAGGTTTACCTATGCCTGGTACCGTAGATCAATAACGTTCTTTAGTGGTTGCTGTGTCTCATTTTTCGACCTCTGGAGCAACCTCAAAATGAGAATTTGTATGAACCCAAATGGAAGCCATTTAGTCAAAACGGGAGTGAGGGCTACTTATTATAGTCTTTGTTGACTAGACTAATAAAAGCTGTGGACAGGAGAACAGAGTTATGCATGTTATGGTTATTACATAAACCAAGTAATATTGTGCCAATTCAAGAACTTGAATCAGTTCTTTTATGGAGGACCTTTCTCCACCTCCGTCAAATCCAACTCTTTCCACCTTGTAGTACTTGCTCCACTGATTCCGACCAAGTCTGAATTTGCTCTTTAGCAAATCCATCGTTCCCAAACAATCAATTAGATTCTCTATTGTCAAGTGGGTGTTGCTGGCCTAAGACTGCCCACTTGACAGTAGAGCCTGTTGAGTGCTGAAGTTACCAACACTATTAATCAGGAATGGTGGGGGGGGTAGAGATCAAATTCCCAATACATTTAAATCAATAAAGGTACCTCCATTAGTTTGAGTTGTTGGAAGTGGTGAAAGGTCCTTCGTAATGGAGCCTATGAAAAAGTCTAGGAGTAAATGTTTGAACAAGTGTTCCTCTGAACAGTGCACTCAATGCAAGGAGTTATAGTTGATGTGTATGATGAAAGGTCTCCTTGAATATCCTTAATCACTAGGGACTGTGTCTAGGTTGACATTCAAGGAATTCTTCAACCTACCTGGGACTTTGCAAGGAGAAGAGAGAAAAAATAATAGCTGCTCCCCACTCCAGCACTGTAAGAACCATCAGTGGTCAGGTGACCACTGGAGCCATCATAGAAGCTGGAATGACCATTCCACGGTGGTTGCTGTGGTCACGTGACCAGGACGGAACAGGGAGCTTTTATTTTGTTACTATCCACATTCTGTTACCAATCCATTATTAGGCCAAGTTAAACTAGATATGTATTTTCCCCCAAACCTTTTGTATGGACTTTTATGTGGGTGCTGGTTTGATGTACTCCAGCATCACCACCCACTGTGCTAGTACATGTCTCGGCTTTTATGTGCGGTGAAAAATATTCCGGGTGAGGTTAACATGATATCAAGGAGAAAAAAACAGTGCAACAATAAATCCTGCGTAGCTGGATACAAAGTGTTCTTGACGGTAATGAGGAGGGGGCCGTTGTGGTGCATTCTGGATAATTTGGAGAGCTCCACTGAAAGGATTCTAATAGTCAAGGTCTCGGGGGTTACGCAGAGCTTTTCAACATAAAGATTATTAACATGTAAAATGCACTGACAGCATCAACGCATAGATTTATGGCATTCCTCCGAGTGGAAAGGTTACATTTTATGAGGGATGTATTTAGAGGCCGCCGTAACCGAAGGCTGCGCTCGCAAAAACTGCAAATAAAAACGTTTTATTTCATCTACGCCTGTGAATATTTTATAGAAAGCGTAGCCTTGTAGGTGATAAATAGAAAGGAGCTGCTTTACCGAGTGAAAGGTCTACCTCGCGAAATCCATCGTCTTAAAAAGCACATGTATTCATCAAAATGAAAAGCAAATAATATTCTCCGTTATCCGTAGATTGTGAGAGAAAGTGAAATATTGCTGTATTCACACATGTCATAAGGTAAAATTTTATGACAATTCAGGGCCAAAATGATTAGCAAGGGTTTTATTGAAAAGTAAATCTGATGTGCTGCTGGAGACTAGAAAGGCAGGCTCACACAACTGATATATTCAGAATTTACTTTATGTTTAAGACAGGCTATGGAGACCAAAAATTGTTCAATGGGAATTGTTCAGAAAACCAAAACAAGAAAAAAGTTGGATGCGTACACAGGATCAATTAATCCAACAAATTTTTATTAATACATCAAGAGACAATGGGGCACATTTACTTACCCGGTCCAGTCGCGTTCCAGCGGTGGGTTCTCCGACGCTGATTCGGGTTCTGCCGAGATTCACTAAGGTCCGTGTGCCGATATTCACCAGGTGTCGCTGCTGCGCCGAGGTCCGCCGGAGTTCACCTGCTTTTTTCTGGTGCATGTGAGTGCTTGATCTTGCGACACAAATGGCTTTTTAAATTCTGCGGTTTTTCCGAATCCTTCGGGTTGTCCGGTGGCCATGCCCCCCCGATTTCTGTCGCGTGAAAGTCGGCGCGATTGCGCCTAAAATCGATTGCGTGCGCCACAATCCCGTGAAAAACAGCGCAAAGCGGAAATATTCGGGAAAAACCCGACGGATTCGCGGCTGTGGACCCTTAGTAAATGTGCCCCAATATATATCACAGGACAAAAAAGGTTAATAACACTTAAAAATACACCCTATAGATGTATGAAAGCGACCAAGGGCAGTGATGCCCTGAACTCCCTATCTCAATCAACAGATTGCACAAGTATACAAATGGTAATGTCAAAATATCCAAGTCCACATCAAACCATATAGCTGCCTAGATGTTGATAAAGTGACCCGTGCAAAAAAGTGCATGAACTACAGTGTCCTCCTAGAGCAGTGGTGGCGAACCTATGGCACGGGTGCCAGAGGCGGCACTCAGAGCCCTTTCTGTGGGCACCCAGGACATGGCACCAGACAGGACTCAAAGAATCTTCCTGCAGTTCCAAGCAATTTAAAAGATGTTAAAGATATGAAAGTTATACTTACATTGCTACTTGGGATTGTAGGAAGAGGGAGATTGAGTAAATAGGGTCGAATTATCTTTGGAGGACCTTTCTGCTGGCCCCACGATTCTCTGTGTACAGAGAGACGCTGGAAAGAAGCTAAAATGATGCAAATTTCCCATCTGGTCTTCAGGAGGTAAATATGATTGAAAGTTGTTGAAGAACAGGGAGCAATAAGTTACTGCGTTAATGTTTGGTTGGCACCTCACAATAAATTAGGGGGGTTTTGGGTTGCAGTTTGGGCACTCGGCCACTAAAAGTTTCGCCATCACTGTCCTAGAGCCTACTCATACTATACCCCTAGTAGAACATGTGGTGCCAGGTAGCGGAGGCATGAGAAAGGCAGGCAAGTCAGGTGGATAGGGAGTGGAGCGAGCCCCACGCGTATCGTCACCAATCCGGTGACTTCCTCAGGGGTAAGTCCGACTAAAAAGTATGAAATAAAATAATCTATAATCAATACAGGGAATGGGGTAAGAGAAAGTTTCACTGTTCTGCTGTAGCCTAGATAGGCAAGATGTGGCAAATAGAAGGCACAGTGTATTATGAATAGAATGGATGGAAATGAAGGACCTGCGTTTCTGTAACCTAGACAGGCAAGATGTGACACTTGACCATAGAAAGGAAATAGACATTTTATGCATATTTGAAGTACTGAGAAAATAGGTCCTATTATCATTAATGAGGTTAAAAGACAGGTCTAGTGTGACGTGAGAGCTCAGATAGGATGTAACAAGTGACGGTAGTAGAAAGACGAATGTAAAGTATAAGCATTACTATTATCCCTACATGTGGTCTAGATAAGGGAATTGACAATAGAAAGATTACGCATAGGCCATACAGCTGACTACAGCAAAAGGGAAGGATAGATTTTCCATGATCACTAGATAATGCAGAATTCCTGGCTTTTATTTGCCATTCACAAATAAAAGTACCATCATCCCTATATAGGGTTAAAATAGGTTTATGTCGCTGCTGGAGCCTAGATAGGTAGCAAAAAGGAAAATGTAACCACAAAGCTATAATTTTAATATGTGATATAAACGATAAATTCTTAAAGGAAATCTATCACCAGGATGAAGGGTTGTAAACCAAGCACACTGACATACTGGTGTGTGCCCCCTCTGGCAGGATTTGCTCTTGTTTTAACTTCTTATGCCCTGGTTTTTACATAAAAAGGCTTTTTAAAATAATGGAAATGAGCCTGAGGGGCTCCACACTCAAAATGTGTTATTGGAGCCTTTAGCCCCCTCAGGTTCATTTGCACATGTTTTAAAGCCTTCTTTTCTAAAAACCAGGGCAAAAGAAGTTAAAAGAAGAGTGGATCCTGTCAGAGGGGGCATACACCAGTATGTCAGTGTGCTTGGTTTACAATTCGTCATCCTGGTGGTAGATTTCCTTTAATGTATGGTCAGTACTTCTATTAAGATAGAAGTCAGCTTTCCTGCTGGGGCCTAGATGGGTAGGATGTAAAAACTTATAATATCATAATGATATCACGGCACTGATCACAGGTGTTACTGCTGGGGGTTCCTGTCCAGGTTCAGTACTCAGACCCGAACAGATTGGGGTTCAACTGAACTCATCCAAACCCAAATTTTAACAGGAGCACTCAGCACTAATTATGGGGTTTGGATTCTAAAATTTTTACAAGGGTTTGGTCTGGGGTCTAGTAAAGAAGGACCAAGTGTATAGATTTCTGGGGTTATATTTGGTGTCCTAAATCCGGGGTCCGATAATAACATAAGAGTTGCAGGTCTATCATTAATTAAAGGATCCGATGGTCTGGGATCTTAGAGTCTTGTCTGGGGTCTGATTTTAACTAAAGCCACAAGTCTCATGTAAATAATTAGGAACTAATTATGTAAATTTTAGGGTCTGGTCTGGGGTCTGATATTAACTAAAGCCACAAGTCTCGTGTAAATAATTAGGAACTAATTATGTAAATTTTAGGGTCTGGTCTGGGGTCTGATATTAACTAAAGCCACAAGTCTCGTGTAAATAATTAGGAACTAATTATGTAAATTTTAGGGTCTGGTCTGGGGTCTGATTTTAACTAAAGCCACAAGTCTCGTGTAAATAATTAGGAACTAATTATATAAATTTTAGGGTCTGGTCTGGGGTCTGATATTAACTAAAGCCACAAGTTTTGGGTAAATAATTAAGAACTAATTATGTAAATTTTAGGGTCTGGTCTGGGGTCTGATATTAACTAAAGCCACAAGTTTTGGGTAAATAAATAAGAACTAATTATGTAAATTTTAGGGTCTGGTCTGGGGTCTGATATTAACTAAAGCCACAAGTTTTGGGTAAATAATTAAGAACTAATTATGTAAATTTTAGGGTCTGGTCTGGGGTCTGATATTAACTAAAGCCACAAGTTTTGGGTAACTAATTAGGAACTAATAATGTAAATTTTAGGGTCTGGTCTGGGGTCTGATATTAACTAAAGCCACAAGTCTTGGGTAAATAATGACCTTCCCATCAAGGAGGGATTCTGGGTTAATTTTTTATATTTTTGTAGTTTTTATATTTTGTTGAGACACAACCTCTGTGATTTATCCAGCAAAAAAAGCCAGAAATTTCTGCCTGCAAGATTTGATTAATTTTTTCATCCTTGAACATGACAACAGATCTTCTGGGGAGGTGTAATTGTATATTCGATCCACAAACTTGGGCTTATTTGTTGCATGGTCCAAGGTCAAATTGGAAATAAACCTGTCAAGAGCATAGAATAGAGCGCCGAATGCAGTAAACCTGAAATTTACCTTTAACACGCCCAATAAATTTCCCATCCAATGTAAATCCGGTCCAGTTTACTATCAATCGAAAAATAAAAGCTGTACATTGATTGGTGAAAGATAATTTGTACCTCTACTTACCCTCTATCAGGCTTCTTTACTGCTCATTCCACTCAAGAGCAGGAAATGACAGGGGTCTATAGTCTATAGTTTGGTCTGGGGTCTGCGTTCTATTATGGATGGTGTTGAGCGGACCAGAACTCAAACTACATTAAAAGTTTGGGTCGGCTATAATCCTCCCCACCGTTATCCTAGTGGTATCTGAACCTGAACAAATATTAAAAATTTGGGTTCGACCAAACTCGGCTGAACCTGAATCTTAACGGGTCCATTCAAAACTGATTACAGGGGGTTGTCTAAGGACTAAGTATGTAGATTTCAGGGGTTTGATTTGGTGTCCTAAATTATTTTAGGGTCTGGTCTGGGATCTGATACTAACATAAGAGTCCTGAGTCTAAATTTAAGTAAACGCCCCCAGGCACTTCTGAATCATTAGCATAATGTTAAAAGTTGATTTTAGAAGGAATGAGGCCATGGATAACAAATTTAAGAAGATTACCACAGTCACGGTAAGTGTTGATAGTTTATCATGATGGATTTTGATGGTAGATTTCCTTTAATATAAAGGTCTGGGATCTGATATTAATATAGATGTCTGGTCTGGGATATATTATTAATATTGGGACCTACTCTAGGGTCTTATATTAATTTAACAGTTTGGTCTGGGTATGTTATTAATATATGGGCCTGGCATCTGATACGAATATTGGTGTGGTATAATATCATTTTAAGAGTTTGGTCTGGGCTCTGATATTAATATGGAAGTTTGGTCTGGGGTCTGTTATTAATATTGGGACCTACTCTAGGGTCTTATTTTAATTAACAGTTTGGTCTGGGTATGTTATTAATATATGGGCCTGGGATCTGATATTGGTGTGGTATAATATCATTTTAAGAGTTTGGTCTGGGGTCTGATATTAATATGGAAGTTTGGTCTGGGGTCTGTTATTAATATTGGGGCCTACTCTAGGGTCCTATTTTAATTATCAGTTTGGTCTGGGTATGCTAATTATATATGGGCTTGGCATCTGATAAGAATATTGGTGGGATATGATATCATTTTGAGAGTTTGGTCTGGGGTCTGATATTAATATTGGAACCTAATAAAACCACTTCTATCTTTCCTGTAATCTACAGTTTGAGTACAATGACATCCATTGTGATTTCGAAAGGCATAGCCTGACTCCATAGATTCACACCTCACCAGGTTTCCTCCCTGCACACTTTCACTTACCTCACTGATCGATGATGAGTCCTGCTAGATTGCAGAGCTGGCTTAGAACTACTATAAATATCTTCTGTATCCTCAGCCTCAGCCGAACCCTTTGTTTGCGAACGGCAAGTTAATCCGATTAATATTCAATCCCCGTTTCGCATCTCAATGGGAGGGGGGGGGGCTCGACTTTACGTAATCTGTAATTTATGTTGATTGATAATATTGTGACATTATTTAAAGCGGCCTTTGTGCTTTTTCCCGTGCGCTAAGGATGTGTGGGTTGCCGTATAGATTGCTCTTTACACAGGTCTATAATTTGGCTTCTGACCTACGCCGCGAACCCTCCGCCGCGTCATTTACGAGGCGCATTCATTATGTGTACATGATTAGAGGTGTAACTCATCTGTTCTATTGAAATATCACATGCGCGCTTTCAATTTTTTAATCCGGCGATTTTTTAATTACCTGGTTGCCTGGAGCTTTATTATTTATTGACGCCGGCGCTTTCCCGCGGCTCGCACGAGTTTGCTCGCTCTCCATTGAGGCTTAGTAATCAAAATGTTATGGGGGAGAGAGATCATGAAGGAGATAGGGGCTGGCAGCCGAGCAGAAGGCTCCAGATCTGCCGCGTCTGTTTTACGGGTTATCCACATCGATTTCATGTACAGTTCAGTCACTCACAGCCTTGTCAGGCTCATCAATGATCCCATCGGTGCCTGTCATGGAGAAATGCTGACTCGGAAGATTCTCCACTATGTAAAGTAGAGGAAAAAAGGAAGATAATTTGTCCTCTAAATTGTGTCACCAACTAATAGTACAAAGGCGCCTTACAGAAAATCTCGAAATGGGCCTAATGGCTCAACCCATCCCAAAGATCCCGGACCTAAACAAATCTTAAAAATCTGGGCTCGACCAAACTCGGCTGAACCAGAATTTTAACGGGTCCATTCAAAACTGATTACTGGGGTTTTGTCTAGTAGAGAAGAACTATTTATGTAGATTTCAGGGGTTTGATTTGGCTTCCAAAATTTTTCAGGGTGTGGTCTGGGGTCTGATACTAACATAAGGTCTAAATTTAAGTAAACGCCCCCGTTTACCCCCATAAAGCAGATTGGACCATACTGACTGCAGCCAGTGTTAGGTATTGTCCCTGTAGAGATGTGTAATCAGTCTTTAGTAGCAGCAGGGCTGTGAAATATGGATTTAGAATCCAGGGTTGTACTGGAAGTGTGTCCTCACTCTGTGTGCTCTGTGCTCTCTGTAGCCAGTGTTAGGTATTGTCCCTGGAGATGTGTAATCAGTCCTTAGTAGCAGCAGGGGTGTGAGATATGGATTTATATTCCAGGGTTGTACTAGGCGTGAGTCCTCACACTGCTGTGCTCTGTGCTCTATGTAGCCAGTGTTAGGTATTGTCCCTGGAGATCTATGTAAAGATACCATTGTGTATGTTAGAAGCAACAGGACTGTGAAATATTGGTCTTATACAGTCCAAAGTCAATGGGACTGTAAAGAAGCCTGAAGTTTGGTGTCTGTATCATTATGCCAACGTACCTGGCTCCCGGCCAAGGTCCCCCTGAAGTCCCGGGGGCTGGGATTCAAATTCAATCCGTTGTCTGCTCCTCATCCTTTAGCGGTGCCAATACACTGAAACCCCCCGTGACGTCATGGACAGGCGGCCACTAGGAACCATGGGAGGGACCCATGATGTTACGCCCCTCTGTGACGTTAGCTCACCATTGCTAGCATTGCTGGCGCTTGCGCGGTGAGCTGTATCTTCCCGGCTCTCGCTACTCATGTCAGAGAGATACAGCCACACAAGCACCGGCAATGCATGCAGCGGAGAGCTGACGTCACAGAGGGGCAGCAGCAAGGAATCAGGCGTCCCTCCCATGGTTCCTAGAGGCCGCCCGTCCATGACGTCACATGGAGGGGGGTTTCAGTGTGTGGGCACCACTAAAGGATAATGAGCAGACAACTGTTTGAATTTGAATCCCAGCCCCGGGACTTCAGGGGGACCCTGGCAGGGAGCCAGGTACGTTGGCATAATGACGATATTAGCTGATGTACACATACCACAAACATGACAAAAGCACAGATGCATTTGTCATGTTATGGGCTTTTGGCACATGTTATTAGTGTAAAATAGCGCGTTCCATTTAAGAGCACGTTTGAAACTTTGGAGTTTAGGTATAAGTCTGATATTCCAGGGAAGGGCATTCCAGAGAATTGATGCAGCTCGGGAGAAGTCCTGGAGACAAGCGTGAGAGATTCAAATTAAGGTAGAGATTTTTCTAATATCACTGGCAGATTGAACAGCACAGGTTGGGTGAGAGAATGAGATGAGATAGTGTGGTGCAGCAAAGTGCAGAGCTATGTGAATTATTATTTCAAACTCTATTAGAAAGATGGGCAACCAGTGCAGTGACTAGCACTGATATCTGTATTTATATTACAGGATTGTAGCTTCTCCAAGTGCACCGGGGGGTGTCCTCACACCACTGTGCTCTGTGCTCTCTGCAGTCTCAATGCAGGAAACAAAGAGCAGAACAGTGTGAGGACACACTAAAAGAAGCTACAATCCTGGAATATAAATTCATAATTCACAGTCCTGCTTCTACTAATATACATACATATAGGTAAGATTACACAGACCTTTAGGGACAGTACCTAGGCAGCCTACATGGTCATGTCTGCTGTGACATATTCCCTTAATTTAAATTTGTGGACACGTAAGGGTGGCAATATTTTTATTTCATGAAATAGGTATTTTATATTGAGGCCTAAGCTAAGCTGAGAATTTCTCCTGCAGTGGCCACTAGAGGAAAAATGTGGTATTACAGTCTGTCCACTCAAATGAAGCAGCACATGGTCACGCTGAGTCCTCCAGAGCGAGAGACGCTCTTTGCTGCCGCACTCTTCTCTCCATAATATAAAAAAATATAGGAAATCAAACCGTTCCTACCTAGAGTTTATCTTATACTCAGAAATATGAACCTTTTGTGATAACTTCTTCATTTCATCTCCTCTAACTAATGCGGGTCAAGAACATGTACAGCAAAACTTGCCCAAGTGGAAATACCTGTTAAGAAGTAATATTGTCATCTGATAATGAAATCCCTCTCATACATAATCCTCATTATCGGGTGATAACCAGCTGTGCGCTGACACTTGTAATCACCAGCTATTATCACTGAATATCAACTCTTGCCCCGATTTGTCATTCATCTGAGGAATCTGCATAATTTATGCGAGCTATTTTGAATTGCATTACCATTTTATTGAAATTTGTTAAAAAAATGAAATGTGAAATGTATTATTCTACTCGAAAAACCAGGTATTGTTTGGCGGTAATATGCCATTTTATCCACAGGGGATTTTGTAGTACATGTCTCTGTCCTGTAGGTGTCACTGTTGTTAAGAGACCTCTTCAGAGGATGAGGAGGGTGATAAGTGGGTATGAAGGATCCTGTAGGTGACAGAAGTTATCTAATGAACATTACATCTTGTTAGTTCTGCTGATCCCCTCAATGTATACCCCCTGGGTCATATAGCCGTACCAGTCCCTACTTCAACTCTATCTGTATCCGCAGAAGCAATAACAGTCCTCTGTGTGTATCTCCTATCCTGTATATATGAGCACAGCACAGTACTACTACTCCTATCCTGTATATATGGGCACATCACAGTACTACTACTCCTATCCTGTATATATGGGCACAGCACAGTACTTCTATTCCTATCCTGTATATATGTACACAGCACAGTACTACTACTCCTATCCTGTATGCATGTGTACAGCACAGTACTACTACTCCTATCCTGTATATATGTACACAGCACAGTACTACTTCTCCTATCCTGTATATATGTACACAGCACAGTACTACTTCTCCTATCCTGTATATATGGGAACAGCACAGTACTACTACTCCTATCCTGTATATATGGGCACAGCACAGTACTACTACTCCTATCCTGTATATATGGGCACAGCACAGTACTACTACTCCTATCCTGTATATATGGGCACAGCACAGTACTACTACTCCTATCCTGTATATATGGACACAGCACAGTACTACCACTCCTATCCTGAATATATGGGCACAGCACAGTACTACTACTCCTATCCTGTATATATGGGCACAGTGCTACTATTCCTACCCTGTATATATGGGCACAGCACAGTACTTCTATTCCTATCCTGTATATATGGGCACAGCACAGTACTTCTATTCCTATCCTGTATATATGGGCACAGCATAAGTACTACTACTCCGATCCTGTATATATGGGCACAGCATAAGTACTACTACTCCGATCCTGTATATATGGGCACAGCATAGTACTACTACTCCTATCCTGTATGTATAGTCACAGCACACTACTACTACTCTGATCCTGTATGTATGGTCATAGCATAGTACTACTACTCCTATCCTGTATATATGGGCACAGCATAGTACTACTACTCCTATCCTGTATGTATGGTCACAGCACACTACTACAACTCTGATCCTGTATGTATGGTCACAGCATAGTACTACTACTCCTATCCTGTATATATGGGCACAGCACAGTACTACTACTCCGATCCTGTATATATGGGAACAGCATAGTACTACTACTCCGATCCTGTATGTATGGTCACAGCACACTACTACTACTCTGATCCTGTATGTATGGTCACAGCATAGTACTACTACTCCTATCCTGTATATATGGGCACAGCATAGTACTACTACTCCTATCCTGTATATATGGGCACAGCACAGTACTACTCCTCCTATCCTGTATATATGGGCACAGCATAGTACTACTACTCCTATCCTGTATATATGGGCACAGCACAGTACTATTACTCCTATCCTGTATATATGGGTACAGCACAGTACTTCTATTCCTATCCTGTATATATGGGCACAGCACATTACTACTACTCCTATCCTGTATATATGGGCACAGCACAGTACTACTACTCCGATCCTGTATGTATGGTCACAGCACACTACTACTACTCCTACCCTGAATATATGGGTAAAGCGCAGTACTACTACTCCTATCCTGTATATATGGGCACAGCACAGTACTACTGCTCCTATCCCGTATATATGGGCACATCACAGTACTACTACTCCTATCCTGTATATATGGGCACAGCACAGTACTACTTCTCCTATCCTGTATATATGTACACAGCACAGTACTACTCCTCCTATCCTGTATATATGGGCACAGCACAGTACTACTACTCCTATCCTGTATATATGGACACAGCACAGTACTTCTATTCCTATCCTGTATATATGGGCACAGCATAGTACTACTACTCCGATCCTGTATATATGGGCACAGCATAGTACTACTACTCCGATCCTGTATGTATGGTCACAGCACAGTACTACTACTCCGATCCTGTATATATGGGCACAGGACAGTACTACTACTCCAATCCTGTATGTATGGTCACAGCATAGTACTACTACTCCTATCCTGTATATATGGGCACAGCACAGTACTACTACTCCTATCCTGTATATATGGGCACAGCACAGTACTATTACTCCTATCCTGTATATATGGGTACAGCACAGTACTTCTATTCCTATCCTGTATATATGGACACAGCACATTACTACTACTCCTATCCTGTATATATGGGCACAGCACAGTACTACTACTCCGATCCTGTATGTATGGTCACAGCACACTACTACTACTCCTACCCTGAATATATGGGTAAAGCGCAGTACTACTACTCCTATCCTGTATATATGGGCACAGCACAGTACTACTGCTCCTATCCTGTATATATGGGCACAGCACAGTACTACTACTCCTATCCTGTATATATGGGCACAGCACAGTACTACTTCTCCTATCCTGTATATATGTACACAGCACAGTACTACTCCTCCTATCCTGTATATATGGGCACAGCATAGTACTACTACTCATATACTTCATATATAGGCACAGCACAGTACTACTTCTCCTATCCTGTATATATATGCACAGCACAGTACTACTTCTCCTATCCTGTATATATGTGCACAGCACAGTACTACTTCTCCTATCCTGTATATATGGGCACAGCACAGTACTACTACTCCTATCCTGTATATATGGGCACAGCACAGTACTACTACTCCTATCCTGTATATATGAGCACAGCACACTACTACTACTCCTATCCTGTATGTATGGTCACAGCACACTACTACTACTCCTACCCTGAATATATGGGTAAAGCGCAGTACTACTACTCCTATCCTGTATATATGGGCACAGCACAGTACTACTACTCCTATCCTGAATATATGGGTACAGCACAGTACTACTACTCCTATCCTGTATATATGGGCACAGCACAGTACTACTACTCCTATCCTGAATATATGGGTACAGCGCAGTACTACTACTCCTATCCTGTATATATGGGCACAGCACAGTACTACTACTCCTGTCCTGAATATATGGGTACAGCACAGTACTACTACTCCTATCCTGAATATATGGGTAAAGCGCAGTACTACTACTCCTATCCTGAATATATGGGTAAAGCGCAGTACTACTACTCCTATCCTGTATATATGGACGGCAGTATTTGGTGGCAGCACGGACTGTGGCTGTTAATGCTGGGGGCTCAGATCTGAACAGCATTGTAAAATGTACAGGGTCCGCTCATTACTACTCAAATCCTGTACATATGAGCACTACACAGAACTACTACCCCTATCTGGTATGTATAGGCACCTCATGGTTGATGGATAAGACATCGATAGATTGATTAGAGATTTGCGTCAGTGATTCGGATATTTCTGCGCTGCCCCATATTCACACGGCGCAGCGCAGTCAGCATTAGCGCAGATCCAATCCCTTTGATATGTGGTTATGTAGCTGAACATGCTGATGAGCTGTGAGCGCAGGGGAATGGCTGCCTTTGATGCCTGCTGGTATTTGAGCCAGATTCGCGCCCGGTAATGTGCAGAGGGGTGTAACAAATTACGCCCTACTTTCCTGTGCATGTAAGATATTTCCTACAACCTTCCCCCGTAACGCAGGAAGTCTCCTAAAGAAGAGGCCGCTGTGAATAAACACGTATCGCTATGTTTATGCATCTTTACTAGAGATGAGCGAACATGCTCGTCCGAGCTTGATGCTCGTTCGAGCATTAAGGTACTCGAGACGGCTCGTTGCTCGGACGAGTATTTCCCCTGCTCGAGATCGAGCATTTAATTAAAAAAACACAGTGAAGAACAATGAAGAATAGAATAAAAACAGTGAACACAGTGAACACAGGATCATTTAAGTGAAAAACACAGTGAAGAACACAGTGAAGAATAGATTACAGATGTTCGGCACATCTGCTTACTTGTCGGAAGATACGCGCGGAACGGTGCGAACAAAATAGTATGTGAAGAACAATATATATGTGTGAAGAAGACATTGCAGAACACGGTGAGCAGGACGGAGACACAAGGGAGCAGCACAGAGACACCGGGGAGCAGCACAGAGACATCGGGCAGCGGCACGGAGACATCGGGGAGCGGCACGGAGACATCGGGGCACGGAGACATCGGGGCACGGAGACATAGGGGCACGGAGACATCGGGGCACGGAGACATCGGGGCACGGAGACATATGGGCACGGAGACATCGGGGCACGGAGACATCGGGGCACGGAGACATATGGGCACGGAGACATCGGGGCACGGAGACATATGGGCACGGAGACATATGGGCACGGAGACATATGGGCACGGAGACATCGGGGCACGGAGACATATGGGCACGGAGACATCGGGGCACGGAGACATATGGGCACGGAGACATCGGGGCACGGAGACATATGGGCACGGAGACATCGGGGCACGGAGACATATGGGCACGGAGACATATGGGCACGGAGACATATGGGCACGGAGACATATGGGCACGGAGACATCGGGGCACGGAGACATCGGGGCACGGAGACATCGGGGCACGGAGACATATGGGCACGGAGACATCGGGGCACGGAGACATCGGGGCACGGAAACATTGGGGCACGGAGACATATGGGCACGGAGACATCGGGGCACGGAGACATATGGGCACGGAGACATATGGGCACGGAGACATCGGGGCACGGAGACATATGGGCACGGAGACATCGGGGCACGGAGACATATGGGCACGGAGACATATGGGCACGGAGACATCGGGGCACGGAGACATATGGGCACGGAGACATATGGGCACGGAGACATATGGGCACGGAGACATAGGGGCACGGAGACATCGGGGCACGGAGACATCGGGGAGACTTCAGTGGAAGAAGAGCAGCGGATCCCGGGACAGCGTATCTCCCGACAAGTAAGCAGATGTGCAGAACATCTGCAATCTATTCTTCACTGTGTTTTTCACTTAAATGATCCTGTGTTCACTGTTTTTATTCTATTCTTCACTGTTCTTCACATCTGTTAACTTGTCGGGAGATAATATACGCGCGGAACAGTGAAGAATAGATTGCAGATGTTTGCATACATCTGATCACTTATCAGAAGACATTCTTTTTCAATTAATTAACACATTTTATTCCCGAACCATGATCCCTTTGAAAAATGCTCGAGTCTCCCATTGACTTCAATGGGGCTCGTTATTCGAGACGAGCACTCGAGCATCTGGAAAAGTTCGTCTCGAATAACGAGCACTCGAGCATTTTAGTGCTCGCTCATCTCTAATCTTTACACATCTAACAAGTTACTTAACTGCTTAAACACTCTGTGCTTTTTAGATAACCCCAGCTGCAGAGGTGTCAACTGCAGCTCCTGTACCTCAATTGTTCATAAAATTCGTAGACCAATGCATACTCTTAATTTCTTAATCCATAATTTTTGACCTTCTAAAGCTCTCAGTTATCCCCTCCTAAGATCATGTTAGTACACATGCCTCCTCCCTTAATACTGCCCAATTAAACTACAGCTTTGTCCTAAATAAGATCATCACATAAAAGAAAAGGATGCTGATTACTATATTCTGTATATAAAGCAACCACTAGGGGGAGCTCAGGAGATAACTATAAACTGTTTGTAAAGCCACCAATAGGAGTAGCTCTGGAAATTAATACATACTGTATATACAGCCACCACTAGGGGGAGCTCCGGAGATTACTACATACTGTATATACAATCACCACTAGGAGAGCTCAGGAGATTACTACATACTGTATATACAACCACCACTAGGGGGAGCTCAGGACTAGGAGAGCTCAGGAGATTACTACATACTGTATATACAGCCACCACTAGGAGGAGCTCAGGAGTTTACTACATTCTGTATATACAGCCACCACTAGGAGGAGCTCAGGAGTTTACTACATTCTGTATATACAGCCACCACTTGGGGGAGCTCAGGAGATTACTACATACTGTATATAAAGCCACCAATATGGGGAGCTCAGAAGATTACTATATACTTTATATACACCACTATTGGGGGGAGCTAAGGAGATAACTACATACTGTATATACATCACCACTACAAGAAGCTCAGGAGATTACTACATACTGTATACACACCACCACTAGGGGAGCTCAGGAGATTACTACATACTGTATATACAGGGAATCGCAGGTATCGTTGGGGAGAGATAATTATAAAATATAACTTTTATTATTCACACATTAAAAATGCAACTCTCCAAAAAGGCGTAATTGTGTGTATAGACAGGATAGGAGCATAACACACAGTCGCCAAAGTTTAAAAACGGACTGTTCCAACTCAGAGTATAGGGTTAACTGAGTGGTCAGCAGGCAGGTGCATCTACAAGGTCCAAAGATGCTCTCATTGCCCCATATTGCATTATATGTACCTGGGGTAATTAGGATAGTGATTCCCTGTCTGCAATATGTCCTAGTGTGCTACGTGTACTAGTGTCCTAACTTCTCATCTCTCTACCTCTACGCGTTTCGCCCCCTGATTGCGGGGCTCGTCAGGAGACACTTAGAGGATGAGGTACATAGAGTGAGGAATTGTACCCTCAATTATTATAGGACATACAAAGACACAAAAGAAGAACACTGGCGTCCTGATGGTGGGCGCCAGCGTGTAGTAGTCGTAGCCGCCGGCGCGGCGGAACAGCTGGAGTATAAATCCAGTAAGCTCCGCCCAGTGGGCCAGGCGCGTCGCGTGATTGGAGAATCCAGGCATGTCCAATAGAATCGGTGGGTGGTACTCGTGACGTCACAAAACCACCCCTTCTTGATTTGATTGGTCAATGCACCCGGGTAGGTGTGTCCTAGCTAGCCCAGGCACGCCCATCCAGCGGATGACATCATCGGGCCATCACTACGAGGAGGATCGGCCACATTGACAGTGGGTAACGTCAGGCGCATCCCCTCATCGCTGGAGGCGTGTATGGGTGTAGGTACTCAGGTGAGTATGATGTCTCCGGACCGTGACTGGCAACATGGCAGGGTAAACATGGTGATGTATGGGAAAGATAATACAACCCTGTACATCAATATGTACATAACCAGATAGTCTTGGTTATGAATACATGCAATCAAAATCTGGATGCATCGGACTAATATTCAGATGCATCAGTATGGCACAATAAATGTGTCTGTCAGTAAAGAATCCAAAATAAAGAGCAGTGGTGAGTATAACAAATCAGGGGATATGTAATACTTTTTGTGATGTCCTAAAAAGATCACAGTAGAGAGGGCTGGCTTAAATAAATGGTGCAAAAGAAATGTTATCATTTAAACCATCCGGTTTCACAGATTTCATACGAAAAATCCATTGGGCTTCCTTTCTTAGAATATTGTTATTCCAGTCCCCTCTTCTGGGAGACGGACGGATTTTCTCAATACCCTGAAATTTCAGGGCGTCCAGGTTGCCGCCATGGTATTTGTGGACGTGAGTCGCCAGGGGTCTATCTTCTTTTCTTCTGATGTTCCCAATGTGGTCCAGAATTCTGACTCTGAATTCTTTGATGGTCTTCCCTACATAGTTCAAGGGGCATGGACATGTGGCTACGTACACAACCCCCATGGTGCGACAGTTGATGAATTCACGGTTCTGATAGGATATCCCCGTCGTGACACTACAGAAGGATTTGCTTTGGTTAATATATTTACATGCCCTGCAGTCTCCACATCTATAGGTCCCCCTGATCCTATTTTTGTGGAGCCAGGTGTTGTCTGATGCGATCGGTGCTAGATGGCTGTGAACTAGCCGGTCGCCCAAATTCTTTCCCCTTCTGTAGGTAATTGCCGGATGGGTGTCAATTCTGCCCTTTAGATCATTGTCATGACAGAGAATCCCCCAAAATTTTTTTAGTATCTTTTTCACTTCAGGGGCTTTGTCATCAAATGTTCCAATCAGTCTAATCTTATTGTCAGCGTCCTCCTTTTGTCTAGGGGTCAGGAGAGAAGTTCTATCCAGACTCCTGGCGTGGCCTTTAGCCTCATCCAGAACATTTTCAGGGTACCCCCTTTTTAAAAATCTTTTCTTGAGATCTCCCGCCTTCAGGTCAAAATCAGATTGGGAGGAACAGTTTCTCCTGATGCGTAAAAACTGCCCTTTGGGTATTCCCATTTTTAATGCTGGTGGGTGATAACTCTGCCACATTAAAAGGCTGTTGGAGGCCGTTGGTTTACGAAACACAGAAGTCTCCAAACAGCCTTCTCCTGTGATTGTTATAAGAAGATCTAGGAACGAAATAGTCTCCGATTGGATTTCGGAGGTTAATCCGATACCCAGATTGTTCCTATTAAGGGTGTCTACAAAGGCACAGAAGGATTCTTTCGTGTCCATCCAAAGGAGTAGGACATCGTCTATGAATCGAATCCATAGACCAATCTTAGATGTCCAACGTTCCATTTCCTCTGAAAACACGAAACGCTCCTCCCACCAGCCCAGGAACAAATTTGCGTACGTGGGGGCCATTGGGCTCTCCATCGCAGTGCCCCTGAGCTGGTGTATATACAGCCACCACTAGGAGAAGCTCAGGAGATTACTACATACTGTATATACAGCCACCACTAGGAGGAGCTCAGGAGATCACTGAATACTGTATATACAACCACCACTAGGAAGAGCTCAGGAGATTACTACATACTGTATATACAGCCACCACTAGGAGGAGCTCAGGAGATTACTACATACTGTATATACAGCCACCACTAGGAGGAGCTCAGGAGATTACTACATACTGTTTATGCAGCAACCACTAAAAAGAGCTAAGGAGCTTACTACATACTGTATATACAGTCACCAGTAGAGGGAGCTTAGGAGATTACTACATATTGTATATACAGCCACCACTAGGGAAAACTCAGGTGATTACTGCTTACTTTATATATAGTAATCATAAGGGGAGTTCAAGAGATTACTATATATCTTACATACAGCAACCACAAGGAGGAGCTCAGGAGATGACTACATACTGTATATACAGCCAATTCCAGGAGGAGCTCAGAAGATTACAATATACTGTATATAAAGCCACCACTAGGAGGAGCTCAGGAGAGTACTATATACTGTATATACAGCCACCACTAGGAGGAACTCAGGAGATGACTACATACTGTGTATACAGCCACCACTGGGAGGAGCTCAGGAGATTACTACATACTGTATATACAGCTACCACTAGGGGAGATCAGGAGATTACTATATACTGTATATACAGCCACCACTAGGGGGAGCTCAGGAGATTACTACATACTGTATATACAGCCACCACTAGGAGGAGCTCAGGAGATTACTACATACTGTATATACAGCTACCACTAGGAGGAGCTCAGGAGATTACTACATACTGTATATACACCACCACTAGGGGGAGCTCAGGAGATTACTACATACTGTATATACAGCCACCACTATGAGGAGCTCAAGAGATTACTACATGCTTTATATACAGACCCCAACGAATGTTAAAACGTTTTCCTTGCAACAAAATAAATATATATTCTGTGTTATTTGCTCTGACAACAGCTCAAAGATGATATTATGTATCAAATATATGAAGGCTATTTTACCCTACAAAAGCTTTTCAGTTCCACATCATATTTTTAACAATACCCATCATACCTAACAAAACTGCAGAAAAAAAACGTAAAGTGAAGTATGTTATATCAGTATTACCCTGATGAAGGAGCCGGGCTCTTGTGTATGTTCTGTATATATTGCCGAGTGCCGGCAGATAATGTATTTTCTGCTGCCTTTATGAAGGACTGTTATAATAAGAGGACGGCGGTGGAGTGGTCCTCGTCTGTCTGAAAAGATCTTCTATCCAATATAAGACTGACATATAACACTCATCTCCCTGCCCTCAGCGCAGTATTATAACTAACTAATGCGCTGCCTACAGAGGGGACGTGAGCAACCAGATGAGACTCCGGCAACTACAAAGTAAGAATTTACTGCAAAAAGGCAAAGATTTACACAGAGAGACTTGTTACACTGGGCCCTGTGTACTATGGGGCCAAAATACTCTGCCTTAAAAATTATCTACACTAGTAAAATGAGTTTGTTAACAATAGTTTATTAACAGTGCCCCTATGTACAAGAATATAACTACTATAATACTGCCCCCTCTGTACAAGAAGATAACTACTATAATACTGCCCCCTATGTACAAGAATATAACTACTATAATACTGCCCTCTATGTACAGGAATATAACTACTATAATACTGCCCCATATGTACAAGAATATAACTACTATAATACTGCCCCATATGTACAAGAATATAACTACTATAATACTGCCCTCTATGTACAAGAATATAACTACTATAATACTGCCCCCTCTGTACAAGAAGATAACTACTATAATACTGCCCCCTATGTACAAGAATATAACTACTATAATACTGCCCCCTATGTACAAGAATAAAACTACTATAATACTGCCCCCTATGTACAAGAATATAACTACTATAATACTGCCCCTATGTACAAGAATATAACTACTATAATACTGCCCCCTATGTACAAGAATATAACTACTACAATACTGCCCCCTATGTACAAGAATATAACTACTATAATACTGCCCCCTATGTACAAGAATATAACTACTATAATACTGTGCCCTATGTACAAGAATATTACTACTATAATACTGCCCCCTATGTACAAGAATATAACTACTATAATACTGTGCCCTATGTACAAGAATATAACTACTATAATACTGCCTCCTATGTACAAGAATATAACTACTATAATACTGCCCCCTATGTACAAGAATATAACTACTATAATACTGTGCCCTATGTACAAGAATATTACTACTATAATACTGCCCCCTATGTACAAGAATATAACTACTATAATACTGCCCCCTATGTGCAAGAATATAACTATTATAATACCGCCCCCTATGTACAAGAATATAACTACTATAATACTGCCCCCTATGTACAAGAATATAACTACTATAATACTGCCCCCTATGTACAAGAATATAACTATTATAATACCGCCCCCTATGTACAAGAATATAACTACTATAATACTGCCCCCTATGTACAAGAATATAACTACTATAATACCGCCCCCTATGTACAGGAATATAACTACTATAATACTGCCCCCTATGTACAAGAATATAACTATTATAATACCGCCCCCTATGTACAAGAATATAACTACTATAATACTGCCCCCTATGTACAAGAATATAACTACTATAACACCGCCCCCTATGTACAAGAATATAACTACTATAATACTGCCCCCTATGTACAAGAATATAACTACTATAATACTGCCCCCTATGTACAATAATATAACTACTATTATACTGCCCCCTATGTACAAGAATATAACTACTATAATACTGCCCCCTATGTACAAGAATATAACTACTATAATACTGCCCCGATGTACAAGAATATAGCTACTATAATACTTCCCCCTATGTACAAGAATATAGCTACTATAATACTGCCCCCTATGTACAAGAATATAACTACTATAATACTGCCCCCTATGTAATGGAATATAACTACTATAATACTGCCCCCTATGTACAAGAATATAACTACTATAATACTGCGCCCTATGTACAAGAATATAACTACTATAATACTGTCCCCTATGTACAAGAATATAACTACTATAACACTGCCCCCTATGTGCAACAATATTACTACTATAATACATGCAGTCCCCGGGTTACGTACAAGATAGGTTCTGTAGGTTTGTTCTTAAGTTGAATTTGTATGTAAGTCAGAACTGTATATTTTATCATTGTAATCCCAGCCAATTTTTCTTGTTCTCTGTGACAATTGGATTTTAAAAATGTTGCATTGTGATAAGAACCAGGATTAACAATAAGTCCTAATTACAGACGCCTGTGATAACTGTTACAGTTGATTATTGTAGCCAAGGACTATAGTACAGTAATTACCAACATCCAGAGGTCCGTTTGTAACTAGTGGTTGTCTGTAAGTCAGGTGTTCTTAAGTAGGGAACCGCCTGTATAAAGAATATAGATGTCTTTGTTTCCTGTAGTTTCTCCTCCTATGTTGTTCTTCTTACATTTCTGAACTGGAATCCTAGAATTTGTGGAGATCAGATCATTTTGTTTCAGCAAATCACAACAGGATTTTTTCAGATTTTTGATTCTTACGACTTATTTTAAAGCGATAGTCAGGATTAAGGTCAATCATAAAGATAATAAATATATTAGAGAATCTGCATGATAAGGAGTCTTCTATGACATCCCTTGGGCATGGAATGAACCCTTCAATGTCCTTACAGTGGAGTCAATTTGTTACTTTCTGTTATTCAAAGCAAACGTAACCCCTTACATGCCATGGTTTATCAAACCTCTGCATCTGAGAGGTTAATATTTTATAATCATAAATGTTTCTGATCTTGTACCATGTGTAATATGTATAACAGCTATCAGGCTACTACAGCTTCTCATTGGGACAGCGGATCTTTTTTTGGGGGGGGGGCTGTAGGTGGATTTGAAGAGCTGCAATACTCAATGCCAGGCTTCATCTGCAAAGGCCAACAGGAAGATTTCAAGTTATTAGGAATTCTTTTCTTAACCCTTTTTTGACCACTCATTAAAATACTTCAATGACCAGAGCATTTTTTGTGAATTTTATACTTTTATACTTTTAATTGTCATAACTTCTTTTTTTGTGTGCAATACCTCATGTGATAAGGATAGATAAAATTTGAAAAAAAAAAAACATTTTTTAGTTGTGGGGAATTTTGTTAAATTCTGGAGATTTTTTTTTTCTTTTTGTAATGTATAGTAGATATTGTTTTAGTTTTCATATTAGTTCAAAGTACAGGCGGTCCTCTACTTAAGGACACCTGACTTACAGACAACCCATAGTTACAGACAGACCCCTCTGACCTCTGGTGAAGCTCTCTGGATGCTTTACTTTAGTCCCAGGTTGCAATGATCAGCTGTAAGGTGTCTGTAATGAAGATTTAGTGATAATCCTTGGTCCCATTACAGAAAACTCCAATTTTCACTGGGGCAAAACATTTTTTTGTCTGGATCTACAATTATAAAATATACAATTTTGACTTACATACAAATTCAACTTAAGAACAAAGCTTCAGAACCTATCTTCTATGTGACCATCAGAATTGGATTCCCTAGTGGGCGACGGATGGTTTGATATATACCGTAATATGTAAAGTTTCAGGCAAACAGGATGACCATGGCAATGTTCTTTATAGTGTTTTTTTGGGAAAATATTAATGTTTATTTCTAAATATTTATTGATATTTCATGTGGGTGTGTTTTTAACGAGGCTATTAAAGACTCCTTTGGGACATTTCCCGATTTTTTTTTTTTATTTAAAAGTTTTAACTTGTAATTGGGACATCTATTAAGAGTCCCAGTTACAAGGGGATACAACCACCAGTGGGGGCTTATGTCAGGTCAGTGCTTTTCTGGGTCTAATCAGAACTTGCAGCTCTGGTGATCACAGGACTACCGGGTCAATAGAGCCGGTGCCACTGTCAACTCTACTAATCACTGCATAGCACTACTATGCAGTAAAGGAGAAGGCAGAAGTGGTAATAAACCGGTTCTGCCTTCTTACTAGGGTCTCCGGTTGGCCATGAGAGCTGGAGACCTGGTCTTGCAGGAGAAACTGCAGCCTTTCAATTCGAGATCTTCTCTTCAAGTTGGTGGACAGGCTTGAGTTATTTTTGGCGATTGTGTCCTACAAGGGGTTTATGTCTTCTTCTGGATCAACACTACAGGTTGGACCTGATGGACTTGTTACTATGTGATGGTATCGGTGAAGAATATGTCTGCAGAGCTGTGACCTCTCCTTCGACGGTGGCCTTGGCCGTTTCTGATATATTGTTATCCCTTTGTTCTGCTTTTTGACTAATTATAATCATCAGACCACGGAACCACTTAAATGCAGTCAGCATTTTGTATCCATCTCCCCCCCCCTCGTTCTGGTTTCCCATTGAAGCTCTCACATCAAGATGTCGTCTGATCTCCTTGTATATTCATTAGATCTGAAAAACAGCGCAGCCAGTTTTGATACTTTTCTTGGAGACTCGGCATCAATTATTCCTGCGGCTCGGAGTGCCACTCGTGAATGCCATCCCTACTCTGTAATAAAGCTTCATCAGACCTTCATAATTGCAAACGTTAAATAACAGCTATTGAAATATATTAGCATGCTCTTAACTCGTGTTACTTAGCGGAATTGTTAGCCCACTAGTCATGCAATCAAGTCAAAAAAGATTCGGGCAAACGTAAGTGCTGTTAATAGTCGGTCTTCATTTCCATAACCTGCAGCAATATCAACCTACGGAAGGAAATTTTAAAATTTAGTATGTTTTAAAAATTATTATTATTATTATTATTATTATTATTATTAATCTCGCACATTTCTTATTATTTATCACACATCTAGAACACATAGGTGTAAATGTATCTATACCCATCTCTAAGTATCTACAAGAACAAATTGTTAAAGTAGGAACAACATAAGAAATAAATGAATTTTAAATGATTAAAAATCCATGTTTTACGTCGAAATCATGTAAGACTGGGTGAACCAAACAAGCCCTTAAAGCGATCCTGTCACCAGGAATGTGTTTTTTAGCTGGTGACAGGCTTGAATAGCCTACGCTGTGCTGATTTTAAAAATGCCTTTGTCATTCTGAATCATTTCAGTACTTTATAAAACTTTATTTCACATTACCCAGGTCCTGGATTAGTCCCAGAGAACATGGGGGAAGGGTGAATAAGCTGCAGTCTGTGTGTTCCTGTGTTCCATTCTTCCTCTACTTCACACAATCCCCCCCCCCCCCGCCTGCTTAAAGTGAGGGACTGCATAAGTGTGGAGGTGAGGAGACTGAGACACAGACACATAGGGGGTCATTTACTAAGGGCCCGATTCGCGTTTTCCCGACGTGTTACCCGAATATTTCCGATTTGCGCCGATTGTACCTGAATTGCCCCGGGATTGTGGCGCACGCGATCGGATTGTGGCGCATCGGCGCCGGCATGCGCACGATGGAAATCGGGGGGCGTGGTCGAACTAAAACCCGACGTATTCTGAAAAACCGCCGCATTGAAAAACCGAAAAAGTATCGCTTGGTCCGAGGTGGTGCATTCCGGCGCGATGAGATGACTTTCAGCGCAGCAGCGCCACCTGGTGGACGGCGGAGGAACTACCTTCTTAAATCCCGGCCGGAGCCGAATCTAGAGCAGAGAACGCGCCGCTGGATCGCGAATGGGCGAGGTAAGTAAATCTGCCCCATAGGCTGCTGCAGATGCCCCCTTCCCTTCACCTGTAGATATACGCTGCTGGAAGGGAGCCAGGTAATGTGAAATAAAGTTTTATAAAGTACCAAAATTTTTCAGAATGCTGACAATCAGCATAGCATACGCTATTGGAACCTGATGCCAGCTAAAAATGACAGGTTCACTTTAATCTTAGCTAATCATCCTTAGATTAAGTGTGCAATTGATTCACCCAAAATCCGCCAGCTGTGCATGTATTTGATGAAATACTTGTGCAAAAAAAAATTAAAAAGTGCCAAAAATTTGTGCTAGCAATGAAATGAAAATCCAATTAGGACAAGAACAAACTGACGAGCAAAAAAATTCTTGTACAACCCCTAATATCTATCACATGACTACAGCACATAAAAATAATTAAACTTTTGCATACCTGATAAGTCAAACAAATTAAAGGGGTTATCCGGGTTTTAAAAATAACTGAGACCGGGCTGGGGTGGGCTAGTTAAACATAACAAACATCTACTTACCTCGTCTGGCGCCGCCGATGTCCCGCTCCGCGGCCGGTCTTCTCTGTGCGCCGGTTTCATTACAGGGGCGCACAGGGAGCTTCCGGTCGGCTGGAAGCTCCTATCCGACACCATCTCTCAGCGCTTACAACGCTGAGAGATAGGGACGGATAGGAGGAGCCGGCCACATCCCGGACCGGAAGCTCCTTGTGCGCGGCTTCCGTGCCCCTGTAAACAAAAAGGGGCACGGATCGAAGGGACCGCGGCGCGGGACATCGGTGGTACCGGAGGAGGTAAGTACATGTTTATTATGTTTAAATATCCCTCCCCAGCTCAGCCATAAGAAATTTTTAAAACCCGGATAACCCCTTTAACATTCCTACTTCTCTCAACCTGGTTGACCTCAAACAAACTCCTGAAATGATCTCCATCGCTCCCTTCTTCTTCTGTGCAGATAGACTACTTACCCATTTACTAATTCTGTTGGTGGCTACTCTTTGAAACTTCTCCCCATCTTGATTTAGTTTTGATGTAATATTTTAGGTCATGGTCTGGACACAAGTCCAAGTTGGTCTCCATGATTAGATTTTTGTGTGTCAGAGTTCCTTGTTCTGAGACCACATCAAGTTGTAGCAATGTTAACAACATGAAAAAAAAAAAACGATTAGATGCCTGGACCTCTAAAATAATCAGTTACCTGTAAATGTTTTGAGTCTTGTATAAAGAGAATTCTGTGTAGATCTCATAACTACAAGTGATGGCTCATCCTCCAATAAGATTCTTCTAGAACACAACCCATACCCCACTAGAACCATTTGTGTATCAGTTGTACCTGAGTCTAAAAAAAGAATGTCCATTGGTAGTCAACAACTTTTGCCCAACATGAACCACAATGAAAACATTATGTACAATCTGCTTAGGAGCATTATCATTAACTGGATGAATACATACATGGAAAACATCTCTCATCACCTCCTCTTCTTTACCTTCTGCTTCTCCACTGGTATCAGAAGCACTAACCTCAAGCTGCCTAAAAACTTCATCCTCAGTGGTCTTTAAGCCATCATTCTTGTAAAAGAGAAGACCATCTAGACCAGTGATGGCTAACCTATGGAACTGGTGGGCACTCAGGCCATCACCAGAGATGACTCCAGGTATCTTCCTGCAGTCCCAGACAGCCCAGGACTTGCTGTGCACAGAGCTATTTTAAAGTGACAGCTCTACCTGGGACTATTTTCTGCTTTATTCGTGTCCTCAGGTGCTGGTATCAATGAAAGCTGTGACAGAGAAGGGAGTATAAATCATAAATTAAATTTCTGTGTTGGCACTTTGCGATAAATAAGCGGGTCTTTGTTGTAGTTTGGGCACTGGGTCTCTTAAAGGTTTGCCATCACTGATCTAGAATATCATCATTAGTAAACTCTGCTACTCCTTCTACTTGATTTGTCTGAGAATTTTCCCTTTGAATTAACATCTGAGGTCCATCAATTACCATTGGAGGTCCATCACTTACCATTGAAGCTCCATCAATTGCCATTGGAGCTCCATCAATTGCCATTGGAGGTCCATCAATTACCATTGGAGCTCCATCAATTGCCATTGGTGCTCCATCAATTACCATTGGTGCTCCATCAATTACCATTGGAGGTCCATCAATTGCCATTGGAGGTCCATCAATTGCCATTGGTGCTCCATCAATTGCCATTGGTGCTCCATCAATTACCATTGGTGGTCCATCAATTACCATTGGAGGTCCATCAATTGCCATTGGTGCTCCATCAATTGCCATTGGTGCTCCATCAATTACCATTGGAGGTCCATCCATAGTTCATATGTAAAACTAGTGCTCTTACTGCTTTTAAGGAAAAGGTGATCTTGGGTTCTTGCTCCACCTTCACCTTCTAGTGCATGCAGTTAATGTCCTGGACAATAACTGGAGTGACTAGGGCCCACAGGTAAATTTTGTCATGGGGTCACTACTGTCCATCTACATGCACATACTGTATCTTTAGTAAATTGCTGACATAGCTGACCCATAGCTTTCTTTCTAGCACTTGACCTGTTATGGTCCCCGGAACCCTGTAGCATTGGCTTTAACTTAAACCATGTTTGCTCTATGAGCCCAGAAAAAAAACCTCAGGCAGAAGATTTGAGGCCCTCCAAGCTTAGGGGCCCACAAATGGATTCACCTATTTACGTGTGGGCCAGCCCGAGCCTCTCTGGAGTAGTTGATAAGTAAGCTGCGGGGCATCATGGGGAACACCAATGAGAATTCTGGCCAAATCCTAGTGTTGTATATCACTTGGAATTGAAATTGGTCTTCCATTTCCATGGCATTTTGCACTATAACTGCATAGACGACATGTCTATTGTTCACATCGTCCTGGGTAAAATGAGATCCTTCCATCCAACAGAGCATTTCCTTCCCTAATCTCAGTCAATATTTGGTCTTGTGGGGGACAAATTATCAAAATGTTTCCACCAGCATCAAACAATGACTAATTTCTTTTTGTTGACAATCAAAATGGGTAATAAAAATCTTCTTTGAGAAAGTAATTGAATTAAAGAAGAACTTTCTCTGTAGGACATGATGAGCCACAAGAAAGTGAGAGGGAAAGAAAGAAAAAAAAATCATCATATTTAAAAATTGAGTTTGGAAAATCAAAAATATCGGTCCTGGATGATCCGTATAGGAAGTACAGGAGGGCGTATGTGATGGTAATGAATAGGAGTAAATGGACAGAAAAGTGTCCATAAACTGATCCAGTCTCCAGGGAAGTTACATACATAGCACAGTGTTATTATCCTAGCCTTCTAGTAATTCAATCAACCATCCGATAATGATAATGAGCTACCTCTGCTAACCCCACCCTCTCATTATAATGAGATCACTCTAAGGATAATGATTTGCCTCTGAAGACCATCCCCAACAATAATGGGTTGTTCCAAATGTCTCAGCTGACCCTCCCCTATAATTATAATGAAATTATCCACTTTGGGATTGTATAATCATGAAATGGCTCTGCTAAACCAAACCCAATCTATGCAACAAAAATCTTTTCATGCCAATAAATCTCTCACTCTCTAAAGGTAAAAAGATATATTTGACAATCTAACCCTTCAATATGGAGGAACTCCTGACCCTGACCCATTTTATAATGAAATGACTATTCTGACACAGTCTACACAACAAAGCCAGAAAACTAGGCTTCTTGAAACAGAAAATTACAGCCTATTGAGTGTTCTCCAGTGTGAAAATACACATCCAATCCAGTGTGAATACTACACAACGACATGGAGTGGACATTCAAAGTTTAAATAGATTTTGCTCAGTGGTTTTTGGTGTGAGATTAAGCAATAGGAGATTACTTTTTTTGTGATCCAGAGTTGTGTATAGAATAAAATATCAACAAGGGTTGTGAGGATCATACTTTGTGAATGATACATGGAAGTGATTGGTGTGTCATTGGGGGGTCATTTACTAAGGGCCCGAATCGCTATTTTTCGCCAGGTTTCCCGAATATTTCCGATTTGCGGCGTCTTTCCCTGAATTGGCCCGGGTTTTTGGCGCATGTGATCGGATTGTGGTGCATTGGTGCCGGCATGCATGCTATGGAAATCAGGGGGCGTGGCCGTCGGAAAACCCAACGGATTCGGAAAAAAACACAGAATAAAAAAAAAAAGTGTAGCTTGACACACACTTACCTGCACCCAAGATAGCATCGTGAACTCCGGCGAACTTCAGCGCACATCAGCGCAGCAGCGACACCTGGTGGACATCGGCCGCACGACCTTAGTAAATCGCCGGAAGACCCGAATCCTCCTCTGAGAACGCGCCGCTGGATCGCGACAGGACCGGGTAAGTAAATGTGCCCCATTGTGTAGAAGAATGTAGGCAATGAAGGTCTGTCCTTCGGACTACAGATAGGGAAGTAGTGAGATGCTTAGGAGGTTACTGTAGTCTGGTTTTGAATGTGAGGAATATGTTTCTTTGTAATGTAATGTTTTAGGATTGGGCAAAGTGAAAGGTGTGGACTGGACTATGTGTGTACCTTAAGGTTTGTCTGGGCTCAACTGGACTCAAAAGAGAAAACACCTTCATTGAGTTGTGTCTTCAGAGACACTTGCTGAACATGCACACTTTTGTCATAGGTGAAAGGTGATCCTTCAGAATTGTTCCAGGCCAAGCTGAAGGTTAGGAACTTGAAGTGAGATGGTAATGCCAGTAGTCCGTGCTTGTGGTTACCCTGTGGTTACCTTCTCCAGAGTGTATAGTTGCCAGCACCTCACTAAAAGTTAAAGGATCGGTTTGCCAATTTCTTGTTTCCCCAGTTAATGTGAGTAATTTAAAAGGTACCTTTTTCGGCAGGAAAGTGCCTGAGGGTTAAAGTTGTTAGTCTTAGTTTTCCGCTGAAGGCTTCTGGGTTCTGATCCCTGTTTTGACCCCATCCCTTTTTATTCGCTCTGTCTCTGATCCATGATTCTATATATTGGCCTAACCTGACTCTTAACCATAAATAATTTTGCAAACCTTTGTCTTGTACCTTGGCCTCCTTGGTTCCCCACACCAACATCTCCTGACCTGCCTTGGCCAGGTACCAAAACCAGATCTATGTAGTAGCAACCTTGTGATCTTGCAACTGCAAAACTTAGATCCCTGTATGGGTTTTAAAGGGTAAAAAACGTGAGACACTTGTTTTTTCATCTAGTTGGACAAGTTGGTGGACAATCTCCATCGAGACTTATTTCAATTATTAACCATGTAAGATTTATAAACTGAAACTGAAAATCAGAGAATCCCAGAGCTCACACAGCCTTGACTCACCTAAGAGACGACTTCACGCTATGTTCTTTTAGGTAGGATATTGGCAAGCCGTGTCGTATGAACAATACAAAGAAGATCTATTCATAATGGAGGAAGACGAGTATTGTGCATTCTAAGAAACCTCATAATGCGGAGCTCACATGCGACTCAATTCCTGGAAAACTCAGTCCTCGTTTCTGTTCAATTTACAGTTTTTGGGTGTTATTACAAATAAGAAATGAAAACACGTATTTAGGTTGTGAAAGGGGTGAATTTTTTGTACTTGACATTTAGCTGAAAATTACATCCACGTTTTTCACTTCTGAATGGTTTGTGCCCTACACTCTCTACAATAGGTGTAGCATGGGTTTCTCCACTGTAATTCATAACAATAATTTAGTAACAGCACAAGGAGGTAAAAACATATTTTTGAAAATCGGACTGAGGTTTCTGAGCCCTCTGATTGGTTGTCTTCTGCTAAACTCTTCGAAGGATCCTCTAGTTTTTGATGAGTTATTCGGACTCCTGCATTAACTAAACCCAAATCATGTTTAATCTTCATTTAATGTTTGGCAGACAGATCCCTATGGCCCGTTACCTTCCGGTATGTCCAACGCAACAGGCCCCCTTTCTTCCCAGTTTTGATACTGGTCATGCGGCATGGTAATAAGACTAGAATTTTATGGACCAGGACACCCAATTCCTAAAAAGTGTCACCAGTTTCCTGTGAACGTGTCTGTTTTGTGACTCCATTGACAACCCAAGCCTGACCTTACTCTGACCCATAACTTCCTGTATTGAACTCTTCCCTTATTTGCACCTTAGCATACTGATTACCTCCTACCCTGACCTTGGCCTGTTTCTGACCCTTGCATTCCCTGAGTGCCAGCTGCTACCATTATAAGCACCAATTCGAGCCCGAAGATTAAAGAGTAATGATTGAGTTAGTGAGTCATACCGGTTTGTCGACACATTTGGTCTACACCTAACTAACCAGTTTGATCATCAGGGATGTTGATCCATCTTTGTGATGCCTCTGTTTTTAAAGTACAAGCACTTAGGCGTCTTCTAAGAAATCTTTGCCTGTACAGTCCATCTTGCCTTGAAGAACCACCCCGGGGCTGTATTATTTTATGTTTACATGAAAAATCCATTTGAGAAGTGATGGTGGCATGTAACGGTTGACCTACATCGAAACCCAACACTTATCAACACTGTTGTGAGAGATTGTGGTTTTTATACGTGGTGGATAGTGTTTTTCCTTAAAGATCCCGCTCTTATGGTCTCAAAAACTGGAAAAGTGAAACAAAAAATGTGTCTTTAAGCTTGTTGGACCATAGGTGGATACATTTCCAATCACTATTGTTTCGGATATGGGACAAGCGGAAGGTCAACTTCTATTGATTTGACAACCGATCCAAAAGTTATAGGATCTCAGGACAATCTAAGTTCTGGAGTATAACCAATTGCTAAACCTCCCTCTAGTCACACCTAACATGCCTTGGTAGAGTTCAGTTTAGACTCTCTAAACCTATACAGTCAATGGGTGGTCCTACAGAGGTTAAAGGGAGTCTACCACCTCCCAAACACACTGGACACTTTATAAGATGTCCAGCCGTAGCTTTACTGTTACCCCTCAATCTGCCAATTTAGAGAAAATAAAGTTTCTATATTGATAGAGATTTTATCCAGGGCTCCACTCTTCCTCAGTTGTAAGGTGATCTCCAAATTAGTTGTTGCAAGGGAAAACAAAATGGCTGCCAGTACTGGAGATTACGGAGTACAACAGAAGACACAGAGGTTGTAACTGCACTCAATCACACTTTATTCAAGGCAGGCAGTCTTGTATATAGAAAACAGAAATATATAAATATATCACATATATTTATGCAAATTAACATCTAGGTACACCAAAGGCGGGCCATGACTACATGTGCATCTGATTTTTACGTTTTTACTCAACACTATTCCTTACATAGTGATTGACATTCCTTGTAAAAAACGAGGTACAGGCGGTCCCCTACTTAAGAACACCCAACTTACAGACGACCCCTAGTTACAAACGGACCCCTGGATATTGGTAATTTACTGTACTTAAGCCCCAGGCTTCAATAAACAGCTATAACAGTTATCACAGGTGTTTGCAATGAAACATTATTGCTAATACTGGTTCTTGTGACAACCCAACATTTTTAAAATCAAATTGTCACAAAAAATTCTGTCTGGGATTACAATTATAAAATATACAGTTCCGACTTACATACAAATTCAACTTAAGAACAAACCTACAGACCCTATCTTGTACGTAACCCGGGGACTGTCTATGTAGTAAGAAAAAAGTGAGTGTACCAGCAGGAAGAATACCACCCTCCAAACTGATGATTTGCATAAATTAGCATCCATTTTTTTTGTATGAATTTATTGATCACTGGGAAACTTGAAGGTGTATCTGCAGAGATGCCCCCACACTCAAACCTAGCTTTACTTATGGAGGGGGAAGATTTAGTTGTAGGTGGTCAACTCCGTTTAAGGTTACATTCACATGATATATGCCCAACGGTGCAGCTCACCCCCGCCCCTCTCCATAGCGATATATGGCTGCCTCACCTTAATACAGAGAAAGATGGGACATGTCCTATCTTTCACCCGGCTATGGAACGGTACGGTTCCGCATGTGTGCTCCCGTAAGGCGCTGTGAGCCCATTGCCATGTATGGTGGACGCATATATACGTTGGCTGTATATACGTCCCCCATACTTTTCTTGTGAATGTATCCTAACGAACGTATGGGGGACATATATACGTCCCCCATACACAGCAATGGCTCACGGTGGCCTACGGGAGCGGTACGGTGCAGCACACGTTCGGCACCATACCGTTCTTTAGCCGGGAGAAAGATAGGACATGTCCTATCTTTCCACGTAATACATTGCCGCGGCCAAATATTGCTATGGAGAGGGGCGGAGGTTGAGCGGCGCTCATCCCATCCTCCTCTCCCCGGGCGCCAATGTATGCCCGCCGTACTACAGTACGGGGGGGCATACATTGTGTGAATGTAGCATAAGTCTGATGTTGATACATCTCCATAACTTGCTATAAACCTGCGGGTCCTAGTGAGTCCTCCTATTGTGTGACGCGCCTAGAGGGCACCGCCGGTGACCTTACACGTTGATTTCATCACTGTCGCTCAACACGTACAGTACACAAGGTTGTCCACACTTCACTGAGTTATTATTTACACCCCTCTGACCCCCTCTTGATAGCGGCGTTATTATGTGGAAGATGTGGCCATTGTGTAAGTGCTCAGATCCTTCCTTTGTACCGTTTGCGGAGCTCATTATACATTTAAGACTCGGCACAAAGGGTGTCAAAGAAACGAAATCCGGCGGTTAATGTGTGGTGTGTAATCGCTGCGTGTCAGTAATGGAAGCCGAGTCCTCCGACTCTGCCGCAACAATAGGCAATTTGTTATAAATTACACGTAATTTGTGTTTTCTCATTGTTATGATATAAATAACTCCCAGAATTTAAATGAAGACTTTTTTTGCCCTCGTTTTTTTATTATATGTAGTTCCTAAGGAGAATTATCCTAAATAATCCTTATTATTAATAAAGAGGGCTCCACGGCAACGACAAACACAAATTATGAAAAAAGAGGCGAAGCTTTACCTCGTGTTGTGAACAACGTTAGAATTCGCCCCATGAGGAATAAACTTATATGAATTGTAAGAGTTTTAAATGGGTAAAAGATCTTTAGAAGGGGTTTTTGGGTTACAAATTTTATAACACATCTAAAGAATCAATATCAGGGTAGGGCCAAGAGCAGGGCCTCGATTGGGAATTTTGGGGCCCCTCTCTGGTAAATTTTGTGGGCCACACGACAGAGTGATAATCCAGCCCTGTGTGTAAAGTCAGTTTTCTGCACCTGTGACTAGGGGCCCCTTCTGCTCCTTGGGGCCCCCTGAACACAGTCACACTAAACCATCCTGATGGAGGCCCTGTTCATGAGGGTCCAACTCCCAGCACCCCCCCAGATGAGAGGGTGAACTGAGCAAGATGCAGACAGCACCCTTATCAAGGTAGTGGCTGAACTGAGCCAATGCAGCTAAACTATTAAAGAAAATATTAAAAATCATACAGGCGCACGCCAGAGGTGTGATTGGGACCAATGCCATCATTGGTTTCGGCAGTGTGCCAGCATGCTAATCCAGGGGCACCAGATCATAGATCCAGGCACCATGACTTATATTTGATATCCATGGTCTCCTTCCTTCAAAAAAATAAACTTTTAAAATGATTCTAATGATGTGCGTGTTACCATCGCCCCTCCGTGCTGTAGCCTCAAAGGCTGTTACGGCTGTTAGAATTTTCTCCTTCCCATTGTGAGATTACATTAGGCTGAGGGAGGGGGGACTTGCTGAGGGAGCAGGTGGAAAGAGGAGACAGTGTCACAGTCTGTGTAACTACAACATGGAGGGGCTCTTGTAACACCCCAAGAGGCCTTTTGTAAGATTAGCATAATTATTATAATTAATTTTAGAAGGAGGGAGGCCATGGATAACAAATATTAGAAGATACCACAATCATGGTGCCTGGTTTATCATGTTGGATTTTGATGGTAGATTTCCTATAAAGGAATTGGGAGGTAAACTGCAGTAACATGGTCTGACCACTATACAGATTATGGAGCATTTTTGTGAATGCTGGTCAAAAGAGAGTCTAGATTGAAATTCTTCCTAAGAAGAATCATAGCTTAAGTCTGTATATTACAGAATTTGGAATTTTGCTTCATTGTTCTAATAGGTTCAAAGAGGGAGATTTATCAGAGATGTCTGAGGTAAAACTGTTCTAGTTGCCCATGACAACCAATCAGAGCTCAGCTTTCATTTTATAAACTGCTGTGGGAAAATGAAAGCTGAGCTCTGATTGGTTACCATGAGCAACTAGAACAGTTCTGCTCCCAGACACTTCTGATAAATCTCCCCCAACATGTCCTAACAGTTTTATGTTTCTACAGTCACAGTAAACCCGCACTCAAGTTAACCCCACGGCTTCTCATTTTCTACAAAAACAAAATAATGAAGAGTGAAGCAAAACAGAATCTGACTACATAAGGTTTATTTGTAGTCTGTAACCACAGAGACACAGAGGACTTCACAGAAGACGCAAAATGATAGATTTTACATAAAAAATATTGGCATTTTCTTTACAATATATAAATGCAGTATATAATAATAGCACTACACCGTGTTATCATTTATGATCACCTCATCAATAAAAGCCGTACATTTCATCTTATTAATTCATCTCCATCCAAATATGGCAAAAAAATAATATTCCGGCAGATGAAGGCTGAACGCTGTTGGCTCGCCCCGTGTTACTGTCCCGCATTAAACAAATGTTCTGACAGGTGTTTGCCAAATTAAAGGGAATGAACTTTCACCTGTAGCTCGTGCTCCATGCGGCAAAATTAAATTATCTTAGTAATTGTAGAATTTAATGAGTCCCCACTCGCTCGGCTGGGGCTCCGTAATCTAATATTTATGACCAGATTAATAGCGTACTCCTGCCCAAAACACCAACATGGGGATTACTAGGACCTGGGGCGGACGTAGCATATGTACAGCCGGGGACATGAGAGGTAAGGGGGGCCAGGGTCACCTTATCAGTGCATTTTACACTAAAATCCTTGATCTAAGGTGTAACTAGAGGATCGTGGCCCCAATAGAAGGGGTGGTGGGGGAAGGATCTATTAGGAGGCTCCGGCCTCTTGATAAATCCTGGCGGGCGGCAGTGCGGCACACTTCTACCTGAGCAGCCTACAGGCTATATGCAGTGTGCAGGCGCAGGGCAACACCACCCCACACCGGCCCACTGCCTCCTCCCTGCCCAACTGTAGAAGTCGCAATTCCCAGCTCCTAGTCCGGGAATTGTAACTAAATCATGGCTTGTGTGCATGTATTCAGACATACAAGCCGTAATAATAATAATACAAGCTCTATAAGATTTCATTTGCCCCAGTCCTAGAGATAACTAGATAGATAGATAGATAGATAGATAGATAGATAGATAGGAGATAGATAGATAGGAGATAGATAGATAGATAGATAGATAGATAGGAGATAGATAGATAGATAGATAGATAGATAGATAGATAGGAGATAGATAGATATGAGATAGATAGATAGATAGATATGAGATAGATATGAGATAGATAGATAGATAGATAGATAGATAGATAGGAGATAGATAGATAGGAGATAGATAGATAGATAGATAGATAGATAGATAGATAGATAGATAGGAGATAGATATGAGATAGATATGAGATAGATAGATAGATAGATAGATAGATAGATAGGAGATAGATAGATATGAGATAGATAGATAGATAGGAGATAGATAGATATGAGATAGATAGATAGATAGATAGATATGAGATAGATAGATATGAGATAGATAGATAGATATGAGATAGATAGATAGATAGATAGATAGATAGATAGATAGATAGATAGATAGATAGATAGATAGATAGACAGCACTGCAAAAATAGCTTGATATACTTAATCCTGGGTGCAAGCCAACATGTGTTTGGAATAATGCCACTTGTTTTTTCATTCACCATATGGAGTGCTGCTGAATTCTTTGAATCTAGATAGATAGATGAGTGGGATGGATCGATAGATAGATAAATAGATAGATAGATAGATAGATAGATATGAGATAGATAGATAGATAGATAGATATGAGATAAATAGATAGATAGATATGACATAGATAGATAGATATGAGATAGATAGATAGATATGAGATAGATAGATAGATATGAGATAGATAGATAGATATGAGATAGATAGATAGATAGATATGAGATAGATAGATATGAGATAGATAGATAGATATGAGATAGATAGATAGATATGAGATAGATAGATAGATAGATAGATAGATAGATAGATAGATGGATAAAGCTTTTATTCCATGGGCCACATTTATCACTTGTTTTTTCTGTTGTTTTTGCGCCTTTTCGTTTAGGCGCACCGTTTTTTGCGCCATTTTTGCGATTAAACGTCAAATTAGCCGCGCAGCAAAAATAACCACCTTTCCCTCATCTATCGTTCAATTCCAGATGTTTTGCTGCGCCTAATGATATTCATCACGTGCGACTTTTGCATTTAGGCGCAAAAACGGGCGCAAAAACACTCCAGCCCGAAGGTGGCGTTATCTGAGAAGAAAGCACTGAGCCCCTTTGCAGAAGAGCTCATTTCTAGCAGCAAAGCTCAGCCAGACACTGGAACATATAATAGATACATTAGATACACTGCAGACACTGGAACATATAATAGATACATTAGATACATTACAGACACTAGTACAGATAATAGATACATTAGATACATTACAGACAGGAGCTGCAGACTCTATTTACAGTTCATCACCTTCTATTTACAAAATATTCTGCAAAACGCTGAGCTCAGAGCAAGAGAGAAGAGAACTTTGCACAAGTTTGCAGAAGCTTGCAGATACTGCAAACAAGTGTACCCCATGTAATTCTGCACAGTGTCTGAGGGGGATACTGTGCAGAATTACAGGGGTGCAGCAGGAGACCAGCACTGGGGGATCCCCTCCAGGAGAAGCCACTGCTGAGGAGGTCACTGGGTGCAGGGTGTCACACACCTGGGTGCTGCTGTGAGTGTTATCTTCATTCTGGGCTGTGGGAGAAGCAGAGAGGAGCTTGTAGCAGGATCACATGTAACTGCCCGAATCTAACATTGCGCCTAAACTGCGCCTAAACTGTGTTAAAGTAAAGTGATTAATAAGAGGCAGAAAATATACTTATCACAGATGGTTGTAGCTTGTGATAATTCTGGCAAAACAGTGCGCCTGAATTTAGGCGCAACTACTACACTTAGGCGAACAAAAGTGATAAATGTGGCCCCATGTGCAACGTTTCGGCGTTGTGGCACGCCTTTTTCAAGCATGAAGTGCAATGTGCATGTCCAAACATTTAAGGACCAAGCAGGTAGCTGATTGGTCAAGGTACATAGTGACAATAAATATGATACACAATAAAAATCAATACATTTATAAAAAAGATACATTGGGTATTGATATAAGCAATAGTAAATGTAACAGTGATATCATTTTTTGTGCAAACAAGCGTGTAAACAAACATAGTATAAAGTGCTAAAATACAGTCCGCCCACCGGTATCTCGACCCCGCCCACGTCTCCTCCTCTTCATTCATGTGTAATCGGTGGCTCGTCTCCATCCACCTGTTTTTGGGCGCCAACCGGAGGTGTGAGCACCAACCGGAAGTGACATCATCTAGATGATGTCACTTCCGGTTGGTGCTCACACCTCCGGAGGTGCTTACCTAGATGATGTCACTTCCGGTTGGTGCTCACACCTCCGGTTGGCGCCCAAGAACAGGTGGATGGAGACGAGCCACCGATTACACATGAATGAAGAGGAGGAGACGTGGGCGGGGTCGAGATACCGGTGGGCGGACTGTATTTTAGCAGTTTATACTATGTTTGTTTACACGCTTGTTTGCACAAAAAATGATATCACTGTTACATTTACTATTGCTTATATCAATACCCAATGTATCTTCTTTATAAATGTATTGATTTTTATTGTGTATCATATTTATTGTCACTATGTACCTTGACCAATCAGCTACCTGCTTGGTCCTTAAATGTTTGGACATGCACATTGCACTTCATGCTTGAAAAAGGCGTGCCACAACGCCGAAACGTTGCACATGGAATAAAAGCTTCACCCTTTTCCACGTACTTTGGAGTGCTGCCTCTTTCCTACAAAAAGATCTTGACGGACCCCAGCCAAGGGTCCTACGGCTGCTGCACCCTCGCCTGCCTGTGCTGCTTCAGACTCTCCTTCTTTTTTTTTTTTTTTTTTTTAGATAGATGGAAGGATAGATAGATAGATAGATAGATATGAGATAGATAGATATGAGATAGATGGATGGATAGATAGATAGATGAGGGGAAGGATAGATAGCAGATATATTGATGCTCCTTTTTCTTAATAAGGCTTTCAGCATCTTTGCACTTCCTCTCAAAATCTTTAGAAGTCTTCTTCTCATTATCTTTAATTGTTCCGTTACATAGAAAGTCAATATTTATCCCAGGTAGGTCGTCAGACTGATCTGCAGAACTGACGGATCTATACCTCTCCTCAGTCTAGAAATAATGAGACCCCAGGTTTCTTCCCTTCTCCTTGAGAACATTACCCTCCCATCACCTCGGCTGCCTCATAATCCGCAGAGCTGGACTTCTTATGTTTTATTAACGCTGCCCCTCATCTATGTGGCTCCTGCCGTTACCCCCACAGCCGGTGCCTCTCGCTGCAGAACATCGCACCGCTCTGGGGTAAGCTAATTATAGGGTCATAATGTTACGTGTGAGCGGTAATTATTTATTAGTAGTATTTAATCTGATGCCTCATAAGGCAAGACTCAGAGAAGCCCCATATTCCTGGCCCAGTGGCGTAACTAGGAGAGGCAGGGCCCCATAGCAAACTTCTGAATGAGGCCCAACAAACCCCTTAAAAATATACATACAGTATATACACATACCTTACATACATACATACAGTAGTACATACACATATGCATACACATTTAGAGCAAAGCACAAATGAAATACCCCAGATGCACCCTTACACCGTGGGCCCCACAGCAGCTGCTATGGCTGCTACCCCTGTAGTTACGCCCCTGTCCTGCCCACCTACTTATATGGAGCCTCCACTGACTCTCTTCTAATAGATCTGAGAAGTTACCTGGCCTGGCACCGCTCATCTCCAGACTCCAGACTACTCTAGTGGAAGTTACAATCTTCTGGTTGGTAGAGGTGCTAATTTTTGGTCTCCCACTAATCTGATACTGATGATCTTTTTATTTACAGAAATTAGGGTAAGCAATTTCTAAAACCTAGACATTCCCTTTAAGAAAGGGGGTCCTGTGCTCAGGATCAGCATCGCATAGGGGTGCGGTTATAATGGCCAGCAAGTTTAAGACTTACTGAGCCATCTAACCAGAAGTGGCGTATCTTGAAGCTGATGGGCCCCAGTGCCTAGTCTGTGCCAAGCCCCCGACTATAATGTATGGTATATAGTACTAGTCTTCTCATATGGAAAAGTAACACCTGATGGGCCCTATAAGACTCTTCGGCCCGGTTTAAACCACACTCCCTGCACCATCTCAAGTTACGCCCCTGCTTATCAGTTTGACTTTGCACTACTCCCAAGGTTTTCACCCTTTAACCCCTTTAAAAAGATTTAGTCGTCACTGCAACAAAGTGGCCAGGTGACTACCTCTTACAGTAGTCCCAGTGTAGGTGACAGCCAACTTGGGTGAGTCAAAAGATGCTATTGAAATGAACAAAGGATCCGAACAAAGAAAGGCCGGGAGCAAGCCGAGGTCAGGAAAGGTGGCTGTGGTCAGGCTAAGTGACCGTAATGGTTTTCACCCTTTAACTCCTTAAAAGGATATAATCTTTACGGCAACAACATGACCAGGTGACTACCTCTTAGAGTAGTCCTAGTATAGGTGACAGCCAACTTGGGAGGGTCAAAAAATGATATGGAAATGAACAAGGGAGCCAGACAAAGAAAGGGCAGGAATAAGATGAGGTCAGGGCAGGTGGCTGTGATCAGGCTAAGTGACTTCAATGGTTTTCACCCTTCAACACCTTAAAAGGATATAATCTTTACTGCAACAACATGACCAAGTGACTATCTCTTACAGTAGCCCTAGTATAGGTGACAGCCAACTTAGGTGGGTCAAAAGATGCTATTAAAATGATTAAGGGATCCAAACAAAGAAAGGGTGGAGTAGTAAGGTGAGGTCAGGGTAGGTGGCTGTGGTCAGGCTAAGTGACCGCAATGGTTTTCACCCTTTAACCCCTTTAAAAAGCTTTAGTCGTCACTGCAACAAGGTGGCCAGGTGACTACCTCTTACAGTAGTCCCAGTGTAAGTGACAGCCAACTTGGGTGAGTCAAAAGATGCTATTGAAATGAACAAAGGATCCGAACAAAGAAAGGCCGGGAGCAAGCCGAGGTCAGGAAAGGTGGCTCTGGTCAGGCTAAGTGACCACAATGGTTTTCACCCTTTAACCCCTTAAAAGGATATAATCTTCACTGCAAAAATTTGACCAGGTGACTACCTCTTACAAGAGTCCTAGTATAGGTGACAGCCAACTTGGGTGGGTCAAAAAATGCTATTGAAATGAACAAGGGAGCCAGACAAAGAAAGGGCAGGAGCAAGCTGAGATCAGGGCAGGTGGCTGTGGTCAGGCTAAGTGACTTCAATGGTTTTCACCCTTCAACACCTTAAAAGGATATAATATTTACTGAAAAAAGGTGACCAAGTGGCTACCTCCCACAGTAGTTATAGTATAGATGGCAGCTAACTTGGGTGGGTCAAAAGATGCTGTTGAAATTAACTAAGAAACCAAAGAAAGGTCAGGAGCAAGCTGAGGTCAGGCCAAAGTTCAGGGCTTAGGAGCCATCATGGTTACAGGAGCATAGTCTTAGTATAAACTGGGTTCAGAACACAGAAGACTCACATTAGCAAACCAGGACACTAAGATAATAGGACCTTAATGCTAAGGCACCTTCCTGTTGGGGGAGGAGCTGTTTATGCCAGGCATTGGCTGGGGACGCTTTGATAGGGGTGCTCTTGCATTAGCATCTTGGAGGCAGCAATGACATGTTCGTAGCCACAAGCAAAATGGACAACCCAAAACAGGGGGAATGGAGGAAGTCCTCCCAGTGACACAAAGGTCACCTTAAACGAAAATATTTGAGGTATATACAGCAATAGAAACCCGTCTCTGTAAATGTTCGGCCATTTGACAGCTGTGTTAATCTTCCCGTCTATCTCGGGTGAATCTCTCATTCCGCTCGTTAATGTTTTTGTTTTTTTAATTTGGTAAATTTGTTTGTCGCTATTGTGCTGCGCTGATAGTCAATAAAACAGAAACAAATTATAGCGCGATCAGTGATTAATTGTCCCTAATCTAACGGAGGCCACTTATCATCATGTCCCCAGCACGGAGTCCTTTGTGGAACTGAGAGACGGGAAAAACAAAGAACATGATTACTGAAGGGAATGAAAAAGTGTCATTTACTGTGATTATTTTAAATAAAGTTTTGGAAAAATTCCCTAAACAAAAACTAAGGAAGGGGTGGGGTTTCACTATGGCAGTAATGGCGAACCTTTTAGCGGTCAAGTGCTCAAACTGCAACCCAAAGCAGAGCTGAAATTTCTACCAAAAGACAATATACCAAGACAGATTGGGGGTCATTTACTAAGGGCCCGATTCGCGTTTTCCCGTCGCGTTACCCAAATATTTCCGATTTGTGCCGATTTTCCCTGAATTGCCCCGGGATTTTGGCACACGCGATCGGTTTGTGGCGCATCGGCGCTGGCATGCACGCGACAGAAATCGGGGGGCGTGGCCGAACGATAACCCGACGGATTCGGAAAAACCGCTGCATTTAAAAAAAAAAATTGGTCGCACGGGCCATACTCACATGCACCATGAAGACGATGAACTCCGGGGCACCTCGGCGGACTTCGGTGCAGCAGCGACACCTGGTGGACATCGGGCGCAGGACCTTCATGAATCGCCGGAAGACCCGAACGCTCGTCAGAGAAGCCGCCGCTGGAACGCGAATGGACCGGGTAAGTAAATGTGCCCCATTAGCTTAAACCACAAGGCTCTGATGCTGCAAGGAGGTCAAAAAAACTGGGTGGAGTCACTGTTAACGGGGTCCTTAAAGGGGTTGATCACTAATGCAAAACTTTACACCTAAGAGGGTCACCCATGTCAAACTTACCCTGATAAAGCTTCTGTGTAGCCACCAGGAACTCCGGGTCATGTGACTCGCTGGCAGCAGGACCCAGGACTTTCTGTGACATCCTATGTCCTGCTGGCTTCTGGCCAATGGAGGGGCTGTGCAGCCATTTCTGTCAAGGACAATCAACGCCCTACTAAAATTGGAACGATGGAGGGGGTACACAGACAGAAATTACTACACAGCCCTGGGTCCTTCTGCCAATGGATCCTGGCGGCGGCAAAAAGAATAGAGGAGCCCTTAGTCATAGTATGACTTGCTATGACTAAGGGCTCCTGTACTTTTTCTGCCCAAAACATGTCAGCAGAAGCATCATGGTGGTGTAGATAATATGAGTGACCCTATGAGTCTTATACCCTGGTAAAGATTTTGTATTAGTGTCCAAAGAGGTGGCACAGAAAAAGGGGTCGTTAAGAAGAGTGGGCATCTTAAGTGGGGCTTAAGAGGGCTATCAAGATGGGTGGAGGCAGGACACTATTATGGGGGTCGATTTAAGGGCAGATCAATAATCAGGGGGTGGAGATACTGTTAAGGGGGCCATTAGGAGGGGATACAAGTGAATAGGAGCTCTACATGGGGCTGTAAGGTCCTATTGAGGAAGTATTTCACAATGACCACTACCAAGGGTGGAAAACACAAGACGAAAAGCCATTGGGGCACATTTACTTACCCGGTCCATTCGCGTTCCAGCGGCGGCTTCTCCGCCGAGGTGCAGAGTTCATCGTCTTCATCGTGGTGCAGTATGGCCCGTGCGGCCAATTTTTTTTTTTTAAATGCGGCGGTTTTTCCGAATCCGTCGGGTTACCGTTCGGCCACGCCCCCCGATTTCCGTCACGTGCATGCCAGTGCCGATGCGCCAAAATTCCGGGGCAATTCAGGGAAATTCGGCGCAAATCGGAAATATTCTGGTAACACGTCGGGAAAACGGGAATCGGGCCCTTAGTAAATGACCCCCATTATGTCAACTCAACCATTATGTGACTCCTCTGCAGCTTTAGGACCCGCTCCACCCGGCTGTACAGACGATGGGTGGTCGTTGAGGAAGAAAAGATTTCTGTGCCAAATAACTTTTGTACCCTGAGAGCTCCAGAATGAGAAGCCCTCATGTTTTTCACCCTCCATACACAACTTGAGCACCTCCATCTTGTCCGGCACTCAACAAAGCGTCACACGGAGAGAGGATCACTCTGTAGGACCCCGCTAGGGTCCTTCGTGAGGACTCCAGCTTTTAGTTCATCAACTATCCGGTTTTGATGGCTTTGTTTTCCGATTCTAGAGTTGGGTCTTTGTTCACTAGTGGCCACTTCAGATGCATTATGGCTTATTTGTATCAGCAGATAGCTCCATTGACCGATGCATGATGGGAAGCCGTGGCAGGGTTTAAGCACCGCCAAGAGTTATTGAAAACAAAGTGGTCCTGCCGGCTCGGAGAACACATCCTGACTTAATAGCCCGGCATTTCACGTATAACATAATATCTGCCTTCACATACGGCTCCGAAATAACATTTTAATATCATTTAGAGGAGGGAAATTTAGCTACGAGATGGAAACCTCTTTCTGTCGTTTTTTTGTTTCATAGGCAATTTTTTTTCTACAAAAAAAAAAAACCTCACATGAAATATTACTGAGGCACTTAGAACTATTTGCACCGAAAAATAGATTGAAAAAATCTTGAAAAGCCCATTACCGTTTTTTTTTAAACATAGATAAATTATGTTTTTTACTGATCAGATGGAATTCTAAAGAGAACATGGAAAAAAAGAGGTTGTAACTGTAAAGTAAGTCGTCCCTTAAAGGGGGTTTTCATCACTGAGACCCCCCCCAAAATCAGCAAGTTAGGCCCTATCCTATGGTTAGGGTCAAAGTGTTTCGTGGAAAAAAAACCCCTTTAACAGCCATGTTTGAAAAACATGTCTGTTTTTTTTTCCAAAAACAGCGCCACACCTGACCACAGGTAGAGTGTGGTATTGCAACTAAGCTCCATTCATTTCTAAACAGCTGAGCTGCAGTACCTGCACATACCATGGTCAGGTGTGGCGCTGTTTTTGGAAGAAAGCAGCCATGTTTTTCAACCTTGGGAGAACCCCTTTAAGTAGTCTTTAAAAGGAACCTGTCACCATATTTTATCCCATTATACTACTGCTCCCCATCCCTAAGTATGGGATGAAATGTCCTTTCTAGAATTCACTCTTTTTTTGTGAAATCTCACTCATTTATCTATTTAAAAAATCTCCTCCAAAGGCGTTTGAAAATGAACAAAGAAGAGTTATAGTTTGCCAGAGATGAGTCAAGTTTTAGCTGCTCCTATCTTTCTTTCTATAGCACCTAGAAACATGTTGCTGGTTTCATATTAAAGATAAGAAACTCAACTCTTAGATTGTATCAGGTTTTCGTAAATAAACTTTATTGGAGTTTTGCGATAGTTTACAAACCAACAAAAAGTACTCAGTGTTTCATACATTATATATACAAATACACGAATCTGCATAGATACATGTATATATACATAAATATCTATAAATATGTCCAGTCCTTGTGAATATGTTCCCAAGGCGATAGGGCCAATAAATAATGATACAATTCTTAACAAGTACTGTGAGCTATACATGGAGACAGGGCCACCATCAGGGGGGTTTACTATGACTGTGTTCAGTGGGCCCCCGAGAATGAAAAGGGGCCCCTAAGTCACAGAAAGCCCTCCTCCCATGCCAGGTGTAGTAAACTCATTGTGGACACAGAGCCAGATTATCATTCTGTGGGGTGGGGGGCCCAAAAAATTTGCTAGTCAGGGGCCCCAAGCTTCCTAGCAGTGGCCCTGCATTGATGAGCAGCCAGTTAGAGAAATAGGAAATGGAAATGGTATCATTATCTCCATCTCACATTTCCAACTATGATATTATCTTTAATATGATACCAGAATCATGATTCTGGGTCAAACAGAACCGAAGATAGTGACATCCATATTGAAACTCTACCTGCAGCATCAAATCTTGACTCAGGCAAAAAAAAATGACTCTTCTCTGCTCAGTTTTTTTATGTTTTTGGATGAGATTTTTTGAGATTTTACATAGCTAGTCAGGGGCCCCAAGCTTCCTAGCAGTGGCCCTGCATTGATGAGCAGCCAGTTAGAGAAATAGGAAATGGAAATGGTATCATTATCTCCATCTCACATTTCCAACTATGATATTATCTTTAATATGATACCAGAATCATGATTCTGGGTCAAACAGAACCGAAGATAGTGACATCCATATTGAAACTCTACCTGCAGCCTCAAATCTTGACTCAGGCAAAAAAAAATGACTCTTCTCTGCTCAGTTTTTTTATGTTTTTGGATGAGATTTTTTGAGATTTTACATAAAAGAGGGATTCTAAAAAGAACAATTTGTCCCCTACCTGAGGGGGCTGGTAGTTTCGGGTAAAATCTGGTGAGAGGTTTTACATAAGACAAGATTTCAAGAACTTTTAGGCAGAAGATTTACACAGTACTGTAGTCCTGGTATCTGGAAGGTGATGCTACAACATAAGAAAACAATGGTAAGGCAGGGGGAAGGTCTTGGAGGCCTTGGGGACATTTTGAGGACCCATAGTTTTGAGGCAAAGACACAAAGGGTGGTCTACCAGCAATGAAGCGAGTTGAGCCTCTCGCCTCAGGGAGCACCACCGGCAGCAAAAGGGGTGGGCAGCATCATCATGGGTGCAGTCACTTAGAAAGTCACAAAGCAGGATCAGACCCTTAAAAATATTTTGGAGAACCCCCTTACTAAAAAAATAATCTGATATATTACTATTGGATGGGGCGGAGGGGGAGAAGCTCTATAACTGGCCTAGTATGTCTCAGCCCCTCCATTGCTTAGGATTGCCCAGATTACCCATAGTTCTATAGAGCTATGCCCAGGGAGCACCAGTTATAGGGGTGACTGTAGACGGCTCCCCTCCCTCCCTCCCCCATAGACTCCTCCACGCACACAGGCAGCCGCTCCTAATGCAGAGTAATGACTTCATTCCTGATTTGGTTAGCGGATGAATCTAAACGCTTTACTATAATGTGATTTACTTTGATTTGTACTCCAATATTTTGAAGCCCGGAGAAGGGAATTCGGGAAAAGTATTACTTTCCGTTGGCAAATGACATATTCGTACAAGTATTGGGGAGTGACGGATATTGATGTTGATGCAAATTCATTTTAATCAATGGTAAATGTGGTTTGTAAATGATCATAGGGAAAGCTGGAACCGGGAGAGGAATCCCCTCTGTGGGAGGAGATAAGCAGCGCCAGGGGGCTGGGGGGACATTGCTTATCTTTTCTTAAAGGGATGGTCCAAAAAGGGGTTGCTTTCTTTTATCCAAGAAACAGCGCCACTTTTGTCCATAGGCAGTGCCTGGTATGGCAGCTGAGCCTCATTTACTTGAAAGGAAACCTGCACATAAGATGACTGATACACTGTAGCAACTATCATGTTTGTTTAGCTCACTGAGCATTGTGCTGGATACAATTGCATCCACAGGCTGAAAACCTTGTTCACAGATACTCCTGAAGTGTATCTAGTCTAGACAATGCACTGTGAGCTAATTACATTAGCAGCAGCTGCACAGATCTCTCTGTTAGTTTACTTCAATATATCAGTCCAGGCTGTTTAGCTCACAGAGCATTGTCTAAACTGGATACAATTGTCTCCAGTGGTAGTAACCCTGTACATATCCAGTCCTGCTCTCAGCTGAGAGATGAAAACAATTGTATCCAGGCTCAACAATGCTCTGTGAGCTACATAGCCTGGACTCTAGACTGATACATTTAAGTAAACTAACAGAGAGTGCAGCTACTGCTGATGTGTTTAGCTTACAGAGCATTGTCTAAATTTGATAAAGTTCTCAACTGAGAGCAGGACTATGTAGTCAAGACTATGCTCTGTGAGCTTAACACATCAGCAGCTGCAAAGATCTCTCTATTAGTCTACTTCAATGTATCAGTCTAGAGTCCAGGCTGTTTAGCTCAGAGAGCATTGTGTAAAATAGATATAGTTCTCAGCTGAGAGCAGGACTATTTAGTCTAGACTATGCTCTGTGAGCTAAACACATCTGCAGCTGCACAGATCTCACTGTTAGTCTACTTCAATGTTTCCGTCTAGAGTCCAGGTTGTTTAGCTCACAGAGCATTATCCAGATTAGATATAGTTCTCAGCTGAGAGGAGGACTATCAAGTCAAGAGTATGCTCTGTGAGCTAAATACATCAGCAGCTGCACAGATCTCACTGTTAGTCTACTTTAATGTATCAGTCTAGAGTCCAGGTTGTTTAGCTCTCAGAGCATTGTCTAGACTGGATACAATTGTCTTCGCTTCTCAGCTGAGAGCTGAACTAGTCATATACAGGGTTACTACCAGTGGAGACAATTGTATCCAGTCTAGACAATGCTCTGTGAGCTGCCCAGCCTCAACACAACACTGATACATTGAAGCAAACTAGCAGAGAGATCTGTTCAGTTGTAGCTAATGTATTTAGCTCACAGAGCATTATGTACCACCGGATCACACACTGATTATTTCACAGACCTGACCAATTTAGGGTTGATACCATATGAACTGACTACTATTATGAAATAAAAGAAGAGATAGTAGAGCCCCACAGCAGCACAAAGTATTTAAGAAGAGGGAATAGTCTAAATGTGACACTGCTGGTCTTCATTACTGTATAACTATAACAGACCACGGCAGCCGCTGTCAGGAGAGAGATCCATGACTTTCCCCCTGTGGGTAGGTTGGGACGCGGAGCCGGATACGATTGTTGGGTATCACCTCCCCGCGATGCGTCTACCGCAATGGTAACACATCGTATCATTATTTCCCAGCCAATATGTCTCCAATCTGTTCTTCATCTGGGTGGACGGCTCTGCCAAAAAGTTTTTACAACTTATTTCACAAAGATGAGTAGAATATGTTACCATAAGACAACAGACTGGAGACACGTTCTGCTGAGACGAGATGGATGGTGGTATCAGAGGACAGAGGATCCCCAACCCAAAATCACATTCATCAATGTGACAGAACCAGAGACAAAGAGCGGAGCCTCAATATTATACCATCATATTATGGATAATATCTAACAAAGGGAGCAGTATTATAGTAGTTATATTCTTGTACATTGGGGGCAGTATTATAGTAGTTATATTCCTGTACATAGGGGACAGTATTATAGTAGTTATATTCTTGTACATAGGGGGCAGTATTATAGTAGTTATATACTTGTACATAGGGGGCAGTATTATAGTAGTTATATTCTTGTACATAGGGGGCAGTATTATAGTAGTTATATTCTTGTACATAGGGAGCAGTATTATAGTAGCTATATTCTTGTACATAGGGGCAGTATTATAGTAGTTATATTCTTGTACATAGGGGCAGTATTATAGTAGTTATATTCTTGTACATAGGGGCAGTATTATAGTAGTTATATTCTTGTACATAGGGGCAGTATTATAGTAGTTATATTCTTGTACATAGGGGGCAGTATCATAGTAGTTATATTCTTGTACATAGGGGACAGTATTATAGTAGTTATATTCTTGTACATAGGGGGCAGTATTATAGTAGTTATATTCTTGTACATAGGGGACAGTATTATAGTAGTTATATTCTTGTACATAGGGGACAGTATTATAGTAGTTATATTCTTGTACATAGGGGACAGTATTATAGTAGTTATATTCTTGTACATAGGGGGCAGTATTATAGTAGTCATATTCTTGTACATAGGGGGCAGTATTATAGTAGTTATATTCTTGTACATAGGGGACAGTATTATAGTAGTTATATTCTTGTACATAGGGGGCAGTATTATAGTAGTTATATTTTTGTACATAGGGGCAGTATTATAGTAGTTATATTCTTGTACATAGGGAGCAGTATTATAGTAGATATATTCTTGTACATAGAGGGCAGTATTATAGTAGTTATATTCTTGTACATAGGGGGCAGTATTATAGTAGTTATATTCTTGTACATAGGGGGCAGTATTATAGTAGTTATATTCTTGTACATAGGGGACAGTATTATAGTAGTTATATTCTTGTACATAGGGGGCAGTATTATAGTAGTTATATTTTTGTACATAGGGGCAGTATTATAGTAGTTATATTCTTGTACATAGGGAGCAGTATTATAGTAGATATATTCTTGTACATAGAGGGCAGTATTATAGTAGTTATATTCTTGTACATAGGGGGCAGTATTATAGTAGTTATATTCTTGTACATCGGAGGCAGTATTATAGTAGTTATATTCTTGTACATAGGGGGCAGTATTATAGTAGTTATATTCTTGTACATAGGGGGCAGTATTATAGTAGTTATATTCTTGTACATAGGGGCAGTATTATAGTAGTTATATTCTTGTACATAGGGGGCAGTATTATAGTAGTTATATTTTTGTACATAGGGGCAGTATTATAGTAGTTATATTCTTGTACATAGGGAGCAGTATTATAGTAGATATATTCTTGTACATAGAGGGCAGTATTATAGTAGTTATATTCTTGTACATAGGGGGCAGTATTATAGTAGTTATATTCTTGTACATTGGGGGCAGTATTATAGTAGTTATATTCCTGTACATAGGGGGCAGTATTATAGTAGTTATATTCTTGTACATAGGGGGCAGTATTATAGTAGATATATTCTTGTACATAGGGGGCAGTATTATAGTAGATATATTCTTGTACATAGGAGGCAGTATTATAGTAGTTATATTCTTGTACATAGGGGGCAGTATTATGGTAGTTATATTCTTGTACATAGGGAGCAGTATTATAGTAGTTATATTCTTGTACATAGGGGGCAGTATTATAGTAGTTGTATTCTTGTACATAGGGGCAGTATTATAGTAGTTATATTCTTGTACATAGGGGGCAGTATTATAGTAGTTATATTCTTGTACATAGGGGCAGTATTATAGTAATTATATTCTTGTACATAGGGGGCAGTATTATAGTAGTTATATTCTTGTACATAGGGGGCAGTATTATAGTAGTTATATTCTTGTACATAGGGGGCAGTATTATAGTAGTTATATTCTTGTACATAGGGGCCAGTATTATAGTAGTTATATTCTTGTACATAGGAGGCAGTATTATAGTAGTTATATTCTTGTACATAGGAGGCAGTATTATAGTAGTTATATTCTTGTACATAGGGGGCAGTGTTATAGTAGTTATATTCCTGTACATAGGGAGCAGTATTATAGTAGTTATATTCCTGTACATAGGGGGCAGTATTATAGTAGTTATATTCTTGTACATAGGGGGCAGTATTATAGTAGTTATATTCTTGTACATAGGGGGCAGTGTTATAGTAGTTATATTCCTGTACATAGGGGGCAGTATTATAGTAGTTATATTTTTGTACATTGGGGGCAGTATTATAGAAGTTATATTCTTGTACATAGGGGGCAGTATTATAGCAGTTATATTCTTGTACATAGGGGCCAGTATTATAATAGATACAGGCGGTCCCCTACTTAAGAACACTCGACTTACATACGACCCCTAGTTACAAACGGACCTCTGGATATTGGTAATTCATTGTGCTTTAGTCCTAGGCTACAATAATCAGCTATAACAGTTATCACAGGTGTCTGTAATGAAGCTTTAGTGTTAATATTAATTCTTAAAAATCCAATTGTCACAGAGACCAAAAAAGTTCTGGCTGGGATTACAATGATAAAATATACAGTTCCGACTTACATACAAACTGAACTTAAGAACAAACCTACAGACCCTATCTTGTATGTAACCCGGGGACTGCCTGTATAATCTTGTACACGCAGAGGGTCTTCTTCCAATTCTTTTGCTAAAATGTGTATATTATCCGCTGACAGGTCGGTCCTGTGGTATGGGGCATTGTATATGTATACATTGGTGCTGTACACAATATCTGGGGACCTTTCCTTTCCACCACTTACATAATATCACATAGATGATTGCCATCTTATTGCCAGCTCGGTCCTTGGCGTTTCATGATTTTCCTTCCGGTTGGATCAGCATTGGGTCTATTCCTGTAGAGAATATTTGGGTAGTACATAGAGGCCAGTCCTGCGCCCTCGTCATACCTGTGCTGCGCTCCTACCTGTGCAGGAAGGTAAACACCTTGCTGGTGTCTTGCAGCGCTGTCTGCACAGTTGCATCATATCTGTGAGTGGAGAAGCTCTGAGGCACAAGTCACACACTGAGGCTTCTCCTATGTCCTGGAGCAGTCGCTGCTGATCTCGGGATTAGGGACATTGCTGTCCATGGTGCTGAAGACTCTCAGTCAGGACTCAGTAGTAAGTAGTGATGTACCACATATGTGCTACTGTGTAGGAGCTCTTCTCAGGCACATCAGCTGCTGCAGAACCTCATACTGCATATCTCAATTATTGCAAAACATTATAACACATCTCAGCTGCTGCAGAACCTGGCAATACACAGTTAAGATACTACAGAACCTCATAATGCACACCTCAGCTGCTGCAGAACCTCATTATACACAAATCAGCTGCAGGAGAACCTCATAATACACAACTCAGCTGCTGCAGAACCTCATAATACACACATCAGCTGCCACAGAACCTCACAATATACACCTCAGCTGCAGCGGAACCTCATAATACACACTTCAGATGCTACAGAATGTCGTTATACACACCTCAGCTGCTGCAGAACTTCATAAAATATACATTAGCTATAGTAGAACCTCACATTAAACACCTTAGCTGCAGGAAAACCTCATAATACACACTTCAGATGCTACAGAACCTGATAATACACACCTCAGCTGCTGGAGAACCTCATAATACACACCTCAGCTGCTGCAGAACCTCCCAATACACACCTCAGCTGCTGGAGAACCTCATAATACACACCTCAGCTGCTGCAGAACCTCTAAACACAGACCCCAGATGCTACAAAACATCATAATACACTCCTAAACTGCTGCAGAAACTTTTTATACACAAATCAGCTTATGGAGAACTTTATAGATGACACCTCAGCTGCTGCAGAACCTCATAATACACACCTCAGCTGCTGCAGAACATATTACACACAACAACTGCTGCAGAACATTATAATACACACATCAGCTGCTGCATAATCTCCCTATAACACACAAATAAGCTGCTGCAGAACAACATTGTTCATACCTAAGCTGCTGCAGAACCTCATAATAGACACCTGAGGTTGAATTTTCATATCAATTATTTTTCAGCAACCACATTTTGGATTATAAGTCATAACATTCGCGATCAGTTTTAAACATCGATTCATTTAATTTTTGTCTGACAAATAATATCATTTTATATTATCTCGTATTAAGTTATGATAATTGTATATTATATATTATTTTACTGCGTTGTGATGTTGTGTGATGCACTTTGGGCTGCAACCACAAGCAATATCTCTATATCGCTTCTATGCAGCCCCATGTATCTCCATGGTTACAGACTACAGTCCATTTCAGTGTAGTCTGATATTGCAGATAAGCATCTTGATTTACAGGCAGTCCCCGGGTTACGTACAGGATAGGTTCTGTAGGTTTGTTCTTAAGTTGAATTTGTATGTAAGTCGGAACTGTATACTTTATCATTGTAACCCCCAGCCAAAATTTTTTTGGTCCCTGTGACAATTGGATTTTAAAAATGTTGGGTTGTCATAAGAACCAGGAGTAACAATAAAGCTTCATTACAGACACCTGTGATAACTGTTATAGCTGTTTATTGTAGCCTAAGGTTAAAGTGCAGTAATTACCAACATCCAGAGGACAACTAGGGGTCGTCTGTAAGTCGAGTGTTCTTAAGTGGGTGACCACCTGCACTGTGCTCTATATACCTTATACGTCTTCTGCCTGTCTTAAAGCTATGGTGTGATTTTTATACAACTAGTGTTATTCATTGGGAGTCGTAATGATCTAGTATGTTTATTTACTGGTTAAATTTGTAAAGTGCAAGTCCTCGACCCCTGACATGATCCTTAACCTGCAGCCATCCATAAATGTAGAACGACATGCTTACACTATATACCTGAGTTTGAAGCATACCATTGGGGTCATGTTTTGTTGCTTTTAGATGGGTGACAAGATTTGGGCTAGTCTTATACCATAATGGTAGAATGCATGTAATACCACATTCCACCTATAGTGGCCACTGTAACTTCCTCTCACAATATTTGCTGTCTAAAAAGACTGAATCCCATTGATCATATGATTGTTGGGTTAAATGATTTGTTTATAAATATGATCATGATGAGACAACTCTTAAAGATGTCCTCAATACAAAGTAAGCTCTAATGTAATATGGTCTTCTTCAGAAGAAACAAACTAATTTTGAGATGTTTTACCACATTTCTCCAGTAGTGGCCACTATAACTTCCTTTGGGTACAAAAACTATACAGGAAGTCTGAATCACATCGATTAAATGATCAGAGATCCAACTTAATTTTTTTAACCCCTTACCGATGCGCACAATAGTAGTACGGTGCATCGGCTCCCGGTGCATGGAGAGGGCTCATGGGCCGAGCCCTCTCCACAGCCAGTCAGTATTTGCTGCATATTGCAGCAAAGACTTACCGGTAACACCCATGATCGGTGCTAGCACATAGATGGGCCATCTTGCCGAGGATCGTCGCTCCCTGTGACATCATTGGGGAGCGGGGATCCGTCGACATGACAGCTTCGGGTCTTCTGAAGACACGAGGCTGTCTCGTATTAACCCTATCATTATAATGTGCTGTCAGCACATTGTAATGAATAGGGAGGAAAATCCCCAAATACTGCCTAGGGTTAAAGTACCCTATGGAGTCAGAAAAACAGTAAATAGAAATTTTTTTTTAAGTTTTTTAAAAATTATAATGAAAAAACCTAAAAATTCTAAACACCCCCCCTTTCCCTAAAACTGATATAAAAATAAATAAACAGTAAAAATCATAAACATATTAGATATCACCGCGTCCGAAAATGTCCGATCTATGAAAATATAATAACGGTTTTTCACTGCATTTAACCCCATAACAGAAAATAGCGCCCAATGTCAAAAACGGCACTTTTTTGCCATTTTGAAAAAATATTAAAAAATCAATAAAAAGTGATCAAAACTTCTTACAGTCCTAAAAATGATGACAATGAAAACTTCATCAAAAGTCACAAAAAATGACATCACCCACAGCTCCGTACACCAAAGTATGAAAAAGTTTTTGGCACCAGAAGATGGCAAAATCCCCTCAAAATTTTTAGTACAGGAGGTTTTCATTTTTGTAAATGTATGAAAATATTTTAAAACCTATACAAATTTCCCCGTAATCGTATTGACCCAAAGAAAAAATTAGACATGTCATTTGGGGCGCACAATGAAATCCGTAAAATCCAAGCCCACAAGAAAACGGCACAAATGTGTTTTTTCACCATTTTCACTGCATTTGGAAATTTTTTCCCACTTCCCAGTACATGGCATGGAATAGTGAATACCATCACTTTTGAAGTGCAACACAAAAAACAAGACCTCACAGAGCTCTTTACATGGAAAAAAAAAAGTTATAGATTTTTGAAGGTGGGAAGTTAAAAATGGAAATGAAAAAAAAACAAAAAAAGGCCAGGTCGTTAAGGGGTGAGACAAACCTAATAACAATAGACCCAACTTTTCAAATTTTGATGCACTCGAGGTAGATACTCATTTACCTTAGCCAGGACTAAAAAAAATATGCAAAGCCTCACTAAGACCATACCAAAATCAGTAAACTCAGCTCATTGGCTCTATACACTTCACCTTCTCCTCGGTGTCACCAGTTTGGAATCTCCCTCCCTCTCAAAAAAAACAAGTAAGAAATCTGGATTTTCAATAATTGCTCTCGTCAACTTTATAATAAAATTTAAATATTTGCCAGCGATAGAGCTAATAAAATTCTTCGTACCGAGTCGAAATTGAAATACATTAATAGCATTATGCTTAAACTGCTCCGTTTACACAGAAATCCCTCGGCGTAAAATAGACATAAAAGTGAGTGACTACGAGATGAGAGGAAATTGCAGACATCGGAAGAAGAGATAATGAAACAGGCGCCGCACTCCGAGAGCTTCAGCCTGGAATCCGATTTTCAGGAGGACAAATATTTTGCAACAATTTAAAAAAAAAATGTAAAAAAAATTAATTGCGATGCCTTTTCTGATAGCGTTTGCTTTCCATTTTTTGCTCCCCTCCTTAAAAATACATAACCCGTTTCTTTTTGGAAATCCAAGTGACTGTATTGAATATTCCACGGCGTGTAATGAGAAGTGGGGAAAAAATCCAACTGCAGTGAAATTGCTAAAGCGAAACCTCATGTGTGCAATTTTCTTGTGGGCTCAGTTTTGCTTGTGGGCTTCAAATGACTCATCCCCTTAATTCTTAGGGTCGGTGCCATCACAAGAGAAACCAAATTTTTCTTGTGGGCTTCAAATGACTCATCCCCTTAATTCTTTGGGTCGGTGCCATCACAAGAGAAACCAAATTTTTCTTGTGGGCTCCAAATGGCTCCTCCCCTTAATTCTTAGGGTCGGTGTGATGACAAGAGAAACCCAATTTTTCTAGTGGGCTCCAAATGACTCCTCCCCTTAATTCTTAGGGTCGGTGTGATCACAAGAGAAACCCAATTTTTCTAGTGGGCTCCAAATGACTCCTCCCCTTAATTCTTAGGGTCGGTGATATCACAAGAGAAACTAAATTTTTCTTGTGGGCTCCAAATGACTCCTCCCCTTTATTCTATGGGTACGTGTGATCACAAGAGAAACCCAATTTTTCTAGTGGGCTCCAAATGACTCCTCCCCTTAATTCTATGGGTACGTGTGATCACAAGAGAAACCCAATTTTTCTAGTGGGTTCCAAATGACTCCTCCCCTTTATTCTTTGGGTCGGTGCCATCACAAGAAAAGCCAAATGTTTCTTGTGGGTTCCAAATGACTCATCCTCTTAATTATTTTGGTTGGTGTGAACACAAGAGAAACCAATATTTCTTATGGGCTCCAAATGACGACTCCCCATTAATGTTTGGGTCAATGTGATCACAAGAGAAACAAAATTTTTATTGTGGGTTCCAAATGACTCCTCCCCTTAATCCTTTGGGTCGGTGACATCACAAGAGAAACCAAATTTTTATTGTGGGCTCCAAATGACTCCTCCCCTTCATTCTTTGGGTCAGTGACATCACAAGAGAAACTTAATTTTTCTTTTGGGCTCCAAATAACTCCTCCCCTTAGTTCTTTGGGTCGGTGACATCACTAGAGAAACTACATTTTTCTTGTGGGCTCCAAATGACTCCTCCCCTTAATTTTTTGGGTCGATGTGATCACAAGAGAAGCCAAATTTTTCATGTGGGCTCCAAATGGTTTCTCCCCTTTATTCTTTGGGTCGGTGACATCACAAGTAAAACCAAATTTAGTTTTGGATTTATTCTATTTTATACAAAAAAATAAAAAATTGGCAACCATTGTGTACAATTCGAAAAAAACACACAGTTCAAATAGAGTTAAAGGGAGCGTGTCACCAGGTTTTACTCTACCATTATTCCCATCACCAGAGTATTAAATGCTCTAAATTTACTCTTAAAAAAATCTCCCCCAAAGTCAGGCAAGAATGACTCTTCTCATAGGCAAGTTTAGTGGTTGCAGGTGTAGTGTCTTTTCAGAAGCTCCTATCTTCTGTTCTGTAGTACCTAGAAACAAGCTTTTGGTGTCATATTAAAGATAAGAATCTCATCTTTGAGAACTGATACTGAGCTACAGAGCTGGACATACATGCACTTAAAATATAAGCTTGACTGCATCATTATCTTTAGCTCACATTTCAGACTACGCCTTCAGCTGACTGTATCTTTGGTTCTGTAGCTCACAAAGCCATAAGACTTATGTGTTCTGAAAGATAAGTTCCTTATCTTTAACATGACACAAAATGTACGTATCTAGTTGTTAAAGAACAGAATATAGGGCCATCTAAGATGACACTATGGGGCACATTTACTTACCAGTCCAGTTGCGTCCGCCGATCTGGAATGTCCGACAAGGATTCAGAGCAGTCGTGATTCACTTACAGCGTGCGCACGATTTCTTGAATGTGTCGCTTACCCACTCAGGTCTGCCGGAGTTCACCATCTTCTTCCCGGTGTATGTGAGTGCTGATCTTGTGATACAATTTGAATTTTAAATTCCACGGTTTGTCCGAATCAGTCGGGTTGTCCAACGGCCACGGCCCCTGATTTGTGTCGCATGAAAGCCAGCGCTGATGCAGCAAAATCCGATCGCATGAGCCAAAAACCCCTGTGCAATTCAGGGCAAATATTCTGGAAACCCGACGGAAATGTGTCCGACGGACCCCTAGTAAATGTGCCTCTATGGGGCTCATTTACTTACCCGGTCCAGTCGCGATCCAGCGGCGCGTTTCCGATGCTGATTTGGGTCCGGCCGGGATTCACTAAGGTCTGTGCGCCGATATCCACCAGGTGTCGCTGCTGCGCCGAGCTCTGCTGGAGTTCACCTTCTATTTCTTGGTGCAGGTAAGTGCGTGTCAAGCGACACTTTTTTTTTTAAATACCGCGTTTTTTTCTAATCCGTTGGGTTTTTAGATGGCCATGTCCTCCGATTCCCGTCGCATGCAACCCAGCGATTGCGCAGAAATCCGATCGCGTGCGCCAAAATCCCAGCGGAATTCGTCGCAAACCATAAATATTCGGGATACCCCGACAGAATCGCGCGATTCGGACCCTTAGTAAATGAGCCCCTATATCTGCAACCACTAAACTTGACTCATCTTACAGGAAAATGAGGTAATAAGAGTCATATTTGCCCGACGCTGGGGGAGATTTTTTGTTTATAGGTAAACGGAGGAGATTTCATATAAAAGAAGAAATTATAGAAAGTACATTGAATTCTCTGTGGTTTACTGCAATAAAACCTTGTCACATGTTCTCTTTAAAACATACACAAAATGCAAAAGATGTAGTGTAGATAAAATACTACAATAAAGACCTGAACATCCAGGATGAGATCATTGCCGCCCGACTTCTGAACCTTCCTTGTCCCCTTGGATGTCTCGTCTACGCCCCGGCAGGACCATTAGCTTCACTATATTTACTCTGAAGCTCCGCAAAAACATATTTACATTAAGTAACAGTTTACTGAACAAATCTGTCTGGGATTTAGTGGACGCTCAGCGAGCAGGAGCGAAATTAAAACGTGTTATTATAATTAATTTCATCTGAGTGCCCCATTATGTATACATTACACCCAGCTCCCTGCTAGATACACCGGCACTAGATAAAAGGGGCGGCCGCAAAATATAGAAAATGTGTATAGGAAGAGCCATAGCCTGAGATCAGAGAGAACCCAAATAATATAAAGGGAAACTGTCATCAGGAACATCATTTTTACATGATGACAGGTTCCAATAACTTGCGGCATGCTGGATTTTGTGGTGCATCTGAATAATTCCAGTGCTTACTAATTCTTTCCTTAACACTACCTGCTCCCTGCCAGAAGTGGGTGGAAAGTCCAGGGGAGGCAGTTCAAATGAGAATAGCTTGTGGCAGTGAGAAGACCTAAGCAGGGGAGCAGGGGAGAGGCTGAGGGTGAGGGTGATGAGTGAGAATGAGAAGAGGAGAAATTCTAAAGACAATTTGTTCTATTTGAACTACCCCCCCCCCCCACCTTCGGGACTCATCACACAATGCTGACAGGGAGCCAGGTAATGTTAAAGCCAGGGGTCCTTGGGCAGGGGACATAAGAAAATGTAAAATGTGATAACCTTAGGCCACAAGGCCTGCTGATACTATGCAGCTGCTCCATTTACCACCAAAATGTATGGCACAAATGAGGTTAAGAGGCAACTATACTACTACTTCTTAGTACAAGGATAAAATTATTATAATACTGTCCCCAATGCAACAAATATAACTACAATAATGCTGCCACCTATGTGCAGGAATATAACTACTATAATACTGCCCCCTATGTACAAGAATATAACTATTATAATACTGCCCCCTATGTACAAGAATATAACTACTATAATACTGCCCCCTATGTACAAGAATATAACTACTATAATACTGCCCCCTATGTACAGGAATATAGCTACTATAATACTGTCCCATGTGTACAGGAATATAACTACTATAATACTGCCCCCTGTGTACAAGAATATAACTACTATAATACTGCCCCCTATGTACAAGAATATAACTACTATAATACTTCTCTCTATGTACAAGAATATAACTACTATAATACTGCCCCCTATGTACAAGAATATAACTACTATAATACTGCTCCCTATGTACAAGAATATAACTACTATAATACTGCCCCCTGTGTACAAGAATATAACTACTATAATACTGCCCCTATGTGCAAGAATATAACTACTATAATACTGCCCCCTATGTACAAGAATATAACTACTATAATACTGCTCCCTATGTACAAGAATATAACTACTATAATACTGCCCCCTATGTGCAAGAATATAACTACTATAATACTGCCCCCTATGTACAAGAATATAACTACTATAATACTGCTCCCTATGTACAAGAATATGACTACTATAATACTGCCCCTATGTACAAGAATATAACTACTATAATACTGCCCCCTATGTACAAGAATATAACTACTATAATACTGCCTCCTATGTACAAGAATATAACTACTATAATACTGCCCCCTATGTACAAGAATATAACTACTATAATACTGCCTCCTATGTACAAGAATATAACTACTATAATACTTCCCTCTATGTACAAGAATATAACTACTATAATACTGCCCCCTATGTACAAGAATATAACTACTATAATACTGCCCCCTATGTACAAGAATATAACTACTATAATACTGCTCCCTATGTACAAGAATATAACTACTATAATACTGCCGCCTATGTACAGGAATATAACTACTATAATACTGCCCCCTATGTACAAGAATATAACTACTATAATACTGCTCCCTATGTACAAGAATATAACTACTATACTACTGCCGCCTATGTACAGGAATATAACTACTATAATACTGCCTCCTATGTACAAGAATATAACTACTATAATACTGCCCCCTATGTACAAGAATATAACTACTATAATACTGCTCCCTATGTACAAGAATATAACTACTATAATACTGCCCCCTATGTGCAAGAATATAACTACTATAATACTGCCCCCTATGTACAAGAATATAACTACTATAATACTGCTCCCTATGTACAAGAATATGACTACTATAATACTGCCCCCTATGTACAAGAATATAACTACTATAATACTGCCCCCTATGTACAAGAATATAACTACTATAATACTGCCTCCTATGTACAAGAATATAACTACTATAATACTGCCCCCTATGTACAAGAATATAACTACTATAATACTGCCTCCTATGTACAAGAATATAACTACTATAATACTGCTCCCTATGTACAAGAATATAACTACTATAATACTGCCCTCTATGTACAGGAATATAACTACTATAATACTGCCCCCTATGTACAAGAATATAACTACTATAATACTGCCCCTATGTACAAGAATATAACTACTATAATACTGCCCCCTATGTACAAGAATATAACTACTATAATACTTCCCTCTATGTACAAGAATATAACTACTATAATACTGCCCCCTATGTACAAGAATATAACTACTATAATACTGCCGCCTATGTACAGGAATATAACTACTATAATACTGCCTCCTATGTACAAGAATATAACTACTATGATACTGTCCCCTATGTACCAGAATATAACTACTATAATACTGCCCTCTTAGTTTTCTGGCTTCTGTGTTTTCTATCCCAGTATACAGTATACCAGCTACTGTTTTGTCATAATTCTACATATTTTTTTAAATATTTTCTCTCATTGTCGTGATTTTTATCATTTACATTTTTATGAGCTCAAATATTTGTTCTGACTAATCTGTGCGCTTTTGGTCCTCGATCGGAGCCATTCCCATAAAATAAAGCTTTGTGTTGGTTCATATTATTGGAATTCTTATTAAAAGATAATATTGGTTTAGCACAGTCACCATAAAACTTCTGGCTCGGGACACTTTATGTTTTTCTTTACAGAAAAAAAAACATAACCAAAAAATTAATTTTAGGATGACAATGTTTGAAGATCATTTATAAAGTGAATTGCTCTGTTAAAGGGATTTATGCTAATGGATTTCATGACATTTTCTGTACGATATTGTCTGATGAAAAAGAATTGTATGAGAATCTCACTGTGCTGAAAAGGTGGACTACCTTCTAGGTGCAATTACTTAAAGAGCAAGGATTTCTTAAAAGGATATGACATCTTTGTATTCCACAGTACATCCAGACAACATCATAGGTTTGAGTTCCATCTTAGGGTTATGTTCTAGTACATAGGGGGCAGTATTATAGTAGTTATATTCTTGTACATAGGGGGCAGTATTATAGTAGTTATATTCTTGTACATAGGGGCAGTATTATAGAAGTTAGATTCATGTACATAGGGGGCAGTATTATAGTAGTTATATTCTTGTACATAGGGGATAGTATTATAGCAGTTATATTCTTGTACATAGGGGGCAGTATTATAGTAGTTATATTCTTGTACATAGGGGACATTATTATAGTAGTTATATTCTTGTACATAGGGGGCAGTATTATAGAAGATATATTCTTGTACATAGGGGGCAGTATTATAGTAGTTATATTCTTGTACATAGGAGGCAGTATTATAGTAGTTATATTCCTGTACATAGGGGGCAGTATTATAGTAGTTATATTCTTGTACATAGGGGGCAGTATTATAGTAGTTATATTCTTGTACATAGGGGCAGTATTATAGTAGTTATATTCTTGTACATAGGGGGCAGTATTATAGTAGTTATATTCTTGTACATAGGGGGCAGTATTATAGTAGTTATATTCCTGTACATAGGGGGCAGTATTATAGTAGTTATATTCTTGTACATAGGGGGCAGTATTATAGTAGTTATATTCTTGTACATAGGGGGCAGTATTATAGTAGTTATATTCCTGTACATAGGGGGCAGTATTATAGTAGTTATATTCTTGTACATAGGGGGCAGTATTATAGTAGTTATATTCCTGTACATAGGGGGTAGTATTATGGTAGTTATATTCTTGTACATAGGGGGCAGTATTATAGTAGTTATATTCTTGTACATAGGGGGCAGTATTATAGTAGTTATATTCTTGTACATAGGGGGCAGTATTATAGTAGTTATATTCTTGTACATAGGGGCAGTATTATAGTAGTAATATTCTTGTACATAGGGGCAGTATTATAGTAGTAATATTCTTGTACATAGGAGCAGTATTATAGTAGTTATATTCCTGTACATAGGGGGCAGTATTATAGTAGATATAATCTTGTACATAGGGGGCAGTATTATAGTAGTTATATTCTTGTACATGGGGGGCAGTATTATAGTAGTTATATTCATGTACATAGGGGACAGTATTATAGTAGTTATATTCTTATACATAGGGGACAGTATTATAGTAGTTATATTCTTATACATAGGGGGCAGTATTATAGTAGTTATATTCTTGTACATAGGGGACAGTATTATAGTAGTTATATTCTTATACATAGGGGCAGTATTATAGTAGTTATATTCTTGTACATAGGGGACAGTATTATAGTAGTTATATTCTTGTATATAGGGGGCAGTATTGTAGTAGTTATATTCTTGTACATAGGGGACAGTATTATAGTAGTTATATTCTTGTATATAGGGGCAGTATTATAGTAGTTATATTCTTGTACATAGGGGACAGTATTATAGTAGTTATATTCTTGTACATAGGGGACAGTATTATAGTAGTTATATTCTTGTATATAGGGGGCAGTATTATAGTAGTTATATTCTTGTACATAGGGGACAGTATTATAGTAGTTATATTCTTGTACATAGGGGACAGTATTATAGTAGTTATATTCTTGTATATAGGGGGCAGTATTGTAGTAGTTATATTCTTGTACATAGGGAGTAGTATTATAGTACAGGCAGTCCCCGGGTTACGTACAAGATAGGTTCTGTAGGTTTGTTCTTAAGTTGAATTTGTATGTAAGTCGGAATTGTATATTTTATCATTGTAGCTCCAGACAATTTTTTTTTTTTGGCCAAGTGACAATTGGAGTTAAAATTTTTTGGATGTAATTGGACCAAGGATTATCAATAAAGCTTCATTACAGACACCTTACAGCTGATAATTGCAGTCTGGGACTATAGTAAAGCCTCCAGAGAGCTTCACCAGAGGTCACAGTGGGTAGAGGGGTCCGTCTGTAACTATGAGTCGTCTGTAAGTCGGGTGTCCTTAAGTAGGGGACCGCCTGTAGTTATATTCTGGTATATATGTGGCAGTCATTTTCCTTCTCTGCTCATTATGTATCAGTGTTGCCCCCTCTGTATTTCTATGATAAATATAGCTTTCTGTTCTGTCTGCATGAACATATGTAACATTCTCATTTGCATGGTAACATCTGAGTGCGGTTTGTTATTCATAGCATTGTCATAGTCGGCACGGGCAGAACAAGTAAAGTGGTTGTCACGGAGGCATGCAATATTTTGAACACATTATAGAGCAATTAATACCGCCGCATACTTAAATCCACATTATGGTTGGCAGTATCTTAATGCGGGGAGTAGCGCTGACACATTGCCACTTATGTTCTGGAAGCCACGCGATGATGAGTGATATTAAAACGACTTCTAATGGCTCTTGATTCGGAGTGTCTGTATAGATATATACCACCACATCTTGTACTCATTGATTGCAGATACAATGTAACAAATCTCCATGTTGGCAGCTTTAACCTTTCTGATGTGTGTGGGGTGCGGGGATGGGAGATTCGGGCAGTCGGCATTGTGCGCTGTTTTGTGAGTCAGCCATGTTGATAATTACTCTGGAATGAAATGTCACGCTGTGATCAGCAACGTACAGGTAGATGTAATACAGATACGTTTCGCTAATTTCAATTGTAAATTTTTTTGGGGAAAATTTTTAGTATATAAGAGTTTGCATTTCAATTGTGCTCATTGTTGAAGTGATAAAAGTTTCATCAAGGCTTTCATCAATGATTTATCACGTCTTATACACTTAAATGTGTGCATACAGCCTGTGATTTAGTACTACTCCGCCCTTTTAGCCACTAGGGTGGAGAGGGGACAGCACTGTGCTGTAGATTGGGCCGGACCTGGAGTAGAAATTTGATTAATATTTCCGGAACTGCCTGAGGGGCAGGGCCAACATCTAGTGCTGCCGAATGGAGCATCAGCGCATAGCTGCACACAACAGGGTAGGAGGAGTAACGTGGCTACTGGGGCGTGGAGTAGCCGCGCTGTGTAGCCTCGTGCCCGGTTACTACACGCCCCAGTAGCCGCATAGCTAAATTTACATATTAAGGGAATAAAGTTTATTCAAAGTTATGGGGGACGTGAGGATTAGCTCTAAAAAGATCTATCCTCACGTCCCTTACATCCACCTACCACCCGATCTACCTTTATAGGTAGAATCGTGGTGGTAGGTTCCCTTTAAGTCTCCCCCTTTATGTAGGAGCAGAATTTTTTGCTATAGAGCTGAGCTTCTTACTCTTTACTGGTGAGACTGAGTCATACCACTGTGTCAGCCACTATGATAGACATCTGGCACCGTGAGCGCAATTGCTGGACATATACGCCCCGTGTACACTACTCCGTTCTATGCCAGGTCCAAACTGGTGTAGAACTACCCTTTAGACTGCTCCTCAACCAGCGTGGGTATGCCTTGCCCCGGCCAACTCCACATCCCAGTGCCGCCATGCCCCCACCGGCACAGAGGACTGAGTAGTCTAAAATCCCGATTCTGCAGTGTGAATTACAATTAAATCCCGGTCTGTAGGGCAGTTTTCAGGCATACAAGCCATGATATATCTAGTTGTCTATTATTGGTCCACATGTTAACCTAGGACAAAAAGTCAGCTCTTCCTATCATTTCTATTCTTCAAATCTATCTATGAAACCAAAAAAATGGCAGCACTCCCAGTTTACGATAAGTGTAGGACTTATTAAAACATGTCTTACTCAAATGGCTGCTGAATCCAAACGAACCTATTAATCAGTCTGCAATTTGTTTTGCCGTCGTTTGATAGATGGCAGCACACGATGATAACACCAACTTCCCTCAGGAACGCCCTCTGTCGTCAAACACGGGTACTTATTGAACCGCCCCTTGTACATGCAGGAGGAGATCCTTTAGAACAGGGGGCACTGGGCGAATCCCAGTTTACCAACCCCAAATGTAGCCCTGGATGTACCACTGATTCTCCGGTGGGGCCGTCCGACACATCTTCCATCCTTCCTCTTGATTGTTCTTTAGGAATCAGCACCCTGCTTCTGAGGAACATTAACTTTCCATCTTTCCAACAACCATGCGTTTTTTATCCCTATGACTAGAGATCCTTGGGTCTACCAGTTATTAATTCCAGGACTCACCCTCCATCAAATTTCCCCCTATGAGCCTTCATAATATATCCCGATTTCATTATACGTTATTCAACAGAGTATATACCATCAGCTCTCATGTGACTTCTTCAGTGCAGGATAAGGTTTTTATCAGACTAGACCTCGAACAACCATCGTTGACCAATTTCTCCAATATTTAAGGAGCTTTATTTTGTAATCATACCGTGATCTATCATTGTGTCATCTTGCGTTATTCTACTGTGTATTTGGACAAGTCGCGTTCTTCAAGCCATTCTACCGTAATTATTCACCGCCGCCACACAATCTGCTGCTATTACCGCGCTCCTCTGCCGCCGCTTTAGAAATAAATCTTCTCCCCAGTCACCACCGTGGGCTTCCGACTTTTTTTTCGTGAAGCCCCGGCTGTTTGTATTTGTCATTCGCCTTAATGTTTCACATATTGTGCTGCGCTCTGCAATATGGAGCCCCCATCTGAATACACAGTCGCCATAATGTTAAGGGAAGCATCTGAGATTGTGTGCGGAGCCCAGCATGCCGCTGCGCACTATCCTCACCTAATGCTGACAGGCATTTAATGCTTGATAAATTGCTTACTCACCATGTTCCAAATACCTCTTTTCTAAGTTAGTTTATAGGCTAAAGAGGAGGCATACATCTTCCCTCTGACAAAGCTGCTTTTGTTAATATTTATGAGAATTTCGTTTCCTTCTTGTGGCTGAAATCAACATTTTACAGGAACATTGGGCTGTAAAATAGTCGTGAGCTGTCTATAAGCATCGGGGGCAATGCAATGAACAAGTCAATTGTCTTTCTCTACCTATTATCTCTATGTAAACCCCCGGATTCGGATCCTATAGCATTCAAAATTGTGTATTAGAAAACCTTCTAGAATTTCCTTAGCTTCCTGCAGTGGAAATTGCAACATTATAGCCAAGATTGCACCAGCCATGAGGCAAGTTGAGCCTCTTGCCTCAGGCGGCACCACCTGTAGAAAGATGGGGGGCAGCAATCACGTGTTATAAAGCTGAACCTGACACTTAAAAATAGTGTTTCTTGACACCAGAAGCTAGCATTGGTGTGAGACAGTGCATGGAGAAACCATCTACTAAAAGAAATAACCTGATACACTCCTATTGGATGGAGTGGAGTGGGGGCCATTTGATAGCTTGTCTATGGCAGTGGAGAAATTAGGTTCACCTTTGGTTATAAGAGAAATGTAGGGTTTTTTTTGGCAAGTTGTCTGTACGGATAAGGGGCAATGCAGTTAAAAAGATGATTGTCTTCCTTTATTTTCAAGAAGAACTTTTATACAGAATTTTTGGGAGTTGTCTAACCCATTTTCTCCTTCATACATCAGAACTCAACTGGCAGACATGTAAACTGGACAAACCCTGGATGCAGATGCACTCAGATGTGGATGCAGTATGTTTTCCTTATTGTAGTGGAAATCAAGACATTGGGGCACATTTACTAAGGGTCCGAATCGCGTTTTTCCGACGGGTTTCCCGAATGTTTCCGATTTGCGCCGAATTGCCCCGGGATTTTGGCTCGCGCGATCGGGTCGGGCGCATCACCGCCGGCTTTCAAACGACAGAAATGGGGGGCATGGCCATCGGAAAAGTGTACCCCATTTATAATGCCCTGTATTTTCCATAGCTTTGGAGCTGTTATATTGTAACTATAACTTCTGGGAATGGAATTACCTTTTTACTGTAGACACTATGTTACACATTGCTCAGGTATATAGACATTCCTGCTAGCGAGGCTTCTAACCCACAGGTTATATATGTGTGGGGGACCCCGGCTGTACACACATATTAATTTCACCCATCTAATTGGTGCCATAGGGAGGTGACTATTAGAATTTTCCACATCAGGAATCTCCTGTATTTTACTTTCTAATGAAGGAATCACATACTGTAGACGTGAGCGATAAACATCCCCCATTCTCATTCTGTGGGTATTTTTAAGGCCGTCTTAGGACCTAATTATTGTAGGTTTATTGATACCCTGCTGAATAGCAACGTCCTACACACAGTCTGTAGGGTCCTAGGTTTTATGTTACCGCCACCAAGTTAAATGACATGGAATATTTTTAAACCCAAAGAGTGGACTTTTATCTGTGGAGACCAGAAGAAGCTTGTCCTAAACAATTTATATCACATTGACGGAAATACAGTCAGATATGTGACGAGTTGCGGTTATATTATAGGAAACGTGACTGAGGATGAGCCGAGATTTAATTCCCTGCAACTTGCTGACTGGATACATTGGGGGTCATTTACTAGGGGCCCGATTCTCGTTTTCCCGACGTGTTACCCGAATATTTCCGATTTGCGCCAATTTTCCCTGTATTGCCCCGGGATTTTGGCGCACGCGATCGGATTTTGGCGCATCGGCGCCGGCATGCACGCAACAGAAATCGGGGGGCCTGGCCGAACGAAAACCCGACGGATTCAGAAAAACCGCCAAATTTTTTTTAAAAATGTGTTGCGGAGCTTGCACTTACCTTCACTAGGAATAGGCCGGTGAATTTGAGTGCGTTCCGATGCTCTTCAGCGCAGCAGCGCCACCTGGTGGACGTCGGAGGAACTACCTTAATGAATCCCGGCCGGACCCGAATCCACCGCAGAGAATGCGCCGCTGGATCGCGAATGGGCCGGGTAAGTAAATCTGCCCCATTATGTCTTCTGATAATCCCTCTAAATATGAAGTTACCCTATAGGTTATAACATATTTCCTTCTCTATGGTAAGTTCACATGGAGAGTAAACTTTTCACTTCAGATCTTTGGGTCTATAGCACCTAGAAACATGCTTTTGGTGTCGTATTAAAGATACAAATCTTATCTTTTAAGTGACATTAGGTAGGTTCTAAAGAAATGGAGTTCAAAAAATGATTATCTGTAGCTCTTATTTCCACCTATGTATTTCCTATGTATTTAACTACCTGTAGATCCGGTACGGTACAACGTGGTTCTTTCTCCAGCTCGCACTTGAGACCTTTATCGTCCCGTCAGCACGGATCTTAACTCCTCCAGAGTTTGATACCAGGATCCAGCTGAATGAGGAACAAGCTGTGCTCTCGATAAAATCTTACTTTATTTCATCAAATTAAAAGGAAAATACACCATTAATTTCCAACGCGTTTCGGGCGCAGTAGCGTTCTTAGTCCTGGATATCCAGTACTGTAGCTCACACAGACACAGAACTCTCCAACCCTCTAGCCTATAAAATTGTCTCATCTAAGGCAAATATGAATCTTTTTTGCTCGTTGTCACATAACAATGAAGGAGTATTTCTCTTTTATAGGTAAACTGATATGATTTTAAATATAAGAAAATGCGTTAAATATCCTATCGGCAGGGGCAGTGTCGGACTGGGGTTCCTTGGGCCGACCAGATAAATTATGCTGGGGGCCAACCCTCCACCAGCTTCTAGAAAACAGACTCTATAACCTCCAAATTAGGTTGTATTCTGCTGTACCTCTAGGGTCTAGTACTGGTTTAGAGTCTGGGCCCACCGGAGGATCCTCTGGGACTCTGGTGGGCCAGTCCAACTCTGGGCAGGGGTGCACTATTTATGAGGCGAGTTGAGCCTCTTGCCACAGGCAGCACCACCGGCAGCAAGATGGGGGGCACAGTCACCAGCTATAAAGCAGAAACCGATGCCTAAAAATATGGTTTATGACACACAATGGAGAACAGACTTACAAAAAAAATTCCATGATATGGGGTGGAGAGGGTGCCACCCTATAGCTCATTTCAGGTAGCACTGAGTTTAGGTTTATCCCTGCTTACTGGGGAAGGTGGAAAGGTAGATGTGTCAGTAGGTAAAAATAAGGAGACAGGTTCCTGTTAAAGGTGTTGTTCCAAGTTTTATTAATATTCTCTATACTGTGGGTAACAATCTCTTGTTACGGGATAACAATAAATCCAGGTACAACCCCTTGAATAACAGTATATTTCAGTGTAATTTACAAAAAAATTGTATAAATTGTAATAGTTGATATATACTACAAAAAATTTATATAATTTGGATTAAAAAAAACTATATTAATGTATTAAAAGTGTTAGAATAAAATATTGCTAAAACTTTATTTAATGAAGTGCCACAAAAGAACGAGGATTATATTAACGGTAGAGTTGATGTTATCCGGGGTCTTATGTTCGGAGCGTATTCCAAGCGCCATGATGTTCCTATAACATGGATAATGAAGCCCGTGCATTAGCCTTGTATTATATTACTGGAGGGTAATATCTGCTTTCTGTAACTTTAAGTAGATCTTAAAATCCCCCTCAATGTCAGTCGGCTGCTGTAAAGCCATTAATGTGCAATTAAATCCTAATCAGAAGTCGTTATCCAAGAGGAAGGAGAGAAAAGTACAATTTTGCCTTTGTATAAATCTCAAAATTTTGGCTTCTTCTTAAGTACAAAATCCATGTTTGGCATCAATTCATAAGAAAATGCATTATGTATCTGGAAAGTGTTCTGAGACGACGGCATTAAGAGGGAGATGGAAGGTTTAACTTATATGGGGAAATGGGAAGTAAATCGGTTTGTTTACATTAGAAAAGCGACTTTCAATGTGGAGGGGAATTGCTGCCGCGAAATAAAAATCCGTCCAAGGTCAATACAAAGAGTCATTTTTATCCCAAGGTAAAATACAGAAGCCGAGAGCAATTCACAGAAAAGATATCCAAACACAATGCACAATGTAATGAGAAGAGAGGCACAGAGAGTGGTAGGAATAGGTAAAAGAATATATGTATATTGTAGTTATAACTCTCCTATTTTATGTTATATTCTTGTACATAGGGAGCAGTATTATAGTAGTTATATTCTTGTACATAGGGGGCAGTATTATAGTAGTTATATTCTTGCACATAGGGGGCAGTATTATAGTAGTTATATTCTTGTACATAGGGGGCAGTATTATAGTAGTTATATTCTTGTACATAGAGTGCAGTATTATAGTAGTTATATTCTTGTACATAGGGGGCAGTATTATAGTAGTTATATTCTTGTACATAGGGGGCAGTATTATAGTAGTTATATTCTTGTACATAGGGGGCAGTATTATAGTAGTTATATTCTTATACATAGGGGGCAGTATTATAGTAGTTATATTCTTGCACATAGGGGGCAGTATTATAGTAGTTATATTCTTGTACATAGGGGGCAGTATTATAGTAGTTATATTCTTGTACATAGAGTGCAGTATTATAGTAGTTATATTCTTGTACATAGGGGGCAGTATTATAGTAGTTATATTCTTGTACATAGGGGGCAGTATTATAGTAGTTATATTCTTGTACATAGGGGGCAGTATTATAGTAGTTATATTCTTGTACATAGGGGGGGGTATTATAGTAGTTATATTCTTGTACATAGGGGGCAGTATTATAGTAGTTATATTCTTGTACATAGGGGGCAGTATTATAGTAGTTATATTCTTGTACATAGAGGCAGAATTATAGTAGTTATGTTCTTGTACATAGGGGGCAGTATTACAGTAGTTATATTCTTGTACATAGGGGGCAGTATTATAGTAGTTATATTCCTGTACATAGGGGGCAGTATTATAGTAGTTATATTCTTGCACATAGGGGGCAGTATTATAGTAGTTATATTCTTGTACATAGGGGGCAGTATTATAGTAGTTATATTCTTGTACACAGGGGGCAGTATTATAGTAGTTATATTCTTGTACATAGGGGCCATTATTATAGTAGTTATATTCTTGTACATAGAGTGCAGTATTATAGTAGTTATATTCTTGTACATAGGGGGCAGTATTATAGTAGTTATATTCTTGTACATAGGGGGCAGTATTATAGTAGTTATGTTCTTGTACATAGGGGGCAGTATTATAGTAGTTATGTTCTTGTACATAGGGGGCAGTATTATAGTAGTTATATTCTTGTACATAGGGGGCAGTATTATAGTAGTTATATTCTTGTACATAGGGGGCAGTATTATAGTAGTCATATTCTTGAACATAGGCGACAGTATTATAGTAGTTATATTCTTGTACATAGGGGGCAGTATTATAGTAGTCATATTCTTGAACATAGGGGGCAGTATTATAGTAGTCATATTCTTGTACATAGGGGGCAGTATTATAGCAGTTATACTCTTGTACATAGGGGGCAGTATTATTGTAGTTATATTATTGTACATAGGGGGCAGTATTATTGTAGTTATATTATTGTACAAAGGGGGCAGTATTATAGTAGTTATATTCTTGTACATAGGGGGCAGTATTATAGTAGTTATACTCTTGTACATAGGGGGCAGTATTATTGTAGTTATATTCTTGTACACAGGGGGCAGTATTATAGTAGTTATATACTTGTACATAGGGGGCAGTATTATTGTAGTTATATTCTTGTACATAGGGAGCAGTATTATAGTAGTTATATTCTTGTACATAGGAGCAGTATTATAGTAATTATATTCTTGTACATAGGGGGCAGTATTATAGTAGTTATATCCTTGTACATAGGGGGCAGTATTATAGTAGTTATATCCTTGTACATAGGGGGCAGTATTATAGTAGTTATATTCTTGTACATGGGGGGCAGTATTATAGTAGTTATATTCTTGTACATAGGTGGCAGTATTATAGTAGTTATATTCTTGTACATAGGGGGCAGTATTATAGTAGTTATATTCTTGTACATAGGTGGCAGTATTATAGTAGTTATATTCTTGTACATAGGGGGCAGTATTATAGTAGTTATATTCCTGTACATAGGTGGCAGTATTATAGTAATTATATTCTTGTACATAGGGGGCAGTATTATAGTAGTTATATCCTTGTACATAGGGGGCAGTATTATAGTAGTTATATCCTTGTACATAGGGGGCAGTATTATAGTAGTTATATTCTTGTACATAGGGGGCAGTATTATAGTAGTTATATTCTTGTACATAGGGGGCAGTATTATAGTAGTTATATTCCTGTACATAGGGGGCATTATTATAGTAGTTATATTCTTGTACATAGGGCGCAGTATTATAGTAGTTATATTCCTGTACATAGGGGGCAGTATTATAGTAGTTATATTCTTGTACATAGGGGACAATATTATAGTAGTTATATTCTTGTACATAGGAGGCTTTATTATAGTAGTTATAGTCTTGTACATAGGGGGCAGTATTATAGTAGTTATATCCTTGTACATAGGAGCAGTATTATAGGAGTTATATTCTTGTACATAGGGGACAGTATTATAGTACCGTAGTTATATTCTTGTACATAGGGGGCAGTATTATAGTAGTTATATACTTGTACATAGGGAGCAGTATTATAGTAGTTATATTCCTGTACATAGGGGGCAGTATTATAGTAGTTATATTCTTGTACATAGGGGGCAGTATTATAGTAGTTATATTCTTGTACATAGGGGGCAGTATTATTGTAGTTATTTTCTTGTACAAAGGGGGCAGTATTATAGTAGTTATATTCTTGTACATAGGGGGCAGTATTGTAGTAGTTATACTCTTGTACATAGGGTGCAGTATTATTGTAGTTATATTCTTGTACACGGGGGGCAGTATTATAGTAGTTATATACTTGTACATAGGGGGCAGTATTATTGTAGTTATATTCTTGTACATAGGAGGCAGTATTATGGTAGTTATATTCTTGTACATAGGGAGCAGTATTATAGTAGTTATATTCTTGTACATGGGGGGCAGTATTATAGTAGTTATATTCTTGTACATAGGTGGCAGTATTATAGTAGTTATATTCTTGTACATAGGGGGCAGTATTATAGTAGTTATATTCTTGTACATAGGTGGCAGTATTATAGTAGTTATATTCTTGTACATAGGGGGCAGTATTATAGTAGTTATATTCCTGTACATAGGTGGCAGTATTATAGTAGTTATATTCTTGTACATAGGGCGCAGTATTATAGTAGTTATATTCCTGTACATGGGGAGCAGTATTATAGTAGTTATATTCTTGTACATAGGGGGCAGTATTATAGTAGTAATATTCTTGTACATAGGCTACAATATTATAGTAGTTATATTCTTGTACATAGGAGGCAGTATTATAGTAGTTATAGTCTTGTACATAGGGGGCAGTATTATAGTAGTTATATACTTGTACATAGGAGCAGTATTATAGTAGTTATATTCTTGTACATAGGGGACAGTATTATAGTAGTTATATTCTTGTACATAGGGGGCAGTATTATAGTAGTTATAGTCTTGTACATAGGGGCAATATTATAGTAGTTATATTCTTGTTCATAGGAGCAGTTTTATAGTAGTTATATTCTTGTACATAGGGGCAGTATTATAGTACCGTAGTTATATTCTTGTACATAGGGGGCAGTATTATAGTAGTTATATACTTGTACATAGGGAGCAGTATTATAGTAGTTATAGTCTTGTACATTGGGGGCAGTATTATAGTACAATCCGATCCCGTGCGACACAATCCCTAGTTAACCCTTAGTAAATGTGCCCCAAAATGTTTTACAAAGAATATAGGGGCAGATTTACTCCCGGTCCATTCGCGATCCAGCGGCGCGTTCTCTGCGGAGGATTCGGGTTCTCCCGGGATTCACTAAGGTAGTTCCTCCGAAGTCCACCAGGTGGCCCTGCTGCGCTGAAGTCCGTCGGATTGCATCGGAGTTCACCGTCCTATCTTGGGTGCAGGTAAGCGCGTGTCAAGCGACACTTTTTTTTTTAAATGCAGCGGTTTTTCCAAATCCGTCGGATTTTCGTACGGCCAATTCAGGGAAAATCGGCGCAAACCGGAAAAATTTGGGTAACCCGCCGTAAAAACGCTATTCAGGCCCATAGTAAATGACCCCCATAATCTCTTCCTATGCATCCATCTAGAGGTCCATATTTATAGATGAAAAGAAGATGAAACATATGTATTTGATAATGTGGCAAGTCTCTTCCACAGAGGTAGGAGAAAATAAATCCTTGGATGAATTACCTATAGCCATATATTTTAATGGGAGAGCTCCGCATGTGGTCCGATATTGCACATAGGTACAAACCGTAGCGTGGTCTCACATCCTCCTATTAGGGGGTGCATTATGCAGTGCCTGGGTATAGGCAGATTAGTGTGGATCTCATTTATAATGGCTTTTATGTAGTAATACCCTGGTACGGGGCAGATCTATCCCCCTCCTATCAGTAGAAGAGTTTAATTGCTGGATAACAGATGGTTGATGTGGTTTCGGCACCGCTTGTCCGTTACATCCTATCCCACATGATTCACCCCCCAGCTTACCCATCTCATATGGCGTTCACAGCTCCATACAGTTTACAAAAAGAAAATCTGATTCACTTAACGTCTCATCTGATGTCTAATTTTAGACATAAAAAGAATAATATTAAGTAGTAAAATCGTGATAGGTTTTGCACGTGTAGCAAAAGAGGCTCAGTTTCCAGGCAACCGGGAGAAGGCTTGCTGTGGAACTCCAGGGAAAAGGCAACTCCACCAAATTACTGCACACGGAAAAAGAGGAAACAGCCGGCAATGTAGTAAAAGGAGTCGGAGACGTGCGCCATCGCTTTGTCAGGTTTTTCGTTTCGTGACGATCCCTTTGGGAATATATGAGGGAAATATTCAAGAAACACAACGAAATTGCGGCGTTCAGAGCCTTAGTAAATGAGCCCCTGTATAAAGATATAAAGATGTATAGTAGATAGTGAGCAGGAGGATGTGTATGTATGCTACATTCAGTGGGGGCCTCCACCAGATTTTGCCCCCAGGGGCCCCCACCAATCCTGCCATGCTTGGACATAATTAACCCCAATCCGGCAATGTACTTAGTGGTTGGTATCTAACATATATGAATATATGAGATGTAAATATGGGGGGGGGGGGTCGTAACCTCAAGTAAGATACTATAGTACGATGGGGCAGATTTACTTACCCGGTCCCGTCGTGATCCCGCGGTGCGTTGTCCGACGAGGATTTCGGTCCGGCGCGATTCACTAACATTGTGATTCCGAGTTCCTTCATGTGTCGCTTCTGCGCCGAGGTCCGCCGGAGTTCACCTGCTTCTTCCTGGTGAATATAAGTGCTGATCTTGCGACACAAATCCTTTTTTGAATACCGTGGTTTGTCCAAATCCGTCGGGTTGTCCGACGGCCACGCCCCTGATTTCTGTCGCATGCAAGCTAGCGCTGATGCGCCAAAATCCAATCTTGTGTGCCAAAATCCTGGCGCAATTTGGTGCAAAAGGGAAATATTCAAGAAACCCGACGAAATTGCGGCGTTCAGAGCCTAAGTAAATGAGCCCCAATGTCCTATCGCAACGTCTATATAATCTGTAATGTTGGTTTCTGTTAAGGGTTGAGTTTAGGGATGATTAGAGCCAAACCCACAATGTTGAGGTTTGGGTAGGATCCGCCACTGGTAACACCTGTTAAGGTTTCCTATGATTGTCATTCCCAGTTGACGTTACGGGTGAAATTATCCTAAAAATCTACCCCCGGTACTTAAATACCATAATTTTGATGGGGTAGCACCCGCGAATGGTGCCAGGACCGATTGTGGAAGGGAGCGTTCGTTTTCAGCTACCCAAACCCAACAAAAGTTTCGGGATCGGATTTGGCCAAACCCATCAAACATGAACCTGAAAGGGTCCACTCATCCCAGGTTAACAAATATTCGAGACAAGAGATTGGTGATAATATGTTAGAAGCCGGAAGCGTAAGGATCGATACAACTTTGACAAAGGGGACTCTTAGTATGCATGGGTTACATCATCTCCAAAAGTAGGTCTGGTCTTTTGGGATATTCCTGGTATCTATTTAATATAAGACTGACCCATAATGTAGCGGAGTCCTTTGGTGAGCTTAAGTTTAAACACAATACTAGACCCCAGAATTCAAGCAGAACAACCCATTAAGAGGCTACTAGGGTTTGTGTAAAAGATGTTAATGGAGGGTGGACCACTAGAAAAGAATTATCTGTTGGACCCATTGGCCGGATAATACAGTGGGCTCCAGGGCGCATGCTCCGGGGCCCCCACCACTTTGTCCTTAGAGGAGCCCCCACTAAATGTGGGCGATTTGGGGGTATATATAATGTTATTTTATGCAGGGCTGTACATTTATTACTGCGCAGGGGTCTGTGCGTGCTACGGGACAGGAGATGGCTATACTGGGGAGGCGTGGCTGTATATAGATGTATTACTGGAGGGTTGGCAGCTGTATATAGAGGTATTACTGGGGAGGCAGCTGTATATAGAGGTATTACTGGGGGAGCCAGCTGTATATAAATGTATTACTGGGCGGGTAGGTGGCCGTATAAAGATGTACTACTTGGGGGGGGGGCTGTATAAAGATATAAAGATGTATAGTAGATAGTGAGCAGGAGGATGTGTATGTATGCTACATTCAGTGGGGGCCTCCACCACATTTTGCCAGCAGGGGCCACCACCAAGCTTAATCCTGCCCTGCTTGGACCTAATTAACCCCAATCCGGCAATGTACTTAGTGGTTGGTATCTAACAAATGTGGTCCTAGAGAAAAGACATTGAGGTCAAAGGTGAATTAAGATGAGTAATGTGACGCCCTAGTTCTAGCCGTAAAACTTTTGTTTTACGGATGTTAGCATCATGTGTTATTTTGGAAAATTGTAAATAATTGGATTTTTCAACTTTTAAGTTATATTTATATAATTATATTTTGAGTAATAGATTATATTTCTTAAACCATTTTATATGTTGAATTTTATAATTTTGATAGATTTTGCTTTTTTTATTATAATTTTTATAGATTGTACAAATGTTTTTAAATTTATTGCCTATAATCCCTTAAAATTTCTACAACAGCTATAGAATGAGGGGGTTAAGCTTTTAATTTTTTTTTCCTTCATACCTTACAGTAATAAAATGCTTTTAATTAACAATAGCCTGCAAAAGGCAAGACTACAAGTAATTAAGTTATGCTGGGATCTAAGTTGGAGTAAAATTGATACCAGGGGATGATGAAACATAAATCAGCATTTAAATAAACTGAAATCAGATTGTAGTAATTAAAAGAAAAATCCAGCGATATTGAGATGAAAAAATAATGGATAGTGATGTAATAAATAGCAAAAGTAGAAATGAGCAAAAAATCATCATAATTATCATAAAAATACATGAAACAATATAGAAATATGAAATACATCAGATCTGCATCCTAACTAAACCAAAGAGCGAGAGGAGCGACACGGCGCGATACGATAGTAATTACTGCTAGCGCAATAATAGACAGAGAGGGTGAAACACGGAGCGGAAATAATAGGACACAAGTTATATCAAATAACAGATTAATATCTGCACCGCGCACATGACTGTGGATTTGTCACTGGTTGATGAGATAACAGTACATGTACTTATTTTACATTCATGTACATAGGGGGCAGTATTATAGTAGTTATATTCTTGTACATAGGGGCAGTATTATAGTAGTTATATTCTTGTACATAGGGGGCAGTATTATAGTAGTTATATTCTTGTACATAGGGAGCAGTATTATAGTAGTTATATTCTTGTACATAAGGGGCAGTATTATAGTAGTTATATTCCTGTACATAGGGGGCAGTATTATAGTAGTTATATTCTTGTACATAGGGAGCAGTATTATAGTAGTTATATTCTTGTACATAGGGGGCAGTATTATAGTAGTTATATTCTTGTACATAGGGGCAGTATTATAGTAGTTATAGTCTTGTACATAGGGGCAGTATTATAGTAGTTATAGTCTTGTACATAGGGGCAGTATTATAGTGGTTTTATTCTTGTACATAGGGGCAGTATTATAGTAGATATATTCTTGTACATAGGGGGCAGTATTATAGTAGTTATATTCTTGTACATAGGGGCAGTATTATAGTAGTTTTATTCTTGTACATAGGGGCAGTATTATAGTAGTTATATTCTTGTACATAGGGGGCAGTATTATAGTAGTTATACTCTTGTACATAGGGGCAGTATTATAGTAGTTATATTCTTGTACATAGGGGGCAGTATTATAGTAGTTATATTCTTGTACATAGGGGGCAGTATTATAGTAGTTATATTCTTGTACATAGGGGAGCAGTATTATAGTAGTTATATTCTTGTACATAGGGGGCAGTATTATATTAGTTATATTCTTGTACATGGGGGGGCAGTATTATAGTAGTTATATTCTTGTACATACGGGAGCAGGTTTATAGTGGTTATATTCTTGTACATAGGGGGCAGTATTATAGTAATTATATTCTTGTACATAGGGGCAGTATTATAGTAGTTATATTCTTGTACATAGGGGCAGTATTATAGTAGTTATTCTTGTACATAGGGGGCAGTATTATAGTAGTTATTCTTGTACATAGGAGGCAGTATTATAGTAGATATATTCTTGTACATAGGGGGCAGTATTATAGTAGTAATATTCTTGTACATAGGAGGCAGTATTATAGTAGTTATATTCTTGTACATAGGGGGCAGTATTATAGTAGTTATACTCTTGTACATAGGGGCAGTATTATATTAGTTATATTCTTGTACATAGGGGGCAGTATTATAGTAGTCATATTCTTGTACATAGGGGGCAGTATTATAGTAGTGATAGTCTTGTACATAGGGGGCAGTATTATAGTAGTCATATTCTTGTACATAGGGGGAAGTATTATAGTAATTATATTCTTGTACATAGGGGGCAGTATTATAGTAGATATATTCTTGTACATAGGGGGCAGTATTATAGTAGTTATATTCTTGTACATAGGGGGCAGTATTATATTAGTTATATTCTTGTACATGGGGGGGCAGTATTATAGTAGTTATATTCTTGTACATACGGGAGCAGGTTTATAGTAGTTATATTCTTGTACATAGGGGGCAGTATTATAGTAATTATATTCTTGTACATAGGGGCAGTATTATAGTAGTTATGTTCTTGTACATAGGGGCAGTATTATAGTAGTTATTCTTGTACATAGGGGGCAGTATTATAGTAGTTATTCTTGTACATAGGAGGCAGTATTATAGTAGATATATTCTTGTACATAGGGGGCAGTATTATAGTAGTAATATTCTTGTACATAGGAGGCAGTATTATAGAAGTAATATTCTTGTACATAGGGGGCAGTATTATAGTAATTATATTCTTGTACATAGGGGGCAGTATTATAGTAATTATATTCTTGTACATAGGGGACAGTATTATAGAAGTAATATTCTTGTACATAGGGGGCAGTATTATAGTAATTATATTCTTGTACATAGGGGGCAGTATTATAGTAATTATATTCTTGTACATAGGGGGCAGTATTATAGTAATTATATTCTTGTACATAGGGGGCAGTATTATAGTAGTTTTATTCTTGTACATAGGGGCAGTATTATAGTAGTTATTTTCTTGTACATAGGGACAGTATTATAGTAGTTATACTCTTGTACATAGGGGCAATTTTTATTAGTAAAAAACAAACATAAATACAGAAATACTTTTCCATCAAAATAAATCATAGATCATTCAGTATAAATCATACATGTTCATAAAAAATAAAATGTATATTAAATGTAACTTAAGAGTCCATTTTAGCTGAAAGGGAAACAAAAAAACAGAAAAAAAACAAATGCTTCCACATTATATAATCAGACATATTTCACTCCAGATGAATGTTCCTCCAAAGTCTTATATTCTCCCCCTTTTTCCTGACCTCTAATGACCGGATCCACCTGAGCTCGGACATGATGAGACTTATGGCCTTATGATGGTGGAAGTCCTCGCTATGGATGGACACTCTGGTTCTCATGTGCCAGTGGTAGTACTTGATGACCTGGATCACTATATACATGGTCTCCTGGTTGGTGTTACTTACAGTATGTGTCACACCATAGAGGATCTCTGGGTACCTGAGGGACTGCAGTGATGTTAGTCTTAGCTTGGTGGATATGTCACGCCAGATGTTCCGTCCACCCCAGCACTCTGATATAAAATGGACCATAGTCTCCTCTGTCTGACACCCGAGGGGACACATGCGATCTACCATACTGAGGAACTTAAGATTCCCCCTGACAAACAGTTTCCCCTGTAATGAGAGCCAGGCGATGTCACGAAACTTATGGGGCAGCCTCCGACCATTCAGAAACCTCAGGCTGTCCTTTAGGGTGGTGGTTGGACAGTCTGGAAGTGCCAGCTGCAGAGAATAGAAGGTCCTACAGACTCTGGAGTACAGATCTCTCCTGGTATTACTTTCAATAAAAGACTTATCTATCCCCCATTTCCTTAAACACCTGAGACCATACTCCAGATACTGGGGGAGGAAGCCAGGAGTCCATCGGCCCCTCTTGAGACTGCCGCCTCGCACCCAAGACTCTGCAAAAGGCAATATCCAGTCCCTGACACTACTTACCCACAGGAGACCATTATTTGAGTCCAGGCTACCGAAATTAACTTTCAGAAACACTGAGTCAAAGAAGACCCTTGGATTTAACATATCCAGCCCACCCTCTCTCCTCTGCAGGTAGGTGATCCCTCTTTTTACTGGGTTCAACCTGTTCCCCCATAAAAGTTGGAAGAACAGGCTAAAGAGCCTAGCGGAGGAAGATTCTGGCAAAGGAAAGACAACAGAGACGTAGAGGAAGACAGGGACCAGGTAAGTCTTCAGCAGAGCAACCCTTTCTCTATAGGTCAGCCTCCAGTTCTTCCATCGCTGAACCTTTACATTTCCGGCTTCCAACTTCTCCTCCCAATTTAGTGCAGAATTATCTTCCCTCCCGAATTTAACCCCAAGGATTTTAATATGGGTGGAGGCCTTTACAAACTGTGGCAGATCAAAGCCAGGAGCAGTATCCAATGTCCAGAAAGCTTGACTCTTCTCAAGATTGACCAGAGACCCGGAGGCCTCTGAGTAACTTCTGATGGCTGCAGACAACATCTCCACCTCACGAGGTTCAGATATCACCACAGTCACATCATCCGCGTAGGCAACAACATCCAGGGGCAAGCAATGGGGGACCGGCACCCCCTGAAAATCACACCGCTGCAGTGATCTCAGGAATGGATCTATAGCAAACACATACAGCAGTGGACTCAGGGGGCAGCCCTGTCGCACCCCTGCCTCTACCCTGAAAGTGTCACCCTGCCAACCATTGATCAGAGGAAAGCTCTCAGCCTCTCTATACAAAGTCCTGAGCCAATCCACAAATTCTCCCGGAATACCGTACTTTGACAAAGTGGCCCATAGATAGTCGTGATCAACCCTGTCAAAGGCTTTAGCCTGGTCCAGACCTACAACATATCTCCCACACCTCAGAGCTTTACATCTCTCAAACATCTCTCTTATCGAGATGACTGCTCCAGAGATGTTCCGCCCTTTTACTGTGCCGTACTGAGAGCCTGCCAACAGTGCCGGGGACAAACAGACTAATCTAGAAAAGAGGATTTTTGCCAGAATTTTCCTATCAACATTCAAGAGGGCGATCGGCCTCCAGTTCTTGATGTCACTTGGCTCTTTCCCTTTGGACAGCAGAATTAGCGATGAGACCCTCATGGATGGAGGCATCAGGTGATTTTCTAGACAATTTCTGTAAACATCCACAAGGATTGGAGCCAAGAGGTCTCTGAACTTCTTATAAAATTCTGCTGTAATACCATCTGGACCTGGTGCCTTCTTCAGATGTAACTTATCAATGGCCTCTTTTATCTCCTCCACTGTTATTTCTGCTGTCAAAGGAGAAAAGTCCAATTCTCTAGTATCAGGGCCTGGAGTTGCCTCCAAGAATTGGGTCACTTTTTCATTATCCAAAGCCTTCTTCTGAAACAAGTCAGTATAGTACGATCTCACCACCCCCAGGATTCCCTCCCGAGACTCTTGTAAAACACCCTGGGAGTCAGTGAGACCTGCGATCAGTTTCTTCTCTACACGCTCCCGGCAATTCTCAAATGGATCCGGTGCCCCTCGGGTTCCATAGTCCCTTTCCACTACCAGGGAGGTGTACCTACTGTACTGATACTGCCTTATCTCAGATTTCAGCCGGTCAATCCTTTGTTGGTCATCCCCACCCGCCGAATAGAGTGACTCCAATTCTTTACGCAGTCTCAGATACTGGCTGTACTTACTTCTCCCCTTCTTAATTGACAGTCTCTGCAAGAGGGACCGGATCTCCTCCTTGACGTCCTCCCACCAGTCAGCCATGTTGTCATAAAAATCCACTCTGTCCAGTTGGTGCAGCAAAAAAGATGAAATGTATTCCTGGACAGAAATATCATCTAACAGACTAGAATTTAGTCTCCATAGTCCTCTTCCAACATCAGGATACTTAGAGGAACCCAAACAAAAATATAAGGCAAAGTGATCCGAATATGGGACATTCCTTTCCATTCTCTCACTGATGGCTTCAGTAGGACTTACCAGAGCGAGATCTATCCTGCTGCTGCGTCCTGCACAGGTGTAGGTGAACTTTGGACTCCTACCACCCTGTACAAAAACATCAGACAGGCCAGCCTGCTGAATAATACTGTTTAGGACCTTACAGTCCCTGGTAAGGGGCCTACTGTTCCTGTCCCTGGTGGTAGTGGTGGCATTAAAGTCCCCAGCCATGATGACAGGAATTGATGTGAACAGATAAGGCTTTACATCGTTAAAAAGCTGAGTCCTTTCGGTCACTGTCTGTGGGCCATAGATGTTAATGAGCCGGAGTCTTCTGCCTCTGATGGTGACCTCTAGCAGCAGGCACCGTCCCATCGATATCTCAGTGAGTCTGTGGACGGTGACATTGTGGGTGTTAAACAAGATGGAGACCCCGGCATAAGGCTCCACAGCCAGCGACCAAAAGGAAGGACCAGACTGCCAATCTCTCTCCGCCTCTCGCATGAGACCCAAGGTGTTTAAACGGGTCTCCTGTAAGAAAAACACATCGGCATTGAGATATCTTAGATGATCATACACAACATGTCTGGTCCTTCTAGCCCTAATACTGTTTACATTACTGGTGATCACAGTAAGATGGAAGTGCGCCATTAGAAAAAGAAAAAGAAAGATCATCCCCATCATCATAAGTCAGAGTCAGAGTTGTCTTCCTGACTACCGGTTTCCATATCCCATACTGACTGAGACTCGGCATGAAGGGGTTTCCTTTTTGTGGGAGGATCCCCCCCTGGATCATCATCATACTCCTCCATCATGCGCTTCAGTTCTCTCTCTATTTCCTCCTCTCCATCTGACTCAGACAGTACACTGTACCTATTTGTGGTTACAGTAACATCAGCCTGACTCTGCATTTTCATTTTAGAGGGTTTTTGGACGGTGGTCCACGCACTCTCGGGTTTTCTGGTGCTCTTATCCTTCTTCCTCTTTTTAACACTATGATTTCCCCCAGTGGTCGGTGTCAGTTCGGGGGAAGGGACAGGCACTGTCTGCTCTATAGGCTGCTCCACTACCTCCATGTCTCCCTCTGTGTTACCTGTCCCCGGATGGTCCGGGGCAGCACCACTAATATCCGGGGTCTCTGGCACAGTACACACTGACCCTGACAATAGGGCCTCCTCCTCCTGCTCCTCATCTGGTACATCTGCCCCTTCCATCAGGTCTTCATCGGGGAGGTCCCTACAGATGTTGTGCCAGGCTTCAGGACAGTCCCTGTGGGGGTGACCGATCTGACCACAAAGGTTGCATCTTATGGTCTTGCAGTTGGCGCTCACATGGCCCAGGTCCCCGCACAGGGTGCACTTCATTGTGGTGCAGTTACTTGCCACGTGACCTGATCTCCCACACCTAAAGCATAGCCTGGGCTGACCGACATAGAAACACACACCCTTCTCTCTGCCGATAAAGAAGGAGTTAGGGAGGTGATGGGTGATGTTCTGGTTCTGATGTAATTTAACCAGGACCCTCCACCCCCCGGTCCAGATCCCATCCTCATCCCTGGTCTTGGTCATGTCTGACATGAGGGTGCAATGTCTCTTGAGCCATATGATGATATCTTGAGGGGGGACAGACTCGTTCCAGAACATTATGGTGACAATCGCTGTATCTAGTTTGGAGATGGGAATGAAACTAAACTTGTTCCACCCCTCAGTATCTCTATAACGGGGTTGTTGAGCCCAGAAACGGTCCAGATTAGACATCAGCTTGAAACTAATGTCATACCCCTGTCTGTCAGGCAGATTAATCACTGCCAGGATGTCGGCTGGCTGGAAACCCATCTGGGTGCATAACATGTCCCTCACCACATGTCTCCTGTCAGGCAGATCCTCCTTAGCCCCTCTATGCCTAAACCTGACAACGTTCCTCCTCTTGAAAGCCTGGCCGGTGTAATGGGTGCTAGAGGAGAAAAATGGGGAACCACGACTCCATGCATTACCTGATGACTGACCCCTGTCCTGCTGTAGGGGATGTGTGGGCCGGGGACCATCAGTAGTAGGGGGCTGCTGACCACCCGGACCATGGGGCTCTGCTGTCTGTGGTGTAACTAAGGGGGGGAACTCTTCAGCCGTAGATTGACCCGCTCCCTCCGCAACAACATCAGGGCCCGCTGTGTCTCCAGTTTCCATAGACTGCACCTGAGATGCCTGCTCAGCTAGGACATTATCCACAGAGACATCAGCAATTTCAGACACTTCAGTAACAGAAATATCAGCAATTTCAGACATTTCAGTAACAGAGATATCAGCAATTCCAGACATATCAGCAACAGTATTAAGAGCATTAAGCTCCTGCAGATCACAGTCCTGAATGTCCTGCTCACATACAGCCCTCACCACAAAGTTCTGTGTAGATACACCCTGAGGTGCTACAGAGTTACCTTCTGGCGGGAGTCCAGAGTCCTCCTGAAGTGCACTGCCACCTGGGACTTGTGGTGCCTCCTCCACTTCACTGCTGTTATCAGGTAATAGTCCACGGACAGCTGGAACTTGCAGTGCCTCTCCAGAGGTTGCTAGGACGTGTGGTGCATCACCAGCGGTTGCTGGGACGTGTGGTGCATCACCAGCGGTTGCTGGGACGTGTGGTGCATCACCAGCGGTTGCTGGGACGTGTGGTGCATCACTGGGAGCTGTTGCAGGACTTGGCTGTTGCTGTCTTTTCTTATACACGACTCCCTCCTCAAAAGGCAGTGTTGCTGGTTGCAGTATGGGTCTCACATGGGGCTGCGGGGTCTCACACCTGGATGATGAGGCCTGGTCTCTCTCAAACCTTTGTTGGTTCCTGTATGTCTCTCCCACTGGTCCCATCTGCTCAATGGTGGCCTCCATCTCCTGCACAACGTCAGCCAGTTGTTTGGCCAGTGAGTCCAGCTTCTTGTCTAGCAGGACCTGCTTCCCTGGGTTTGCTGCCCTCAGTTTGTAAGTGCAGTCTATCTGTTTCTGCAGGTGAAGTTTCTGGATTTTGAGTGTCTCCATCTTCCTCACCAGTGCTGGGATCTGAGCGGCCAGCTGGAGCTCAGGTGATGGGGGCTGCAGTTTGCTGCTAGGGTGCTGTTTGCTTGCAGGCCTGGATCCTGTAGCCACACTACCACCGCTCTTTCCTGGCCCCTGAGATTTTGGCACAGAGTCCTGGGACTTCTGGTGTTTTGCGGTCGCTGTAACTGCACTGGGGTCACAAACTGCTGATGGGCGATTGAGCCCCGGATGTTTTGCAGACACAACATTGGTGGTACCTCTAGATGTTCCTTCCTGGCCGCCTTTGGTCTCCTTTCCAGCTTGCATTCCCCCAGACCTGGTGCGCTCAGCTGGTAACATAACTCGCTGCTGCATGTTCTCCTGGATGGTCTGTCTCTCCAGCGATGTCCTCCTCTGCCTGCCCGGGGTGGAAGTGGATTGTCCACCTGAGGCCTGGGATGGAGGCTGCTGCACACTCTGCATGTTTCTTGCTCTTGGACTTTCCAACAGCTTACTTTTACTTTCAGTCATACCTGGCTTCACCAGGTTCTTACATGTTCCTACTTCCACACCGACTGTCCTTCCATTACTGGAACTTGCACTGCTGCCACTGCTGCTTCCTTCCATAAAGACTTTAGGATTTACATCCCTTTCTTTAGCTGGCTGGTTGCTGTTTGCCAGATTAGGCCTTGGAGCCTGGGCCTTGCTTGGGGAGCTTCCCCACCCAGGGTGGCCCCGCCCTGGGCTATCTCCAGACATGCAGAGGTCTCAGGAGCTCAAACCACGCACAACCTCACCTCTAGGAGGCAGGATTATAGTAGTTATATTCCTGTACATAGGGGGCAGTATTATAGTAGTTATATTCTTGTACATGGGGGGCAGTATTATAGTAGTTATATACTTGTACATAGGGGCAGTATTATAGTAGTTATATTCCTGTACATAGGGGGCAGTATTATAGTAGTTATATTCTTGTACATAGGGGGCAGTATTATAGTAGTTATATTCTTGTACATAGGGGCAGTATTATAGTAGTTATATTCTTGTACATAGGGGGCAGTTTTATAGTAGTTATACTCTTGTACATAGGGGCAGTATTATATTAGTTATATTCTTGTACATAGGGGGCAGTATTATAGTAGTTATATTCTTGTACATAGGGGGCAGTATTATAGTAGTGATATTCTTGTACATAGGGGGCAGTATTATAGTAGTGATATTCTTGTACATAGGGGGCAGTTTTATAGTAGTCATATTCTTGTACATAGGGGGAAGTATTATAGTAATTATATTCTTGTACATAGGGGGCAGTATTATAGTAGCTATTCTTGTACATAGGAGGCAGTATTATAGTAGATATATTCTTGTACATAGGGGGCAGTAATATAGTAGTTATATTCTTGTACATAGGGGGCAGTATTATATTAGTTATATTCTTGTACATACGGGAGCAGGTTTATAGTAGTTATATTCTTGTACATAGGGGGCAGTATTATAGTAATTATATTCTTGTACATAGGGGGCAGTATTATAGTAATTATATTCTTGTACATAGGGGGCAGTATTATAGTAGTTATTCTTGTACATAGGAGGCATATTATAGTAGATATATTCTTGTACATAGGGGGCAGTATTATAGTAGTTATATTCTTGTACATAGGGGGCAGTATTACTGTAGTTATATTTCTGTACATAGGAGGCAGTATTATAGTAGTTATATTCTTGTACATAGGAGGCAGTATTATAGTAGTTATATTCTTGTACATAGGGGGCAGTATTATAGTAGTTATATTCTTGTACATAGGGGGCAGTATTATAGAAGTTATATTCTTGTACATAGGGGGCAGTATTATAGAAGTAATATTCTTGTACATAGGGGGCAGCAGTATAATAGTTATATTCTTGTACATAGGGGCAGTATTATAGTAGTTATATTCTTGTACATAGGGGGCAGTATTACAGTAGTTATATTCTTGTACATAGGGGGCAGTGTTATAGTAGTTATATCCTTGTACATAGGGGGCAGTATTATAGTAGTTATATTCTTGTACATAGGGCGCAGTATTATAGTAGTTATATTCTTGTACATAAGGGGCAGTATTATAGTAGTTATATTCTTGTACATAGAGGGCCGTATTATAGTAGTTATATTCTTGTACATAGGGGGCAGTATTATAGTAGTTATATTCTTGTTTATAGGGGCAGTATTATAGAAGTAATATTCTTGTACATAGGAGCAGTAGTATAGTAGTTATAAAGTGGCAGTGTTATATTTTTGTACATAAGCCGAATCATATTGTACTATACAGTTGTTACATTTTGATACAGAAATTAGAGTAAAATATCATACAACAAATCAGTAAATTAGGATATAGGATGTGATGAGACGTTTGGTGGATAACTATTTAGTAGCCAGTTAGGAAAATTTAGGTCTAAAGTTTACAAAGAAGACAAATTAAATCAAATGAAATCTTCTTAAACTCCAGGTGTTAGTGTAAAAATATTCTGGATTTTTTTTCCCCCGAGAAATCTGAATTAATTTGCATATTTTTGTCATTTTTATTCTGTGCAGAAGATAAATTCACACCATTACCCACACATCACTTACCTGCTGTTGCATCATACAGTTCACTTGTGATTTGACTTTTTTTTTTAATAATATGTGTATACTTCAGTATACAATTTCTGTTGCCTTTAATATTTAGATGTTTTTTTTGAAAAACAAAATCTGGCAACCATTTTTTTCTCCGTATAGAGCCCCCAGGTGATCCTTATAGAGGATGTATGTGATCTATTTGCTCATCAGCATATTTTAAATAGGTTAAATCGGGCAGATTCTTTGTATATTATGATATGTTACAAATGGATGTAACTATAAATCTGAGCACTGTATCGCATTTTGCATCTGGTTGCTCTACTACATTGATTGTGATATTTCTTATTGTGGGTACATTATACAAATAATAATAATTCTTCATTTATATAGCAGACACAGATTGCACAGCGCTGCACAAAGCATGACAAATAGGTCTCTGTCCCCAATGGGGCTCACAATCTAAAGAACCTAACAGTATGTTTTGAAGTGTGGGAGGAAACTGGAGGACCCGGAGGAAACCCACGCAAAAACACAGAGAGAACATACAAACTCTTTGCAGATGTTGACCTGGGACTTGAATCCAGGTCCCCAGCGCTGCAAGGCAGAAGTGCTACGCACAAAGCCACCGTGCCGCCATTGAGCATTATACGGTATTATTCATTCAGAAACCATATGGCACTATTTATCTTGCCACTGTCTAGGGCTATTTATGTTGACCTATTAAATCCTATGTATTTGTGAACTTTGTAGCACTTTCTAAAAAAAATCGAAATGGCAGTACTTATTTGTCATCTATATGGGAACTTCCACTGATCACAGGAACTGGGGACCCAATCTTCCCAATCAATGGATGAAATGGTTGTGTTCTGCTGCTCCATTTAGACTGCATTGGACTACTGGAAATCCCAGAGGAGCGCAATGCCAGTGATTATGCTTAATTCCCAGCTTCATTCATGAGGGGAATCTTGGACCTGTTAGTGGGAACGATGCAATCTTCTGCGCCTATGGGCTATCCAAAATGTATAGGGAAGTAACTGAGCAAAAGGCTCCTACATGTTAGATCCTGATCGGTTACCATTTGCCCCTATGTAGATCTTGTGTAGATCCTGGTTGAGCAACAGCTTCAGCAACAATCACCTAAATATTAGATTGAACAAAATCTTCTTGTCCCGACCTCAGACTGTTCGCTGACCATTCCTATTCATTTGCTACCAAGTGTCAGTGTTGCTCTTTTTGCTTGAACAAAATATACCCTGCAGCAAAGTTCAGATCCTATACGGGCTTAAAGGGTAAATGTCGGTCCTGACCCTATTTTAAGGTAACAGAAGACAGTACCCTCAGCAGTAAGGACACAAAAGGTGTCAGGGCATAACTAAGCCCCAAAAGCAAACTTTTTACTATGGGGGGGGTTCTCCATCTCCGTAGCTGTACAAATATATAGACCAGCATCACGTACAGTAATTCCTTTCTTAAAATTAGTTTAGTGCCCGAGCTCCACTCACTAGTGTCCATGCATAATATAATTCTCCTTTAAGTCTGCCCTACAAAGTATAATGCTTTGGCCACCACTTATAAAAGCCCCCTCCTTTCAGTAGCCCCTTCCACACATAATGCCCCCTCTGTTGTCCACCCTTTCTGTAGACCCTTTTCTGAAGCTCTCCTGCCTAATACAGGCAGTCCCCGGGTTACATACAAGATAGGGTCTGTGGGTTTGTTCTTAAGTTGAGTTTGTATGTAAGTCGGAACCATATACTTTATTATTGTAACCTCAGTCAAATTTTTTTTGGTCTCTGTGACAATTGAATTTTAAAAATCTTGGATTGTCATAAGAACCAGGAATAACAATAAATCTTAATTACACCTGTGATAACTGTTATAACTGTTTATTGTAGCCTAGGGCTAAAGTACAGTAAATTACCAAAATCCAGAGGTCCGTTTGTAACTAGGGGTCGTCTGTAAGTCAGGTGTTCTTAAGTAGGGGACCACCTGTACTTTCTTCTAGTCCTCCACTTCATCCCATATCTTTGTAACCTTATTCTACCTTTATTCCAGCATTCTGTAGCCCCCTCCCACTTTATACTAACATTTTGGAGTCCCCCACTTTATCCCATATCTTCATATCTCCCTCTACTTTTTTTAACCATTTTATAGCCCTACACTTTATCAAATATCTCTGTAGCCCACAGACGTTACCCCTCTATTTTGAAGCTCCCACCACTTTATCCGACCACTCTGTAGCTCCCCCACTTGAGACTATAATTCTGTAGCCTCCCACTTCATCCCATATCTCTGCAGCCCCCCTATATTATCCCTACATTCTGTCACCCCCACTTTATCCCACCACTCTGTAGCCCCCCCACTTTATCCTACCATTCTGTAGCCCCCAAATTTCCCATATCTTTGTAGCCTCACACTGTAACCCTCATTTCTGTAACCCTATAACTTTATTCCACCATCCTGTAGTTCCCCCCACTTTATCCCTCTATTCTGTAGCCCTCTAACTTTTTACCTACCTTTTTGCAACCAAGCCCTCCTTATGCATTCTGTAACCTTTCCCTTACCTAAAACCTCCTTTGTGTTAGCTACCCGACCAAAGTTGTGCCCCTTTTTAGTAAGCCCCCCAACCTTTTCACATTTTTTGCAGCCAATTTGGAAAAATGACCAACGACGTCATCACATTGCAGCGGCAAAGGCTCAATGATGGAGAGAGGAGCCTACGGCTACCTGTTCCTCAATTGAAGTCAATTGTGTCTACGTCCTGAAGACCTGCAGCCGATGAATGGGTTGATGCGGGTCCAATAGCAGCCATAGCAGCTCCTACATTGGAAGTTCTCTCTCTGTACAGAAGATCCAGACATAGAAGACTCTACTAATAGGAAGGAGGTCTTTAAGAAATTAACCTAAATTGTTAAGTGAGTGTGACAACCCATGGAAAACATTTGTTTCATTTACCTGCTTGAAGCTGCACTGAAAGTAAATGCTGCCCCCCCACCCTCCCCTCTCCCAGGTGTCCTGAACAGATGGGTGACACCTTATAATTGCTTTGCTTTTACTTTTCTTTGAATATGTAATGTATTTCTCAAACAGAACATTCCTTACATGAGAAAAGAAGCTGATGGTGTCAACATTTTGTGCGTCTTATCCCTAAGTCGATTTCCATTTTGCTCTGAATTTTTCAATTTCATTTTTTTTCACATAGTATTAAACCCGGAAATTTTTTGTTTGTTTGTTTTGTTTTGATCCAATTCATTCTGCTGCATGTGTGAGCTTCCAACTTTCTGCACCCATGTACAATAGCTTAAAGGAAACTTACCACTTCTGATAGGTGCCGGAGGCGTCACGTGCGCACGGCTGCGCGCAGCGCCGAAGCTACCTCGGGGCTGTAAATCAAAATGTGTTTAAACCGCGATATAGCGGTTTAAAACACTAGCTAAGGTAAGCTCCGGCACTAGCTCACCCTGAGCTGGAGCCCGGTGTTTACATCTCATACCTACCTTCAGAAGTGGTAGGTTTCCTTTAAGGCCTAGGTAATACTTTGCATAAATAATACCACCATATCACGCTCAAACGATACCCCATTACAATACTAAAAAATACCAACATACTGGGGCACATTTACTTATCCGGTCCAGCAAGTTCCGAAAGTTGATTGTCCAACGATCATGCACTGTGTCGCGATTCACTAAGATCGTGCTCCCGATATCCTACATGTGTCGCTTCCCCGCTTAGGTCCGCCGGAGTTCACCTTATTCTTCCTGGTGCATGTAAGTGCATTGTCTTGCGTCACCATTTGAAAGTTAAATCCCACGCTCAGTACGAATCAATCGGATCACCTGACAGCCCGCCCCCCGATACCTGTCGCATGAAAGCCGGCGCAGCCGTGCCCTAATCCGATCGCGTGTGATACAATCCCAGCACAGACACCTGTTAAATACCTGTCAAAGCTGCGCAAAACGGTGCAAAGTCTGGCAAAAGTGAGCAGCACGACCCTTAGGGCGATGTTACGTATGGCGTTTTTGGTCCATTTTTAAACATCCGTTTACAAAAATCCGTAATTGACACTCAGACTCCTGCTGATCAGCAGTGGAAATCCCCTTTAAGACCCACTCTGTGTCGGTGAAGGATAAAATGTTAAAGCGTCCAATCATTGGGTATAAAATTGGCTCTAAAAACAATCTGACTTTTGTAGATTTTATAGAATTCTATATAATTTGTATCCAGATGAATATCTGTAGAGGCAGAAGGTTTTTATTGTATAATATTTCCAGTTCTCCCCAGCGGTCACCACTGCACCGGCCTCTGCACTGTCACCTCCTGTCTCGTCAAATCGTGTCCATTAGGCAGTTCTCTCTTTCTTCTCTGACATTCCTGTCATTTATGACCTAGTTTAATTATGAAAGGTCCTTTGAACGGTGATGAGGACCCCAGGTGACAAGGCCGGACCCTGGGCATCTCCTGTCCCCCGCAGACGTCCTTGTATTGTTGGATTTAAGGTGTGAGCACATCTTCCCTGCCTCTGACACAACCAACACTAAGCAGTAATAGCCAAACACTTCATAGTGACAAAAGATACCCATGTTATACCAGCATGCTCCAGATTATTATATACAGGAAATCTATCATTTATACAGATGTATGTGGCATGGTTGTTGGTGCCAGAAGGGCTGGTCTGAGTATTTCAGAAACTGCTGATCTACTGGGATTTTCACGCAGAAACCATCTCTAGGGTTTACAGAGAATGGTCCGAAAAAGAAAAAACATCCAGTGAGCGGCAGTTCTGTGGGCGGAAATGCCTTGTTGAGGTCAGAGGAGAATGGGCAGACTGGTTCGAGCTGATAGAAAGGCAACAGTGACTCAAATCGCCACCCGTAACAACCAAGGTAGGCAGAAGAGCATCTCTGAACGCACAGTACGTCGAACTTTGAGGCAGATGGGCTACAGCAGCAGAAGACCACACCGGGTGCCACTCCTTTCAGCTAAGAACAGGAAACTGAGGCTACAATTTGCACAAGCTCATCGAAATTGGACAGCAGAAGATTGGAAAAACGTTGCCTGGTCTGATGAGTCTCGATTTCTGCTGCGACATTCGGATGGTAGGGTCAGAATTTGGCATCAACAACATGAAAGCATGGATCCATCCTGCCTTGTATCAGCGGTTCAGGCTGGTGGTGGTGGTGTCATGGTGTGGGGAATATTTTCTTGGCACTCTTTGGGCCCCTTGGTACAACGCCACAGCCTACCTGAGTATTGTTGCTGACCATGTCCATCCCTTTATGACCACAATGTACCCTGTAACATCTGATGGCTACTTTCAGAAGGATAATGCGCCATGTCATAAAGCTGGAATCATCTCAGACTGGTTTCTTGAACATGACAATGAGGTCACTGGACTCAAATGGCCTCCACAGTCACCAGATCTCAATCCAATAGAGCATCTTTGGGATGTGGTGGAACAGGAGATTCACATCATGGATGTGCAGCCGACAAATCTGCGGCAACTGTGTGATGCCATCATGTCAATATGGAGCAAAATCTCTGAGGAGCTTCCAGCACCTTGTTGTATCTATGCCACGAAGAATTGAGGCATTTCTGAAGGCAAAAGGGGGTCCAACCCGTTACTAGCATGGTGTACCTAATAAAGTGGCCGGTGAGTGTATATCATTATATATAGGAGATCCCCAGGTTATACCAGCTGTACATATATCATTATATACAGGAGAACCCCAGGTTATACCAGCTGTACATATATCATTATATACAGGAGATCCCCAGGTTATACCAGCTGTACATATATCATTATATACAGGAGATCCCCAGGTTATACCAGCTGTACATATATCATTATATACAAGATATCCCCAGGTTATACCTGCTGTACATATATCATTATATACAGGAGATCCCCAGGTTATATCGGCTGTACATATATCATTATATACAGGAGATCCCCAGGTTATACCAGCTGTACATATATCATTATATACAGGAGATCCCCAGGTTATACCAGCTGTACATATATCATTATATACAGGAGATCCCCAGGTTATACCAGCTGTACATATATCATTATATACAGGAGATCCCCAGGTTATACCAGCTGTACATATATCATTATATACAGGAGATCCCCAGGTTATGCCAGCTGTACATATATCATTATGTACAGGAGATCCCCAGGTTATACCAGCTGTACATATATCATTATATACAGGAGATCCCCAGGTTATACCAGCTGTACATATATCATTATATACAGGAGATCCCCAGGTTATACCAGCTGTACATATATCATTATGTACAGGAGATCCCCAGGTTATACCAGCTGTACATATATCATTATATACAGGAGATCCCCAAGTTATACCAGCTGTACATATATCATTATATACAGGATATCCCCAGGTTATACCTGCTGTACATATATCATTATATACAGGAGATCCCCAGGTTATACCGGCTGTACATATATCATTATATACAGGGGATCCCCAGGTTATACCGGCTGTACATATATCATTATATACAGGAGATCCCCAGGTTATACCGGCTGTACATATATCATTATATACAGGAGATCCCCAGGTTATACCAGCTGTACATATATCATTATATACAGGAGATCCCCAGGTTATACCAGCTGTACATATATCATTATATACAGGAGATCCCCAGGTTATACCAGCTGTACATATATCATTATATACAGGATATCCCCAGGTTATACCTGCTGTACATATATCATTATATACAGGAGATCCCCAGGTTATATCGGCTGTACATATATCATTATATACAGGAGATCCCCAGGTTATACCAGCTGTACATATATCACTATATACAGGAGATCCCAAGGTTATACCAGCTGTACATATATCATTATATACAGGAGATCCCCAGGTTATACCAGCTGTACATATATCATTATATACAGGAGATCCCCAGGTTATACCAGCTGTACATATATCATTATATACAGGATATCCCCAGGTTATAGCGGCTGTACATATATCACTATATACAGGAGATCCCCAGGTTATACCGGCTGTACATATATCATTATATACAGGAGATCCCCAGGTTATACCGGCTGTACATATATCATTATATACAGGAGATCCCCAGGTTATACCAGCTGTACATATATCACTATATACAGGAGATCCCCAGGTTATACCAGCTGTACATATATCATTATATACAGGAGATCCCCAGGTTATACCGGCTGTACATATATCATTATATACAGGAGATCCCCAAGTTATACCAGCTGTACATATATCATTATATACAGGATATCCCCAGGTTATACCTGCTGTACATATATCATTATATACAGGAGATCCCCAGGTTATACCGGCTGTACATATATCATTATATATAGGAGATCCCCAGGTTATACCAGCTGTACATATATCATTATATACAGGAGATGCCGAGGTTATACCGGCTGTACATATATCATTATATACAGGAGATCCCCAGGTTATACCAGCTGTACATATATCATTATATACAGGAGATCCCCAGGTTATACCAGCTGTACATATATCATTATATACAGGAGATCCCCAGGTTATACCAGCTGTACATATATCATTATATACAGGAGATCCCCAGGTTATACCGGCTGTACATATATCATTATATACAGGATATCCCCAGGTTATACCAGCTGTACATATATCACTATATACAGGAGATCCCCAGGTTATACCGGCTGTACATATATCATTATATACAGGAGATCCCCAGGTTATACCAGCTGTACATATATCATTATATACAGGAGATCCCCAGGTTATACCGGCTGTACATATATCATTATATACAGGAGATCCCCAGGTTATACCAGCTGTACATATATCATTATATACAGGATAACCCCAGGTTATACCTGCTGTACATATATCATTATATACAGGAGATCCCCAGGTTATACCAGCTGTACATATATCATTATATACAGGAGATCCCCAGGTTATACCAGCTGTACATATATCATTATATACAGGAGATCCCCAGGTTATACCGGCTGTACAAATATCATTATATACAGGAGATCCCCAGGTTATACCAGCTGTACATATATCATTATATACAGCAGATCCCCAGGTTATACCGGCTGTACATATATCATTATATACAGGAGATCCCCAGGTTATACCTGCTGTACATATATCATTATATACAGGATATCCCCAGGTTATACCTGCTGATACAATCGGGTTAAATGTGGAGTGGTGTGGGGTTACTGACTGGCCTGCGGCTTAATAGAAGCCAGCTCTTTTTAGGAAGCGGAGCGTAATGAGCCAGCTCACTAAGAAGAGCCGTAATTCCCATCACTAGTTCAGAATCCAGGGACACCAGAACCAGTGGGAGGTGCATTCTGTCAGGCAGCCATCATTTTCCAGCCCACCGGTTTTTTCGACGGATACGGCGACACACGGCACAGAAATACAGGACAGGAGAAAACATACGTATGTGTGAAAATGGCCTTATTGAGAGCTCCTGAGAGAGCTACAGATGTGTGACCGTGAGGTAAACGACTGATATGCCACCATTTTTGACTAAATTTCTACTAGTTCCAATAAATATTTATTAATTTTAAGTTCATTTATTGCTCCGTTGACCAGTTGTAGGAATCATTTACCTCGAACATGCCAGTAAAATACAAGAAAGCTCATAATAACATGCTCCGACTCATTTTTGTAAACTGGGGTCTACATACAAGTGTCCGTAGCACCTTAAAAGTTCAGTATTTTATCATATCTCTTTTCCTTACCGTTTCCTCGTCTGCTCATATTATAGCGGCGGCGTGTCTGCACAGAACACAGAACGCGTAACGCTTGCTGTGTATGATATAACGCGCCGTGTTCCTGCCTCGTTTCTCATCATCAGATGTTATATTTTACTGCGGATGCTGTGCTGTCTCTTGGCAACCTGTGTCTTCTGCCTTTGTGTAGGTGTAAGGGAGACAACGTGGCTCCCGCTCCACGTCCCACACCCTCTTATCCAATCACAAATCGATGACCTCACGTGACATCCCGCTACTCACACGCGTGTCTTTTGTCACTTTTCAGAATTTTCAAACAAGGTTGTTTTGAGGTTATTTTTGGTCGCATCCATCAAATACGCGAAAGTTGAGTCACTTTGCAGATACGTGATATATTTACTCTGCTGGAGGCTTCAGAGCTGAAATCTCCCAGAATTCCATGCTTACTAAGTCTCCACAGAAAGTTTCTTGTAATTATTCTTCACTTGGCTTAAGCTTAACCCCTTATCACCGACGCATGTTTTCAGCTTAATTAACAGACAATATTTTTAGAATCTGACATCTATCACGATAATTGGTCATAACTTCGGAAAGCTTTAACATATCCAGGTGATTTTGATATTGTTTTCATGTGATACATTGGAGAACATTTACTTAACCGGTCCCTTGGAGTTCCCGAAAGTGCATTGTCCGCCGATCATGCACTGTTCCGCATGCACTGGTCCGGCAGAGTTCACCTTCTTCTTCCTGGTGCATGTAAGTGCTAGGTCTTGCGCCACAATTTGAACCTTAAATCCCACGCTCAGTCCGAATCAGTCGGATCGTCCGACGGCCACGACCCCCCGATTTTTGGCGCATGGAAGCCAGCGCAGCTGCACCACAATCCCATCACGGGCGACACAATCCCAGCGGAAACCCCTGTTAAATACCTGTCAAAGCTGCGCAAATCCCGAAAACCGGGAACAGTCCGACGAAAGTGCGATCCGCGACCATTAATAAATAAGCCCCGTTGTACTTCATGTTAGTTGTAAAATTTAAGTGATAGATGTTGCGTTTCGTTCTGGAAAAAAAAAATTCAAAATTGGCAAAAGTTCCGAAAAATTCTTCATTTTCACAGTTTGAAATGTTCTGCTTTCCATGCGGATAGTTAGACTATCCAAAAAGCTTGATAACTTACATTTCTGGAATGTCTGCTTTATGTTGGAATGCTATTTTATGCTATTTTATGCATCCTCTCAGAGACTTAAAATTTTAGGTGCCATTTTTCTAATTTTCATGTAAACCGCCCAGATTCACGCTTTGACTCAGCTTTCAAGTGACTTTGAAAGGCCTAAATACAGGCGCTCCCCTACTTAAGATCACTCGACTTACATACGACCCCTAGTTACAAACGGAGCTCTGGATATTGGTAATTTATTGTACTTTAGTCCTAGGCTACAATGATCAGCTGTAACAGTTATCACAGGTGTCTGTAATGAAGCTTTAGTGTTATTTCTGGTTCTTATGACAACCCAATATTTTTAAAATCCAATTGTCACAGAGACCAAAAAAGTTCTGTCTGGGATTACAATGATAAAATATACAGTTCCGACTTACATACAAATTCAACTTAAGAACAAACCTACAGACCCTATCTTGTATGTAACCTGGGGACTGCCTGTAATAGTAAAACCCCCAATGACCTCACTGTAGAAAGTACACACCTCTACGTATGTAAAAAAATTTTATTCATTCTATTAACCCTTTCAGTTCTTCACAGGGGTTAAAACAAAATGGAAGTGCGATTTAGAAACTTTAGAATTTTGAGGGGGAAATACACTCATTTCAGCCAAAAATTACACTTTCACAATAAATTAAATTATGAAATGCTCTGCAAAGTTTGATACCCAATTCCTCCCGAGTGTACTGACACCCCATATTTGGTGGTATCTGCTGTATGGGCACACGGCCGGGCATGGAATGGAAGCAGCGCCCTTCACAGCAGATTTATATTGTCGCATTGTACAGGCTATAATATGTTGATATGTTTTTTTAGTAATTCAACATGTGAGGGCTTATTATTTGCAGGATTTGAGGTAATTTTGGAGGTCTATAGCATATTCATGAAATTTTATTAACTACTTCAAGGGGGACACAAACAAAACCATTGATTATTATTTACATTTTTGGGGACTTTTTTTGCCCACTCATCGTAACGTAAAAATAATATTTTATCTTTATTCTCTGGTTCACTAAGATTACGGTGACACTTCATTTATATAGTTTTTCTTATCTTTGCTCAATTTTACTGAGCAAAACCAATAAAGGAGAAAATTTTAGTTTTTTAGCAACTTTTCAGAGGCATAACTTCTGTATTTTTCTGTTGAGAGATCTGGTTGAGGGCTAATTTTTTTTTTTTTTGCGGAAAGAGTTGTCCTTTTCAGTCTTATCATTTTAGGGTGGGTAACTTTTTTTAGAATATTTTTGTGAGTGTATTTATGAATAATTATATATCACAGGAAGAATTTGTGGGGGGGGGGGGTGTACACTATGCAGGTTCAATATTGCTTTAGATTTATTGTACAGATTAATGTGGATATGTTGATACCAAATATGTACTGTAAGTGTAACTGTGATGATTAGGGGACTATTATTTTATTTATTTATTCATTATTATAAAATAATTTTTACTTTTTTTTAAAAATGTATCCACTTTTGGGCTTGAACCAGTGTTCGTCTAATCGCTTGTCCGAGCCCTTAAAGACTGCAATACACATGTATTGCAATGTAATGCTCAGTTAGTCAAAGTCGGGTTCTGCCAGGAGGCGGAGCCCATCAAACAGAAGACCCGAATGGTCCGGAGACATTTCTGTAATCCTGAATGGAATGAATGAGGACCAGATCTAGAACCACAGGTATAAACTAAACAATCCCAAGGGACAGGAAAAGGATAGGGGGTGAATGGAAGATTACCAGTGTCTGACGGTCCAGACAACCAAAACCTACAGTATGGGGACTGCCAGTTACCTTAACCTGTATGACTTTTGGGTTTTCGAGGTCCCATAGAAGTCAAAATACACACAACACTCAATATATAGAAAGAGACTTATTGAATGGCTTAAGGGACGACCAAAACCTTCAAGTCCCATTGGTACAGAGCAGTGGTGGCGAACCTATGGCACGGGTGCCAGAGGTGGCACCCGGAGCCCTCTCTGTGGGCACCCAGGCCATCACCCAGGTCACCATTTAAGACTCAATAGGTACGTGCCAGCAATATTTAAAAGTGACGAGAAGTGCAGGAGGATTAAGGAGGTGCTGACAGAGCTGGATTATCATTGTAGACCCTTCTCCGCACCTGTGATTCATCCTGTTTGGGGAATATAGAGGGAAACTTTTAATTTTAAAAATTTTAATCTTGACACAACCCCGTAACTAGACTACCCGCCTTGACTATTGCCTTTAGGTTGCCTTTGTCTAAGCATCTCCAAATCATTAAGATGTCGGGGCAGGAGTTCCATGGTGTAAACATGTCAGACACAAGGAATAAGAGGAATTGAGCCGCATTTATTTGAATAGGACTTCACTGCAATACCGGGCACTGCCTGTAGACGAGTGTGGCGCTGTTATAGAGATATTTATAACAAACTCTAAGCAATTTCATTGTCAGCAGCTTTTTCAACCCTCAGTATTATCCATAAAAGTAATTTTTTTTGGAGTATTCGGCACAATGAGCCATTGGGGGCATTTACTAAAATAAATAGTTCATTTCTGAATCGCCTCCACTCGGCCAGGACGCGGCCGGGGGCGCTCTTATCTGGCTTCACATCAACAAACTTCCGTACGAAATAAATTATGATCTTAACACGACACACAATTTATCTCTCCCGATGAGAGAAGATGGGAAGGCCGTCAGTGTTTTTGGAAACCTTCTCGAATTTGCTTCTGTGCTTCACACTACATTGTATCTATCTCCTCCGGACTTGTATGATTCACAGTAACCAAAAATTTGGGAAGCATCATTACCTAGGGTAGAAATCCGATCTGTGGAATGTTATGAGTAAATACGCTCCGACATCTCCAGCGTGCTGTTCAACAAACGACTTCCATCCAAGACCCCGCAGCAAAGAAAAGAATCAGCTTCCTCGGAGAGGTGGACCACCAGGACTGACTTTTTTTTTGTCTCAAGCAGCACGCACCCCTCCCAGCTATGTTCTGTAGTTTACAAGCTGTTTTCTTAATCCTGAATTTGTAAACGGGATGTAGATGATTAGCTGGAAGGATTATGGTTTAGAAGGAGGGAAGAATAAATCTGATGAATGCACAATCGTAAAACGTGACAACTTCCATATTGTTGCGGTGGGGATTTTTTTTTTTTTACGCTGATTCGAAAAATAATAAAAGTTGGATTTAATTACCAGATACAAGGGAGGAAGAGACGTTGTATTCTAGTCAGGAGCCATAAACATTTATTTCCTGTTGATTTTAGCGGGGGAGGAGTTTTCTCTTTTAATTGACACAGTAATTTGTAAAAGATGTCAATACTGCGGAAGATAGGAAGAGTTATACTGTCTACTAAAATATTAAAATATACAGGCTCTATAATAACAATTTCTTGTAATTTAGAAGATAATGACCTCTAACACAACATCTATAGTATGAACAAGAAGAAAACTACTATAATACTGCCCCCTATGTACAAGAATATAACTACTATAATACTGCCCCCTATGTACAAGAATATAACTACTATAATACTGCCCCCTATGTACAAGAATATAACTACTATAATACTGCCCCCTATGTACAAGGATATAAATACTATAATAATGCCCCCTTTGTACAAGAATATAACTACTATAATACTGCCCCCTATGTACAAGAATATAACTACTATAATACTGTCCCCTATGTACAAGAATATAACTACTATAATACTGCCCCCTATGTACAAGAATATAACTACTATAATACTGCCCCCTATGTACAAGAATATAACTACTATAATACTGCCCCCCTATGTACAAGGATATAAATACTATAATAATGCCCCCTATGTACAAGAATATAACTACTATAATACTGCCCCCTATGTACAAGAATATAACTACTATAATACTGTCCCCTATGTACAAGAATATAACTACTATAATACTGCCCCCTATGTACAAGAATATAACTACTATAATACTGATCCCTATGTACAAGAATATAACTACTATAATACTGCCCTCTATGTACAAGAATATAACTACTATAATACTGCCCCCTATGTACAAGAATATAACTACTATAATACTGCCCCCTATGTACAAGAATATAACTACTATAATACTGCCCCCTATGTACAAGAATATAACTACTATAATACTGCCCCTATGTACAAGAATATAACTACTATAATACTGCCCCCCTATGTACAAGAATATAACTACTATAATACTGCCCCCCTATGTACAAGGATATAACTACTATAATACCTCCCCCTATGTACAAGAATATAACTACTATAATACTGCCCCCTATGTACAAGAATATAACTACTATAATATTGCCCCCCTATGTACAAGGATATAACTACTATAATAATGCCCCCTATGTACAAGAATATAACTACTATAATACTGCCCCCTATGTACAAGAATATAACTACTATAATACTGTCCCCTATGTACAAGAATATAACTACTATAATACTGCCCCCTATGTACAAGAATATAACTACTATAATACTGCCCCCTATGTACAAGAATATAACTACTATAATACTGCCCCCTATGTACAAGAATATAACTACTATAATACTGCCCCTATGTACAAGAATATAACTACTATAATACTGCCCCCCTATGTACAAGAATATAACTACTATAATACTGCCCCCCTATGTACAAGGATATAACTACTATAATACCTCCCCCTATGTACAAGAATATAAATACTATAATACTGCCCCTTATGTACAAGAATATAACTACTATAATACTGCCCCCCTATGTACAAGGATATAACTACTATAATAATGCCCCCTATGTACAAGAATATAACTACTATAATACTGCCCCCTATGTACAAGCATATAACTATAATACTGCCCCCAATGTACAAGAATATAACTACTATAATACTGCCCCCTATTTACAAGAATATAACTACTATAATACTGCCCCCTATGTACAGGAATATAAGTACTATAATACTTCCCCCTATGTACAAGAATATAACTCCTATAATACTGCATCCTATGTACAAGAATATAACTACTATAATACTGCTCCCCTATGTACAAGAATATAACTACTATAATACTGCCCCCTATGTACAAGAATATAACTACTATAATACTGCCCCCTATGTACAAGAATATAACTACTATAATACTGCCCCCTATGTACAAGAATATAACTACTATAATACTACCCCCTATGTACAGGAATATAACTACTATAATACTGCCCCTATGTACAAGAAAATAACTGCTATAGTACTGCCCCATGTACAAGAATATAACTACTATAATACTGCCCCTATGTACAAGAATATAACTACTATAATACTGCCCCATGTACAAGAATATAACTACTATAATACTGCCCCCTATGTACAAGAATATAACTACTATAATACTCCCCTCTATGTACAAGAATATAACTACTATAATACTGCCCCCTATGTACAAGAATATAACCACTATAATACTGCCCCCTATGTACAAGAATATAACTACTATCATACTACCCCCTATGTACAGGAATATAACTACTATAATACTCCCCCCTATGTACAAGAATATAACTACTATAATACTGCCCCCTATGTACAAGAATATAACTACTATAATACTGCCCCCTATGTACAAGAATATAACTACTATAATACTGCCCCCTATGTACAAGAATATAACTACTATCATACTACCCCCTATGTACAGGAATATAACTACTATAATACTGCCCCCTATGTACAGGAATATAACTACTATAATACTGCCTCCTATGTACAAGAATATAACTACTATAATACTGCTCTCTATGTACAAGAATATAACTACTATAATACTGCCCCTATGTACAAGAAAATAACTGCTATAATACTGCCCCCTATGTACAAGACTATAACTACTATAATACTGCCCCCTGCTGTGAGGACATGTATAGTGTGAGCTCCTGAAGTCTCCTGATACTATAATACTATATATATATATTTTTTTTTTTACATTGTCTAAGGAATGAACACTTATACTTGTCATAATGGTAAAACATTTTTTGCTTTTTTTGTGCATCTCGCATACACGTTGTTATATCTTATATGTTGCTATTCATATTTACTATATTTGAATCTCTGTGACGGCTATAATAATAATAGTTTCTATTTCACTCATTTATTTGTTTTAAAAAAATTTTTTGTATTTATGGTCTTTCTCTCTCTTTAGGCATCTGTGAATGTGACATCTTGGGATATAGTCATGTAGAAGAAGATGGCAGAACGTTCTAGGACATCACTGTAAGGTAAGACTATGGGTTTTACTGTATGTATGATATGTATGATATCCATTCCTGTTTATTTGTATGATACAGGTGAGGTGTGTATGATCCAATATCTCAGCTGCAAACTCCATATGATGTCAAAGCTACTGTCTGATGTCTACAGAAAAGCCTCATTAATGTCTGTGTCCTACATGCTCAGTACATGTGGATATTGAATTATGCATTGAGGAAGATAATAATAAGCATCACAAAATATATCTGTAACCAGTGTCGGACTGGGATACCTTGGACCCACCAGTAAAATCTGATCTTGGAGCCCACCACAGCTATAAGTTTGTTACATAATCTATTTATATAATCATATAAATGCATAGGATAGATGAGATGCTCTATGCCAGTGTTGGCGAACCTATGGCACGGGTGCCAGAGGGGGCACTCGGAGCCATTTCTGTGGGCACTCAGACCATCGCCCCAGGACAGAGTTCACCAAATAGGACCAAATCCACCAAAACTTCCTGTAGTCCCAGGAAACCTAAGAGATGTTGCTGTCAGTGCTATTTTAAAGCAACACTTCATTGGCTATCTGGAATTGCAGGAATAGTGAGAAGGTGCGGACAGAACTGCAATATCTTTGGTGGTCCTCCAGCTGGACCCAACATTTTTCCTCTACTGAGAGACCCTGAAGAGAAGCTAAAATGACAGTATGAATTTGCCCTCAAGTGTATTGGTTGCCTCAGGCGGCCGATACGATTGAAAGATTTGGAATAACAGGTAGCAATAAGTTATTGCTTCAAATGCCATGTTGGCACTTCACGGTAAATAAGTGGACTTTGGTTGTAGTTTGGGCACTTTGTCTCCAAAAGGTTCGATATCACTGCTCTATGCTAAATATATGTATAAATTACAGAGAGGGTATCTTTTCCAGCACTTCTTATGCAGGACCTGGGGGCCCACCGGTGGATCCACCTGTTCACCTGTGGGACAGTCCGAGTCTGTAACTCAATGCCAGTGAAATGCTGTGCAGGGGGATATGTAGGGTGCATTGAGTTGCTCTATAGGTTTCTCTGTCATTTGATTGTGATTTATTTTATCTATAACAAAAGAATATATGCATGAAATTTGCTATATAAACACAAAACACAAATCTGTATTGAATACAAATATCTAAACATCTACTCAAATAAAACTCCATCACATTTGCATGTTTTGTTGCTGCAGTTTTGGAAGCCAAAATCCTAAGTGGATTCATAAAATATGTGAGATACCATCTGTGGTTTATACTATAATCCACTGTAGATTTTGGCTTATAACTGCATCAACTAAATATGCAAAAAATAAACTCCGGAGCTGCACTCACTAGTTTTTTTGGTGGGGTCACTGTGTACATACATGACATGACTTATCCTTATCTTATCTTACTTATAACTTAGCTTCTCCTACTGATACTGAGTGACATCCTCTAGATCTTTTATTTTATATAAAAGTAAAAAAACATAACAATCATAAATCAAACTCTCCTGGCCCAACCACATACACCACACACTCAACATGAAAACAAACAAAACCTGCACCCAGTCCCACCAATATAAACTGAATATATTTTATTAAATAACTAACTAAACAATACACAGATAAAATACACATAAACAGAAATAACATTTAAAAATAACTAAAAACCCCCACGACCTTAACCCTGGACAGTGTCCAGGATCATTTTGCCCAAAGCCTCCATCCCCTTCCCTTATCCCTAACACTTACACCCTAAAAACAACCAAACTATATGCACATGAACTAGAACTATATATTTATATAAAATTATAACTTATACCCTATAACTAAATACACAGTGTACACTTGATTGCAAACATATTCAACACATCATTAAGAAATCCAAACCACATAAACCTAGGATCGCCACCTACAAGCCCTATATACTCACAAAATAAATAAAAAATATATCAGAGCTCCTACACTTCAGATTGTCCCTCACACACAGCTTTCCATGGAAGCAGCGCCAAGTCACGTCCCAAAACTTCAAGGGGATCCTGATAGAATTCAAAAGACCTAAACCCACCCCCAGATCCCGACTTGGGCAATCCCTGAGGGCCAGAGGCTTCTGGAAATGGGTCAACAGAACCCTCTTGTCAAGGAGTTTCCTAAACATGGTTTCCCACATTCCCAGACCCCACCGGCGAATTCCGAACCGGGGTAGCGTAAGCCGGAAGATGCCCATGCGGTGTGCGAAGATCCTTCACTTGTCCTCCTGTCTCCCATTCCTGGAAGAAAGGTTGAAACCATCTTCAGTATGAACACCACAGGGTTGACCATACACAACCCTCCTTGTCTCCTCGTGCGGTAAGTAACCTCCCTCTTGATTAGGTTCAGCCTATTCCCCCATAACAGCTAAAATATCAGAAACTAAAACAATCTCCTCTTCCCTAAAATATTCTCTAGTTTATCTTCCCAAACAACCCTCTCATGTGTATTTTATATACAGCCGCCCTTATGTTTATTTTATATAAAGCCCCACACCCCATGCATTCATTACATATGGCTACCCTCACCCCCATGGATTCTTTATGTACAGGCTTATGTGACCCCCCCCCCCCCCCCAGGAGCCCTGGGTCCTGGATTTTGCCTGGGTATGCCCAGTCCCGGCACCTGCCCTCCTTGGGAGGTCGAGGAGGACATGTCACTTTTCATCCTCCTGACCTCCTTATCCAACTCATCATCCTTCAGGGCCTCAGTATCAAGACCAGCCTCTAAGGAAGGACCAAGGGTCACCCCAACAACCTGAGGCTTCCCAATTCTCTACCTTTTTGCTGTGCTTCAAGCCGCCTTAACTGAAGGTCCCTCAACTCCTCCTTCTTTGCTGGTCCCCTCCCAGGATGAAACAGCCTCATGGCTCTCCCCCACTGGGGTCACAACCGCAGTAGCAAAGGAGCAAGGAAGACACCTGAATGGGTGACCAAGCTTACCACACAGCTTACACCTAATGTCTTCATAATGCAGCAAGATGACCTTTCCCAGCACACAAAGCACACTTGGCATTGGGGCTAAAGTGTGTTGGGTCACCACACTTGTGACAGAGCTTTGGTTGCCCCTTGTAGGAGCTCAGCAACACACAACCACACCCTTCAGCAGCTAAATCAGGCGCATGGTCTGACTAAGCTCCGGAACGCCCCCTAATTTGTGTGGCATGGTGGCTAGCGCAGCTACACCGCAATGCGGTTGCATGCGACACAATTTGTGATGCAGACACTTCTTAAATACTTGGGCAAGCAGTGTACACCTAAAAGAATGCGCAGAGTCCGTCAGAAAACTGGTGCAAAGCCCCTAGTAAATGTGCCCCACTGTGTACATACATGACATGACTGTATGTTGGTATTATTTGAGTACTGTAGGGTGGTGTTTATGGCACTGTATAACACTGCTATAAATACAAGTCAATGGTACTGTTACATGAACAATGGGTACGGTGTCCGACGATCACGAACTCCAGCGCGATTCACTAAGATTGTGCGCCCGATTTTCTGCTTGGTTGCTTTTCCACTCAGGTCCAACATCTTCTTCCTGGTGCATGTAAGTGCTTGGGCTTGCGACACAAATTCAAATGTTAAATCCCGCGCTCAGTCCGAATCTGTCAGATCGTCTAGCGGCACACCCCCCTATTTGCGACATATGAAATCGCGTGTGCCACAATCGCCTTTTAAATGCAAAATGGAAATCATCGGAATATCCCTTATCCCTACTAATATCCCTTAGTAAATGAGCCCCTCTGTGTTGTCATACACTCTGTGGGCCACATTTACTAAGAGTGGTGCAAAACGCACTAAATGTGGTTTGCCTGTGTATAGTACAGGGTGTGCCAGATTCATGAAGAACGTGTGCCGGAAATCATGAATCTGGCGCTTCCCTGCACTGACTCGACAGAGTTCACCAACTTTTTTGTGGTGCACCTTTAACATAGGGCGTGCGACAGACTTTGCATGTTAAGTACAGCGCACGGGTCTGACTGAGTGCCGGAACGCCCCCTAATTTATGTTGCATGGTGCGTAGTGCAGCTGAGCCACAAAAGGGTTGCGTGCAACACATTTGTGGTGTGGACACTTCTCAAATACCTGCGCAAGCCGTTTACACCTAAAAAAGAACGTGCAAAGTCCACCAGAAAACTGGCGCATGGCCCTTAGTAAATGTGCCCCTGTGTGTTGTGTTGTTGCTGGGAGCAGTCTTGTCGCAGGGTTGACCTTTGCTCTCTGTTTTCTCATACAAAATCTTACATTTTACGTGCAGTGTATCTCACCTACAATGAACCTCTTTTACTGGTTTGTTTGTTTTGCATTCATAAGATGCGTTATCATTATCCTTAATGGGACCGAAATAGGAGACTCTGCAAATGGCCGAGTTCAGTCCACATTAACCAATTATGTATCAATCTAATGTTCTCACTGGAAAGGTAAGGTTCAAATCAACCCATCTCCATCGTCCTGCAACAAAAATTGTCATATTTATATAGTAAAATACAAGAAATCCTAGAATTATCATTATTGTTAATGTTTTATGTATAATGAGAATGGGTGGGACATCTGTGGGGTGCGACTAAGGAGGCGCTGATTTTATCTCTGTCTTCCATTTGTACTTTGGTCGTGTGAACAAGGACTTAGGTTGCTGGCTGTTTGGAGTTTAGACCCTTAATTTAGTGTTTATTAACTTGGCTAGCTCCATAACGCAGTAACGATGCGAAACGCATCTTAAGTTTACACTCACAAATAAAAGGATAATGATTTTGATATACCATCGGAATGATTCTGCACCTTTCTGAACCTATTCCTTTTCCTGGGTTTATCGTGGACACCATCGTATAAAACACCCCCTGTTTTGCTTTCGAGCTCCATACTGTGTAAGAGAGAGGCTTTCCTTTCTGAATTCCTGGTATTTTGATCTTGGTTCTATTCAAACTACTCTTCTGTCGTGTGATTTTATACTTCATTGCTATCTCTGTTGTGACCCAGCTCGTCAACTATTCTTACCTGTTAGGGAAGATTAGGGAAGAGTTGTTGAACTTTTAAGGGGTCCCAACTGTCCTGAATTTCTTTTTCTGAAACTAATCCCTTAATTACATGCATGATAATCAAATATTGGCCTCAGCAGCCTCCAACCTGTTTTTTGTATTGAAATAGAATGGGACAGAGCCTGCAGAGTCATTTCATTATCATCATAACTCGACCCTATCCAAACCTGAGTCATCTGGATGGTTCTAGTTACAGGCTGTTTGTTGTGAACCCACTTTTTGGCTTTGGGGACTCCTAAAGGTACATCTGTGGTCGACACTCTTTAACCTCTATAGAGAGATCTGTGTTATGAGGGATCATTAGGTAACTATCTCTTAAAGATGTTCTCTCTTAAGTTATGGCTAATCTAGGGTCACAAGAAATCAGTGTGAAGCACCCGTAAAGAGCAGTATATTGGTCAAGTACCCAATGCCAGGGCAGGGGGAAATACAGTCAATAATAATTTTTGCTTTGAACTGAAGTCATCAGGTCAACAATGAGTAACTAAAGCAAAGTCGGGAAACAAGTCAAAGACAGGAACATAGGATGCAGGTAGTATGCAGGAACATGGAATCCCTACAGGTACAAGCCTCTACTAGCACCCAACTATAGGGGGAGGGCAACGGAGACTGTAAGTTGCCTGGTGTCCATGACTGGAAAGAGGAGCAGGATCCCGGTAGACGTTGACTCCTTTTGCTTACGGTTTTTCCTGGATATGTCAAGGAAAGGTGGAGATGGTGCCGATGACACAAGGGGACGGTGCCGAAACCCAAAGGGGTGGTTTACTAACATTGGGGAAATACTGACAAAGTATCGGGTGTTTACTTCCATAATGAATGCCCACAAAGCCACAAAGACTTCATAGAAAAATTACACAACATCAAAAACACACAATATATTTTACAAAATAACATCTAATTAATGAAACCTAAACTTGACACATAATTTTTGTTATTATCATATTTTTACGTAATTTTTTTTCTCGGTAATTGTGCCTCTATTGTTGTGTCCCGGGTTGTCTCCCCTGAAGATCACCACTTATATAATCCCTTTTTGTCCTATTCACAGCGGTAACTCGGTCGGATATGAGTTTAACAATCCGCCGTGTCGTTTCTTTGTCTCTTCAGTCTCCTACGCCGCGTCGTCTTTGTTATGAAGGCTGTAAACGAGAAGACAAGATGATTATCGGTAATTATTCAGAATTAAAGGAACGGGAAGGTTCAGCTGAAAAACTGAAGAAAAAACTGCTGTTAACCACGACCCTTATGCATCAAACCCATATCTTCTACATCATTAGACCCGCCCTATGACGTCAGGCCACCTCCCACATCAGAAGCCCCACCCACTTATGGTCTTGCTTCTTAAGAATCCTCTTTATTCACGAGACGGTTTCCTTGTTTTGGCAGCATCCACTTGGATTGTCAGCTCTTCGGTCCTCCAGAAGTTCTCCCTTTTGGGGATAGTCCACCAGAATGGAAAGAAAGTTACTTCATTTTGTACTTTATGATGGTAGCTTAAGTAGTAATGCCACCATACTGAAATAATACCAGCATACTTATGGGGTAAGCATCTAACTGATCAAAAGTAGGAAGAGTAGGAAATCTACCATCACAATCCATGATGATAAACCAGGGACACTTAGAGTATTTTTCATACTATAAGGCGCACCGGATTATAAGGCGCACCATCAATAAATGCCTGCTAAAACGTCTAGGTTCATATATAAGGCGCACCGGATTATAAGGCGCACCTGATTATAAGGATGAATGACCAGCAGGTGGCAGATCTTTGCACAGTACAAGGCAGCTGTTGTCTGTAAGTGCGGCTCATATATAAGGTGCACCTTTGGTTTCTGAGAAAATCAAAGGATTTTTTTGTACACCTTATAGTCCGAAAAATACGGTACTCATAAATCCAGGCCCCATGACTGTGGTAATCTTCTTATATTTGTTATCCATGGCCTCCTTTCCTCTAAAATCAACTTTTAAAATTATGCTTATGAGCCTGAGGGGCTGCCCTAACCGCTGGCTTTACAGGCTGTTACACTCTCACTCTCACCCGGCTCCCTCAGTACTGAGATTACATCAGTAAGTGCTGAGCAGGCAGGGGGGAGGGTGAGACAGTGTAACAGTCTGTAAAGCCAGATACACAAAGATAATCACCGTAATATGTAAATAACACCCTAAGGGGGTATTATTTAGATATTGCTTACTATTTTTGCCTTATTATATGGGCAATGCATCATATGGAGATAAGAGCATTTGGGTAATATTGATTGGTTATTGTTTTTTATTTACCGTGGGCTTTTTATTTGCTGTGAACATTTAATAGATCTATATTTTGACATTGTATGGGGGTATTCAGGTATTTGCTATATACATCTTTGAGAAGATAACTTAAAATTCTATCGAATAGTGGTCTTCTACGGTTCTCCTCAAAGAAGATGGCCAAAACTCAAGAAGAGCCTAAAAATCCGCTCTTTCAAAAAAGTCGAGAGGTGGAACGGTAAATTGCAGGTTTTGACATTTCCAAATCTGTACAAATAGCACATGAGGGAATGGCAGGAGTTATTGAAGCGCCCTGTGTCCTTCATCCCTCTATCTGATAAAGCCTATAATTCTGGATCTTGGAATTTGTGGAAATAGGGCTAAAAAAACCTTGTGTCTGACTACAAAAAGATATATTTATCTTGACTGGAGAAAGAGCGAGATGGCTCTGCAAATTCTAGCCCAGTCTGAACGGCAAAGTAGAAGATTGAGATGCACAAATAGTCGTGTAAATGTCCACAATATATGTGATCCAATTGGGATTATGTGAAATGTTCTGATTTTAATTTTAATATTTATAATATGCTAAAAAATAAACCAAAATATTATAATGATGTTTAGATAAATGTAGAATAAAGTGTACATCACCTTTAAGGGAACTTTGCAGAGATCAGTAGTCAAGTGTTTGTAGAGTAACACATTTTCTTGTAATTATATAACTTTTCATCCTCATTCTTTAGTAGTCTCTAAGCTGAGATCTAGCTGCTGTGACTCCCTCTCCCCCTCCCCTCTCCATGGACTCTGTTATTTGACACTTCTGTTTCTGTCAGACATTCTAGGGAGATAGAATTCGGCATAGATTTCAGAGTGGAGGGAAGGATAGAGAATGGTAAAAGGAAAAGTAATAAAGCCCTTCGTTCTGATATGATATTTTAAAAAGTTTTGTCAATTTAGACCTAGCTGATGGAGATCTAGCTGCTGTGACTCACTCTCCCCTCTCTATAGACTTTGTTACCTGACACATCTGTTTCTGTCAGATGTTCTAGCAAGATGGAATTCGTCATAGATTTCAAACAGATTAGGATGGAAGGATGGAGAATGATGATAGCAAAAGTAAGAAAGCACCCTATTTGGTTAAAAAGTTTCTTGAATTTAGACCTAGCTGATGGAGATCTAGCTGCTATGACTCACCCCTACCCTCTCCTTAGACTCTATGTTATCAGACACCTCTATTTCTGTCAGATGTTGTAACAAGATGGCATTTTGGCATACATTTCAGAGTAGAAAACAGATTTGGACTGTTTTTGAAAATTATTGTTTTGAACTGTTTTGGAAAATTATAAAAGGAATGAATCACTCGGTTTGGATAAGATATGTCAAAAAGTTTCTGAAATTTAGACCAAGCTGATACAAATCTATCTGCTGTAACTGGCTCTTCCCCCTCCCCTTTCCATAGACTCTATGTAATCTAACACCTGCACTTCTGTCAGATGATCTAGCAAGATGGAATTCAGCATAGATTTCAGAGTGTAAAACAGAATACAAGGGAATGATAAAAGCAAAAGGAAGGGGCACCCCGTTCAGATAAGATATGTAAAAAGTCTAATCTATTTGTAAAAAAGTCAGGCTTCTGGGGTAGTGGACCCCCTGGGCAACCGCGGAAGATGACACAAGCCGACACCTGGGAATGGAATCTAAGTGGCACCTGGTCTTCACCAGAGCAAAGTGGGTTGGACTTGCTGCGGCGTGGTGGCACCAGGTCGTTCCACAGGCAGCCAAGGTCGAGGTACAAAGTAAGCAGGCAAGTTCGTAGTCGGGGACAGGCAGGAGGTCAAGACAGGCGGCAATGGTTCCAGGTCAGGGACGGAGCAGGAGGTCAGGGCTGGTAGCGAAGGAGCGCAATCGGGAACAGGTCCGGGGTCACAGCGTGAGGTCAATACATGGGAATGAATCACAGGAGGAAGCTTTCTCTGATGCATATAGAACAAAGATCCTGTGGGGGATGCTGGGAGAAGACGGATTTTAAAGAAACCCGGGAAGTGACCAATGCTACAGTGTGCTGGCCCTTTAAATTTGAGAGCGCCGGCGCATGTGTGCTGGGTAGCCGGGACGGGAGCAGGAGCATGGAGAGGTAAATGAGGATAGGGGGAGTGACGGCCAACACAGAGAGGGGCACGGGTGTGCCTGAGACCCCAGATGTGGGTCGCAGGCGCACCCTTGATAACAGTGACAGTAATTATTAATTCTCTATGGACCCCTTTAATTTGCTTACTGATCCCCATCACTGCATAGTGTTGCTCCTTGTAAACTCTTTGGGGCACATTTACTTACCCGGTCCTGTCGAGGATTTGGGTCTTCTGGCGATTCACTAAGGTAGTGCGCCCGATGTCCACCAGGTGTCGCTGATGCGCCAAGCTCCGCCGGAGTTCATCATCCTATTCTGGGTGCAGGTAAGCGCGTATCAAGCGGCATGCCGCCGCCGATGCTCCAAAATCCGATCGCGTGCACCAAAAACCCAGGGCAATTCGGCACAAACCGGTAAGTTTCGGGAAACCCGACGAAAAAGAGCGATTCGGGCCCTTTGTAAATGAACCCCTTTGTATCTTTTTGTATTTTATTGGTCGCATTGCTGTAAAACGCCCTTGTCTGTAGATATTTCCGAGGTCGTTTTTCCGTGACTCCTGGCACATCTTACACTTGGATTGGCCGAACACTGTAAGGCCATTGGCAGTCAGATGTCTCCGCACCACGGCCCGCCGAACAATTACAACAATACGAGCCTCTCTAGAAAAACAAAAATTTGGCCATGGTCCTTCCTGGAATGTAATGTCCTCTCCAGCCCTAGACATTAGCAACCTGTCCATGCCCCGGCCAGATCCACTTATCCCCTCATTATACCAGGCTCTGAGGCCACCGGTGCAGTAAAAATCAGCCGCCATATTCGGATATAGCGAATTTGGAGCTTTTATCTAGAAGGACTGTTAGAAAGATGCCCCGGATTATCGTCGAGCCGTCCGCCCCAGTACACCATGATTGTGTGTAATTGTATTTACCGCGCTGCCAGCAAAAGTCAAGAGCGTGGCGTAAACTTTAAAAGGGAGCTGATTAAAAAGTCGTCCGTGAGCGTCGCGCGCCGCCGAGCATGCTGAACAGGAACTTCCAATGCGTGCGTCTGGCATTTCATCAACGCTGGTACATTGACACGCAAATCAGCTGTGTTGTTATGTGAGAAATTTGGGATTACGGGTCCAGATGTACAGTACATTTACATTTTTATTGAGTTTGGTGGCTGCTGTTTGATGTTGACAAACCCCCGGTGACTGTCTCATCTATCTGCCGGGCATGATGGGAAGAGATCTCACTCCATGCACAATGACAGGAGGTTACTTTCCCTTCTCATTTATTAAAATTATTTTAAAGGGGATGTGAAAGAGGGACTTGTACTGAGGGTTATCTATGGGGGAGGTAATAATGCTGAGTAATGTGATAGATAGATAGATAGATAGATAGATAGATAGATAGATAGATAGATAGATAGATAGATATGAGATAGATATGAGATAGATAGATAGATAGATAGATAGATATGAGATAGATATGAGATAGATAGATAGATATGAGATAGATAGATAGATAGATAAGGTTTAGGAAGAGGCAGCACTCCAAAAGGTAGTTTCAAAAAAGTGGGGTGTCTTTATTCCACTATATTGAAACTACCTTTTGGAGTGCTGCCTCTTCCTAAACCTTATATTGCAGTCCCCCTGCCTGGGGACTTACGGACTTGCACCCACCGGAGTTGCTGTGCTGCTCTAAACTTTCCTTTTTCTTCTAGATAGATAGATAGATAGATAGATAGATAGATAGATAGATATGCAACACCCTCGCCGATGCAATGGCGAAGGAGTGCTTGCGAATACGTCCCACAGCATGTCATCACATCACACAGGGGACATTGCAGTGGTAGCTCCTGCCTGGCAAAGCAGGAGTTAAGTGTTTTGTATGATTCAAGATCTGTCATCCAATCACTTGTATTGCATTCTGTCTAATGTAAGCTGAGATGTAATTGGAGGAGCAGCCACCACCTGACCAGGGGAGTTACAAAACCAATGGCCAGGAATGTTCTAGAGAGCAGTCTCTCCCAGGAGGGAGAAGAGACCAGTCCTGGTCAGACCTGAGGGTCTGCAGGACATCAGAAGAGTTTAGTTTTAGCCTAGCTCAGATGAGAAGAAGCAGACTGGGTTACCCCAGTCCAGACTCTATTCAGCCAGCATACCATACCAGAGCAGGAAGAGCCTAGCCCCTGCCTCTGAAGAGTGGAGCTAATAGATTAGAGTTAGTGAGGAAAGGGGTATCATCCTACCTTCAAGGGTGATACCTGAAGCACTCCAGGACAAGCTGAAGCTTCCTATTAGGACACAGCTACCTCCCAGCCTGCCCTCTGCATCCAGGATGGCGATCAACCTCCTGTGGCTTCCTCCAGCTGCATCTCAGCACTCCACTACTCTGTTAAAGGCACGTTGCTGAAGTTCCTGTCGGTTCCAATAAAGAACTGTAAGTGTTTCTGTTCAACCTCTGCCTCCGTCTGGTCCCTGCTACTCCGGCTGTCACCATCACGGGCACCCTGTCCACCACACAGAGACTCATACCCTAGACACCAAAGGGTTGCCCCAGGGAGATCCGCTATAGCAGCCTCTCCCTCATCATTTCTTGCCAACACCACCCTGCTGGAGACCTGCCAGGCTGTAGGACAGCCCTCCGGTTCCCCATACCAAGCACCGTGACACTAGCGTGCCTAGGCCGCAACCGCCAGCCACTCAGGTACTGCGGGCCCCGGCTGTCTCCAGGCCCCAAGAAAAGGCTAGGCCCCGGTGGGGGATGTTGCAGATAGATAGATAGATAGATATGAGATAGATAGATAGATATAAGATAGATAGATAGATAGATAGATATGAGATAGATAGATAGATAGATAGATATAAGATAGATAGATAGATAGGAGATAGATAGATAGATAGATATGAGATAGATAGGAGATAGATAGATAGATAGATAGATAGATAGGAGATAGATAGATAGATAGATAGATATGAGATAGATAGATAGATATAAGATAGATAGATAGATAGATATGAGAAAGATAGATAGATAGATAGATAGATATGAGATAGATAGATATATTAAAGAAGAAGCAGCAGCACTCCGGTGGGGAATCAAAGCTGGGTGATCTTTATTTCAAGGGTGCAATGTTTCGGTGTGTCCACCTTTTTCAAGCAGGCTTGCTTGAAAAAGGTGGACACACCGAAACGTTGCACCCTTGAAATAAAGATCACCCAGCTTTGCTTCCCCACCGGAGTGCTGCTGCTTCTTCTTTAATATATCAAGAATCCTTGCCACGGATTGCGGATCTTGCACACGGCTACAGAGGTTGTGCTGCCTTGAATCTCCTTGATAGTTAGATAGATAGATACAGAGCCGGATCATAGGGGGGGCTCGCGGGGCGAGTGCCCCGGGGCCCCCACCACTTCATCTTTAAAGGGGCCCCCACCAAATTGGGGCGATTCGGGCGGTCGCATGGCCGCCCGAATCGCCAACAGCATATTCGTTGCCGGGCTTCCCGGGCTGCGGGCCATATGCCGCTGATATGTCTTCCTTAAATCTATGGCAGAGCGAGGGAACAATAAGTTCCCTGCTCTGCCATAGACGATCGAAGTAAATAAAGATGGCGGCGCCCTGCCGCTCGGTGACGACGCAGAGTGTGACGTCACCGCGTGTGACGTCATCGCGCCGCGACTCACGGCGCGTCTGTAGCAGGGCGCCGCCATCTTTGTTTACATCCACCCGACAACGCGAGGGAGGATGAGGACGGCGCGCATCGTGGGAACTATAGAGGGTGAGTACAATTTCAGTATTTTATGTAGGACTGTATATAGTTGTTATTGGGGGATTGTATATAATTATTTTGGGGGGGTTATATAGCAATAATAGGAATGTGTATATAGTTATTATGGGGGGGGGGGGTGTATATAGCAATAATAGGAATGTGTATATAGTTAGTATGGGGGGGTATATAGCAATAATAGGAATGTGTATATAGTTATTATGGGGGGGGTATATAGCAATAATAGGAATGTGTATATAGTTAGTATGGGGGGTATATAGCAATAATAGGAGTGTGTATATAGTTATTATGGGGGGTGTATATAGCAATAATAGGAATGTGTATATAGTTAGTATGGGGGGGTATATAGCACAAATAGGAATGTGTATATAGTTCTTATGGGGGGTGTATATAGCAATTATAGGAATGTGCATATAGTTATTATGGGGGGGTATATAGCAATAATAGGAATGTGTATATAGTTATTATGGGGGGGGGGGTGTATATAGCAATAATAGGAATGTGTATATAGTTAGTATGGGGGGGTATATAGCAATAATAGGAATGTGTATATAGTTATTATGGGGGGGGTATATAGCAATAATAGGAATGTGTATATAGTTAGTATGGGGGGTATATAGCAATAATAGGAGTGTGTATATAGTTATTATGGGGGGTGTATATAGCAATAATAGGAATGTGTATATAGTTAGTATGGGGGGGTATATAGCACAAATAGGAATGTGTATATAGTTCTTATGGGGGGTGTATATAGCAATTATAGGAATGTGCATATAGTTATTATGGGGGGGTATATAGCAATAATAGGAATGTGTATATAGTTATTATGGGGGGGGGTGTATATAGCCATAATAGGAATGTGTATATAGTTATTATGGGGGGGGTTGTATATAGCAATTATAGGAATGTGTATATAGTTAGTATGGGGGGTGTATATAGCAATAATAGGAATTTGTATATAATTATTATGGGGGTGTATATAGCAATTATAGGAATGTGTATATAGTTATTATGGGGGGGTATATAGCAATTATAGGAATGTATATATAGTTATTATGGGGGGGTATATAGCAATAATATGAATGTCTATATAGTTATTATAGGGGGTGTGTATATAGTTATAGGGGGACTGTATATAGTAATAGGGGGTGTGTATATAGTCATTATAGGGTGTGTATATAGTTATAGGGGAGCTGTATATAGTGATTGCTGGGGGAGCTGTATATAGTGATTGCTGGGGGAGCTGTATACAGTGATTGCTGGGGGAGCTGTATATAGTGATTGCTGGGGGAGCTGTATATAGTGATTGCTGGGGGAGCTGTATATAGTGATTGCTGGAGGAGCTGTATATAGTGATTGCTGGGGGAGCTGTATACAGTGATTGCTGGGGGAGCTGTATATAGTGATTGCTGGGGGAGCTGTATACAGTGATTGCTGGGGGAGCTGTATATAGTGATTGCTGGGGGAGCTGTATATAGTGATTGCTGTGGGAGCTGTATTTAGTGATTGCTGTGGGAGCTGTATACAGTGATTGCTGGGGGAGCTGTATATAGTGATTGCTGGGGGAGCTGTATACAGTGATTGCTGGGGGAGCTGTATACAGTGATTGCTGGGGGAGCTGTATATAGTGATTGCTGGGGGAGCTGTATATAGTGATTGCTGGGGGAGCTGTATATAGTGATTGCTGGGGGAGCTGTATATAGTGATTGCTGGGGGAGCTGTATACAGTAATTGCTGGGGGAGCTGTATACAGTGATTGCTGGGGGAGCTGTATAAAGTGATTGCTGGGGGAGCTGTATATAGTGATTGCTGGGGGAGCTGTATTTAGTGATTGCTGGGGGAGCTGTATATAGTGATTGCTGGGGGAGCTGTATATAGTGATTGCTGGGGGAGCTGTATACAGTGATTACTGGGGGAGCTGTATATAGTGATTGCTGGGGAGCTGTATATAGTGATTGCTGGGGCAGATGTATAAAGTGATTGCTGGGGGAGCTGTATATAGTGATTGCTGGGGGAGCTGTATTTAGTGATTGCTGCGGGAGCTGTATATAGTGATTGCTGTGGGAGCTGTATACAGTGATTGCTGGGGGAGCTGTATATAGTGATAGCTGGGGGAGCTGTATACAGTGATTGCTGGAGGAGCTGTATATAGTGATTGCTGGGGGAGCTGTATATAGTGATTGCTGGGGGGGCTGTATATAGTGATTGCTGGGGGAGCTGTATACAGTGATTGCTGGGGGAGCTGTATACAGTGATTGCTGGGGGAGCTGTATACAGTGATTGCTGGGAGAGCTGTATATAGTGGTTGCTGGGGGAGCTGTATATAGTGGTTGCTGGGGGAGCTGTATATAGTGATTGCTGAGGAGCTGTATATAGTGATTGCTGGGGAGCTGTATATAGTCATTGCTGGGGGAGCTGTATTTAGTGATTGCTGCGGGAGCTGTATATAGTGATTGCTGGGGGAGCTGTATATAGTGATTGCTGGGGGAGCTGTATATAGTGATTGCTGGGGGAGCTGTATACAGCGATTGCTGGGGGCTGTATATAGTGATTGCTGGGGAGCTGTATATAGTGGTTGCTGGGGGAGCTGTATATATTGATTGCTGGGGGAGCTGTATATAGTGATTGCTGGGGGAGCTGTATATAGTGATTGCTGGGGGAGCTGTATACAGCGATTGCTGGGGGCTGTATATAGTGATTGCTGGGGAGCTGTATGTAGTGATTGCTGGGGAGCTGTATATAGTGATTGCTGGGGGAGCTGTTTATAGTGATTGCTGGGGGAGCTGTATACACTGATTGCTGGGGGAGCTGTTCCCTGTCTGGACTACATTCAATGGGGGCCTCCACCATATTTTGCGCCCAGGGGCCCCCACCAACCTTAATCCGGCCCTGGATAGATAGATAGATAGATAGATAGATAGATAGATAGATAAATAGGAGATAGAGAGATAGGAGATAGATAGATACATAGATACATAGATAGATAGATATGAGATAGATAGATATGAGATAGATAGATAGATAGATAGATATGAGATAGATAGATAGATAGATAGATAGGAGATAGATAGATAGATAGATAGATAGATAGATAGATAGATAGATAGATAGATATGAGATAGATAGGAGATAGATATGAGATAGATAGATACATAGATATGAGATAGATACATACATACAAAGATATGAGATAGATAGATATGAGATAGATAGATAGATAGATATGAGATAGATAGATAGATAGATAGATAGATATGAGATAGATAGATAGATAGATAGATATGAGATAGATAGATAGATAGATAGATATGAGATAGATAGATAAATTGATAGATCGATGGATAGATAGATATGAGATAGATGTGAGATAGATAGACATGAGGTAGATAGATAGATAGATAGATAGATATGAGATAGATAGAGATAGATACATGTGAGATTATTCCATATACCTAGGCTGCAGTGTTACATGGAAGTCCTGGCAGTCGGTGGTGGGTGATGTGTCGGGGGTGACAGTCCTGGGTGATAATGACTGTGATTAATGCTTTATTTAATAGAGCGAGTGGCAGGTGAAGTGTTAGTCAGTGGCCGGCAGTGCTGGACTAATGGCCGGGAGATGTCAGCGCTGTGAGGGCCAGAGCCCACCAGTCATTTCTCAGCTTAATGGCACCGGAGGAGCGAGCTGTCACCGGGTGCTGCCGGAAGACACCATACTATTAGATAAATGGGCATACCTCTGCCTCCATCATAAATAAGTCACCCCCTCCCTACCACTACTCTGGAGACCCCAGACCAGTACTTATAATGGGCCAGATAAATGGCCTGTTTTTTGTTGTTGTAGTTTTTGCTCCTTTCCATATTGTCGCACTGTTTTTGTACCAGCAAAAATAACCATGTTTCCTCATTCATACTACCATTCCAGGGGCCACATGTATCACTCGTTTTTTCTGTTGTTTTTGTGCCTTTTCATACTGGTGCACCGTTTTTGCGTTATTTTTGCGACTAAGCGGCAAACTAGCCGCGCAGCAAAAATAACCGGTGTTCCCTCATCTATCTTACCAATTCAGATGTCTCGTTGCGCCTAATGATATTCATCAATTGCGACTTTTCATTTAGGCGCGTTAACTGAGAAATAACACTGATCCCCTGTGCAGAGCAGCTCATTCCCAGTAGCAGAGCTCAGCCGGACACTGCAGACACTAGTACATACAGACATTAGATAATACAGACATTATAGACACTGTGCAGACACTAATACAGATAATACAGACATTACTTACACTGCAGACACTACTACAGATAATAAAGACACTGCAGACACTAGTACAGACATTTCATACACTGCAGACACTAGTACAGACATTACATACACTGCAGACACTAGTACAGACATTACATACACTGCAGACACTAGTACAGACATTACATACACAGCAGACACTAGTACAGACATTACATACACTGCAGACACTAGTACAGATAATACAGACACTGCAGACACTAGCACAGACATCACATACACTGCAGACACTAGTACAGATAATACAGACACTGCAGACACTAGTAAAGACATCACATACACTGCAGACACAAGTACAGATACTACAGACACTAGTACAGTCATTGCATACACTGCAGACACTAGTACAGATAATATAGACACTACAGACACTGCAGACACTAGTACAGATAATATAGACACTACAGACACTGCAGACACTAGTACAGACATTACATACACTGCAGACACTAGTACAGACATTACATACACTGCAGACACTAGTACAGATAATACAGACACTGCAGACACTAGTACAGACATCACATACACTGCAGACACAAGTACAGATACTACAGACACTAGTACAGACATTACATACACAGCAGACACTAGTACAGATAATACAGACATTACATACACTGCAGACACTAGTACAGATAATACAGACACTAGTACAGACATTACATACACTGCAGACACTAGTTTAGCCCCTAGAGACACTGCAGACACTAGTACAGATAATGCAGACATTACATACACTGCAGACACTAGTAAAGACATTACATACACTGCAGATACTAGTACAGACAATAGACACTGCAGACACTAGTACAGTCATTACATACACTGCAGATACTAGCACAGACATTACATACACTACAGACACTAGTACAGACATTACAGACACTGCAGATACTAGTACAGACATTACAGAAATTACATACACTGCAGACACTAGTACAGACATTACATACACTGCAGACACTAGTACAGATAATACAGACAGGAGCTGCAGACTCTATTTACAGTTCATCACCTTCTATGTACAAAACATTCTGCAGAATCCTCAGAGAGAAGAGAACTTTGCAGAATTTCGCAGATAGTACAGAGAAGTGTCCCAATGTAGCAGGATGACCCCACTGGTGTCTGAGGGGGATACTGTGCAGAATTACAGGGGTGCAGCAGGAGACCAGCACTGGGGGATCCCCTCCAGGAGAATCCCCTGCTGAGGAGGTCACTGGGTGCAGGGTGTCACACACCTGGGTGCTGCTGTGAGTGTTATCTTCATTCTGGGCTGTGGGAGAAGCAGAGAGGAGCTTGTAGCAGGATGACATGTAAGAGCCCGAATCTAACATTGCGCCAAAATTGCGCCTAAACTGTGTTAAAGTAAAGTGATTAATAAGAGGCAGGAAATATACTTATCACAGATGGTTGTAGCTTGTGATAATTCTGGCAAAACAGTGCGCCCGAATTTAGGCGCAACTACTACACTTAGGCGCACAAAAGTGATAAATGTGGTAAAAAAGTGATAAATGTGGCCCTTAGTTTGGATCATAAACATTGGAAGTTGGGGGAGGATTTATCGGGGCTTGTACACCTGAAAGCAAGTGTACAAGCCCTAAAATAGGCCCAATTATTGCTGTACAGACAGAAGTTGTGCCTATTTTACCCCTTACACCAGTAACACCAGTAACACATGAAGGGATGTGATTGCATCGGCGTGCATGCCAGCGCCGATGCGCCACAATCCGATCGCGTGCGCCAAAATCCCGGGGCAATTCAGGGGAAATCGGCACAAAATTCGGAAATATTCGGGTAACACGTCAGGAAAACGCGAATCGGGCCCTTAGTAAATGACCCCCATTATCTGCGACTCAGGTTTTTGTTGCTATTTGTGGCGCAATCTGTGGGGGTGTCCATAGAACATTTCAAAGAAAGTTCTTTAGATCAGTTATTATACCCACTGGCAAATTTGGAAGGAAATAAGCAAGAAATCAGAGAAGACTGATGTAAAGGAGGGATATTTCTATCCAAGGTGCGATTATCATCAGTGATCGGCGCTGGATATGTGGCCGTTTATCTCCGGGGGCTCTGGAATAGCTCTCTGACTGCCCCGGCACCAGACACAATCAATAGCAGCACATTATTTTTGGCCAGGGCACTTTATTTTGGCCCGGCCTGTAATTTGCAGCCTGACACTGATTGCTAGAACCTTCTGTCAAAAATCATAGTATTCTGCAGACTGTCAGCCATGGCGGTAATGACTCTCCCCGGGTAACCTGCACTCCGGACCAGAAGACACTCGTCATCAGAAAATCTCCACTTGTCCAAAGAAAGTGCACAAATAAAGTGTTAGACTCCTGAACCAGACATTTAATGTGACACCAAGTGAATGGCGGAGGGATAACGCCATCACGGAAAATTGTGGTTTTCTAGAATCTACAATTGGACTGGACGTAAACCTGACTGTATGGACTAAAATGAATAGATAGATATAGAGATAGATCATAGATGTAAAGATAGATACGAGATAGGAAAAAGATAGATAGATACTAGATAGATAGATAGATAGATAGATAGATAGATAGGAGATAGATAGATAGATAGATAGATAGATAGATAGATAGATATGAGATAGATAGATAGATAGATAGATATATAGATAGATAGATATGAGATAGATAGATAGATAGATAGATAGATAGATATGAGATACATATGAGATAGATAGATAGATATGAGACAGATAGATATGAGATAGATAGATAGATAGATAGATAGATAGATAGATAGATATGAGATAGATAGATATGAGATAGATAGATAGGTAGATAGATAGATAGATAGATAGGAGATAGATAGATAGATAGATAGATAGATATGAGATAGATAGATAGATATATAGATATGAGATAGATGGATATGAGATAGATATGAGATAGATAGATAGATAGATAGATAGATAGATAGGAGATAGATAGATAGATATGAGATAGATAGATAGATAGATAGATAGATAGGAGATAGATAGATAGATAGATAGATATGAGATAGATAGATAGATAGATAGATAGGTAGATAGATAGGAGATAGATAGATAGATAGATAGATATGAGATAGATAGATAGATAGATAGGAGATAGATAGATAGGTAGATAGATATGAGATAGATAGATAGATAGATAGATAGATGATAGATAGATAGGAGATAGATAGATAGATAGATAGATAGATAGATAGATAGGTAGATAGATAGGAGATAGATAGATAGATAGATAGATAGATAGATATGAGATAGATGGATATGAGATAGATATGAGATAGATAGATAGATAGATAGATAGATAGATATGAGATAGATATATAGATAGATAGATATGAGATAGATAGATAGATAGATAGATAGGAGATAGATAGATATGAGATAGATAGATAGATAGATAGATATGAGATAGATAGATAGATAGATATGAGGTAGATAGATAGATAGATATGAGGTAGATGATAGACAGGAGATCTGTGTATGCTTTATCCATGGTGTTCGCCTCTTCTGCCAGATGTGTATGTGAGAGGAGAAGTAATCAGTGGATATATCCTCATCACAATACAATGGAAAATCATCTCCATAGCCAAGGTCAGATCAATAGTAATGAGCGCAGATATCCGTGCACATAACAGGCCCTCGCTGCATAATTATCTGTGTGTTTTAAAAGAGGTTTAACATCATTTTTCATGAAGATCACATTAGGCCGGGGCATAACTAGCAGTGCTGCAGGCAGAGATGAGGTTACTAACAAGGGGCCATTCCACTCCCACAAAACATGCAGATCCTGATGACTACAGATGGTCGAAAGGGATGGAAAATGTAATGTATAGTATCCCTGTACTGTGACATCACTGTGTGTATTATCCCCGTACTGTGACATCACTGTGTGTATTATCCCTGTACTGTGACATCACTATGTGTATTATCCCTGTACTGTGACATCGCTGTGTGTATTATCCCTGTACTGTGACATCACTGTGTGTATTTTCTCTGTACTGTGACATCACTGTGTGTATTATCCCTGTACTGTGACATCTCTGTGTGCATTATCCCTGTACTGTGACATCACTGTGTGTATTATCCCTGTACTGTGACATCACTGTGTGTATTATCCCTGTACTGTGACATCACTGTGTGTATTATCCCCGTACTGTGACATCACTGTGTGTATTATCCCTGTACTGTGACATCACTATGTGTATTATCCCTGTACTGTGACATCACTGTGTGTATTATCTCTGTACTGTGACATCACTGTGTGTATTATCCCTGTACTGTGACATCACTATGTGTATTATCCCTGTACTGTGACATCACTGTGTGTATTATCCCTGTACTGTGACATCACTGTGTGTATTATCTCTGTACTGTGATATCACTGTGTGTATTATCCCTGTACTGTGACATCACTGTGTGCATTATCCCTGTACTGTGACATCACTATGTGTATTATCCCTGTACTGTGACAACACTGTGTGTATTATCCCTGTACTGTGACATCACTGTGTGTATTATCTCTGTACTGTGACATCACTGTGTGTATTATCTCTGTACTGTGATATTACTGTGTGTATTATCCCTGTACTGTGACATCACTGTGTGTATTATCCCTGTACTGTGACATCACTATGTGTATTATCCCTGTACTGTGACATCACTGTGTGTAGTATCCCTGTACTGTGACATCACTGTGTGTATTATCTCTGTACTGTGATATCACTGTGTGTATTATCCCTGTACTGTGACATCACTGTGTGTATTATCCCTGTACTGTGACATCACTATGTGTTTTATCCCTGTACTGTGACATCACTGTGTGTATTATCTCTGTACTGTGACATCACTGTGTGTATTATGCTGTACTGTGACACCACTGTGTGTATTATCTCTGTACTGTGACATCACTGTGTGTATTATCCCTGTACTGTGACATCACTGTGTGTATTATCCCTGTACTGTGACATCACTGTGTGTATTATCTCTGTACTGTGACATCACTGTGTGTATTATCTCTGTGCTGTGACATCACTGTGTGTATTATCCCTGTACTGTGACATCACTGTGTGTATTATCCCTGTACTGTGACACCACTGTGTGTACTATCCCTGTACTGTGACATCACTGTGTGTATTATCCCTGTACTGTGACATCACTGTGTGTATTATCTCTGTACTGTGACATCACTGTGTGTATTATCTCTGTACTGTGACATCACTGTGTGTATTATCCCTGTACTGTGACATCACTGTGTGTATACCACTGTACTGTGACATCACTGTGTGTATTATCCCTGTACTGTGACATCACTGTGTGTATTATCCCCCCTATTAGTCATACTAGGATAGGATAGGCATCGGGTATAGCAGTCGGCTGCTCAGGCGGATATTATATGTGTATTTCCTATTACTATCAGATAAGGTGCGGCGTTACGGTTAATATTTTATCACACAGGACGTATTGTTTTGATGCTTCGCCTTTATTTGATCTTTTCTGTGAAGGTTCCAGCATCAAAGACTCTTTGGAGAGAAACATACGTCTTTGCGGTGTAACTTCTGGAATCTGCAAGCAACACATCATCCGTAATATGTCTGAAATACAGATGTCATGTGTTAAAGCCGCCTTAACCTTCAAGTGATTGACACAGGAAATGCTACTTTTTATTCCTATGTGCAGCGATACCACCTAACCGGGTATTTTTTCTAGTCATGAGACTCTACATCTTAAAGGGAACCTGTCACTGTGTAACTAGTCTAGTCGCCCCCCTTGGTGAAGCTGAAGAGGAGTAGTTTCCCCCCACCCTTGGAAAACCGCTCCTCCGTGTGTGAGATTTTAAAAAGTATACTCCCACCCCTCACTTTCCCTCCTCCTTTATTATTTCAGCCCCTGACTCGCCCCCTGCACATGTCACCTACCCAGATCCCGTCCACTGTCCAGAATTCTCGCTGACCGCCAGGCATTCTCGCGCCCGCGCGGTCAACATGTCTCGTACGGTGTGCACGGACATGCGCAGATAAGGCGGTGCTGGATGCAAAGTCCCTGCATCTGTCTGCACATGCGCCTTACTACGCTGCGGCTCGGGTTGGCTATGTAGTCTGCGTCGCTCCTGGCACCTCATTTTCTAAGGGTCCGAATCGGTCATTTTCGTCGGGTCTCCCGAAAATTACTGGTTTGCGCCGTTTTGCGCTGAATTGCCCAAGTTTATTGGCGCACTCGGTCAGATTGTGTTGCATTGGCGCCGGGTTGCATGCGAAGGAAATCGAGGACGTGGCCGTCGGAAAACCCGACGGATTTGGAAAAACCTCTGTACTTTTTAAAAAAATGTGTCGCTTGACACGCACTTACATGCACCAACAGGATGGTGAACTCCGGCGGACCTCGGCGCAGCATCGACACCTAGTGGATATCGGGCGCACGACCTTAGTGAGTCCCGGCAAACCCGAATCAACGTCGGACAACGCCCCGTGGGATCGTGAGTGGACCGGGTAAGTAAATGAGCCCATTATCTATTGTAACAGTGATATAATCTGACCATTATTGTGTCAGTGATATTGTTTATTCTACCAGTGAAATCATCAACCTATCAATGAAATTAACTACCAATATAGGTGACATTATTCTATAACTGTATAATGTACAGTATAATATATAATTGTATTCCAAAGAAAAAATGAGGTGGCACTCACCGATGTGATGAACTGTCTTTATTAAAGCGAGGTGCAGTACAGAGAAGAGCGGGGCCAGGCGACGGGCCGTTTCGCGCTAAGACGCGCTTTCTCAAGCCGTTGACCTCAACGGCTTGAGAAAGCGCGTCTTAGCGCGAAACGGCCCGTCGCCTGGCCCCGCTCTTCTCTGTATTGCACCTCGCTTTAATAAAGACAGTTCATCACATCGGTGAGTGCCACCTCATTTTTTCTTTGGAATACAATTTATGTTATGACTTTTTCTTCGGTTGAGCAACACCAACGAGAACTTTGAGGCAAGTCTATATTCGTTTTTGCCTTTTCCTTATTTCAGCTACATGTGGGGATCTGTTGAAAGATAGTGGTTGGTGCCGAACCTTTCCTCTTGCTTCACTAATATATAATACTGTATAATGTACGGTACTTATCCAGTGACATCACTCTTCTAGTGACAATACTCATCTAGTATCTGTACTCATTCTGTGATCTCACTCTTCTATTACTGCATCGATGATAACATCCTTCTGATGATGTCACTTATTCAGTGACATCATTCTTGTAGCAGCATTACTCTTTTGGTGACATCAATCTTTTAGCAGCATTACATACCCACTGATATTATTTTGCTGGTGACCATAATTCATTAGCAACATGGCTCTTCTAGTGACATTACCTTATCTGTTACATTTTTTTACTAATTTAATTACTCTAAGGACTTCATTCTTCTGGGGGTATTACATGTTCAGTGACAATAGTCTTATAGTAACATTATTCCTCTAGAAACATGGCTCTTCTAGTGACATTTCTTCATCTGTTACATTTTTGTGATAATATTATTACTCTAAGGACATCATTCTTCTGGTGAAATTACATGTCCAGTGACATCTCTCTTATAGTAACATTACTCTTCCAGTGACAATACTCATCTAGTATCTGTACTCATTCTGTGATCTCACTTTTCTATTAAAAGTACTCCATCAGTGATAACATCCTTCTGATGATGTCACTTATTCAGTGACATCATTCTTGTAGCAGCATTACTCTTTTGGTGACATCAATCTTTTAGCAGCATTACATCCCCACTGATATTAATCTTCTGGTAACCATAATTCATTAGCAACATGGCTCTTCTAGTGACATTACCTCATCTGTTACATTTTTGTACTAAAATTTTTACTCTAAGGACTTCACTCCTTTGGTGATATTACTTGTCCAGTGACATCTCTCTTATAGTAACATTACTCCTCTAGTGATAATATTTATCTAGTATCTGTACTCATTCTGTGATCTCACTTTTCTATTAAAAGTACTCCATCAGCGTTAACACTCTTCTAATTATGTCACTTATTCAGTGACATCATTCTTGTAGCAGCATTACTCCTTTAGTGACGTCATTATTTATATTTAGCAGCATTACATTCCCATTGATATTACTGGTGTGGTAACTATGATTCATTAGCAACATCACTCTTCTAGTGACATTACCTCATCCGTTACATATTTGTAGTAATATTACGCCACTGATGACATCACACTGGTGACATTACTCATCCAGTGACAACAGCCTACTGGTTACATTACCCATCACTCTCAGATCATAAGCACTTTTTTTGGCCATTTAACAAAAATATTTGTCTTTAATAAATATAAAGAGACAATATAGTCCATTTTATCTGTGCCATGTGTCAGATTTTCCATTATCTACAAGCATCGCCCGTCTGCCCGTGCAGCAGCGTAACCGAATCTCCACACACTGAGAGCTCCTCATGCCAAAAATGCTCTTTATTTTTATTATCAGAAGCATCTTTTTTGATTATTTTTACACGCCGTCTTTAATTTCACCATTTATCTTCTTAATAGGATTTCGGTGGTCATATGATTTCAGGAAGGTACAAGGGTGGAGGGGGGTAAGGGTGTAACTCAATCCGACAGCTGAAAAGACGGTGCCCTAATAAAATGGTAATATGTAGCCTAAAAGAGCTACTTCACTGTAAGAAAATAAAGGAAAAAAGGTAAAACACATGAATACAATAAGGTTTGGGAGGCTTTATCATTATTAAATTAAAAGTCCCTGGTGGTCTAGGTGTAATGCTGGAGACGGGTTCAGCCCCTGGTCGCATTCCCTGTCGCAGACTTACCTCAGCCACCATCCCTGGCCATGCTTCAGCTCCCTTAGGGCCTAGAAGCGTGTCCCAGCCAATCTGGGTGCTCCTCCTGCCTTATTGCCCAGCATGCCCTGCCTCCGGCGCCTGAGCAAGGTTGTTTGTTTGTTCCTACATACCAGTATCTCTGTGCCCACTGGGCCATCTGTTATCTATACTGGGACCACCACAAGAGGTAGGTACATTATGGGGCAGACTAAGGTAATGAGTAAGTTATACATATTCCATGGTGGTCTAGGGTAGTAAAGAGATCGTATATATATTCCTTGGTTGCGTAGGCCACTAGTCTAGGGTAGAATAGAGGTTGTTTATATATTAGTGGTTAGTCTAAGGCAGCGAAGAAGGTACATATATATTCTATGCTGGTGAAGGAAAGTATGGAAGTTACTTATATATGCCCTGCTGGTCTATGCTGGTGAAGGAAAGTATGGAAGTTACTTATATATGCCCTGCTGGTCTATGCTGGTGAAGGAAAGTATGGAAGTTACTTATATATGCCCTGCTGGTCTATGCTGGTGAAGGAAAGTATGGAAGTTACTTATATATGCCCTGCTGGTGTAAGGCAATGAAGAGGTTACATACGTATTCCCTGGTGGTCTAGGATAATAGAGAATTTGATGTATATTAATAGATGGTCTAAGGAAGTGACGAGGTTACACATTTCCTAATGGTCTATGGTCAGGAAGAGGGTACATGTTTCCTGGTGGTCTAGGGTAGAATAGAGGTTGTTTATATAATAGTCGGCAGTTTTAGGCTGTTAAGAAGGTCCATATAGAGTAGAGTAGAGTAGTAAAGAGTATGTGAAGTAAGTTGAAGTATGTTATATGTGAAGTACACATTCCCTGGGGGTCTAGAGTCATAAAGTGGTGGCCTATATGTTACAAGTTTGTCCATGGTCATGATAACTTATTTATAGGTTGTCTGGTGGTCTAGTGTAGAGTAAACAGGTTACTTATAGATTATTGTGTGGTTTGAGGCAGTGAAGAAGATATATATATATATATATATATATATATATATATATATATATATACATATATATATTATACTATGGTGGTCTAGGGTGTGAATGTTACTCATATATTCCCTGGTGGTATAAGGAAATGAAGAGGTTATGTACATTATTATTCCCTGGTGGTCTAGGGCAGTGGTGGCGAACCTGCTGTCTATATCTTGAATCAATGAAGCTTCGGCCAGCAGGAAAAGCTGCCGAGCGCCGAGCGCTCCAGTGATATCTCTCACTGTAGGCTGCTCTGTGCTCACTAGTGCTGCCTGACACTCTCTTACTCCCTCCCCCTTCTCCCCTGCAGCCCGGAAACACAAGGAGAGAGACAGAACTGCAGGAGGGTACAGCAGCCTGTAAAGATAAGTGTAACAGGGAGGAGGCAGGAGCTGCTCTGTGTATATGTCACAGGCAGCAGGCAGGCAGCTATGGGACACTAAACAACTATAGGTGCTTATTGTTTAGTGTCCCAAACTGCCCTGTATGACAGCTTCCCATGGCCACATATATACTGCCCTTGGCCCAGATCTCTTGTCTTGTTGCTGTGCCATGCTGCCAGTGACCCTGGGGTGCACTACACTGCCCTCACAGACAGCATGGCACAGGTGCCCAGAGCTCAGGACCAAGGGAGATGTTCCTCAGTGGAGGGGGGTAGTGTTCCTCAGTGCAGGGGGGTAGTGTTCCTCAGTGGAGGGGGGTAGTGTTCCTCAGTGCAGGGGGGTAGTGTTCCTCAGTGCAGGGGGGTAGTGTTCCTCAGTGGAGGGGGGTAGTGTTCCTCAGTGGAGGGGGGTAGTGTTCCTCAGTGGAGGGGGGTAGTGTTCCTCAGTGGAGGGGGGTAGTGCTCCTCAGTGGATGGGGGTAGTGTTCCTCATTGGATGGGGGGTAATATTCTCTGCTGTATTTTCTCCTGCTTTGTGATATAATTGGTGATGTTGGTCTTTCTATGGTGGTCTGTTTATTATCAGTATGGTGGTATTTATCTTGTTGTACTGGTAATGGTCATCATGTGGCAGTATTATATGTCCCTTATAGAGGGGGATTGTCGGTAATTATAGGCTCAATAGCCGGGTTGGCACTCTGCAATGATAGCGTAGACTTTGGTTTGCAGTTTGGGCACTTGGTCTCTAAAAGGTTCGCCATCACTGGTCTAGGGTATCAGAAAGGTTGTTTGTATACCAACATATGGTTAAAGGCAGTGAAGAAGTCCATTGATATTGTTTGGTTATGTGAGGTAGTAAAGAGTTTATGTATATACCGGCAGTGGAGAGGTTATGTACAGACTTTCTGGTGGTCTAGGGGAGTAAAAAAGGTTGTTTCTGTATTACCAGGAGGTTTTAGACAGTGAAAGGGTCTATATATAGTCTATGGTGGTCTAGGGTAGTATGAACGTTACTCCTATACTCCCTGGTGCTGTGCGGCATTCTATGGTGGTAAAGGGTAGTATGGGGGTCACATATATACATCCACTGGTGCCTTATGAACATAAAGTGCTGGAAGCCATTGACTGTATCACTGACAATGAATGGAAGATTAGGCTTAGGTTATAACCTCCGGCTGATCCTTGGACATGAGGCCAACTGCTGACTAGTGCCGGGACCGGGTGTCAACCCTCCAAATATTAAGTATTGAGAATAAGCCATTAATACTGAGTCCTGGCCCACCGCTTTAAGGCTATTTGAGGACCACTGTGCTGTCAGCAATTTGCTAAAGTTTCCCGGTCCCCTCCATAACGCTGACTATCCGCTCCCCGCGGAGAGCCACTTATAAAGCTGTCTTATCTCCTCCGCACATTAGAGTAAGATCTCTTAGGTTGCTCTATTCCTGACACCAAAAAATTAGAAAAAAAGAGGTGACAGTGAAGAAATATTGTAAATGGAGGAGTATTGAATCTGATAATAACGGCATTATCAGATTGGCACCATGTGGGTGTCCGTCATCCCACATTATCAGTCAGGAGTGACATTGAGTGTTCTGCTATTGTGTGCACATCCAGCCTCTCTGCTGCTTACACTTGGTTAACCCTGACAGCTGCATACCAAAAAAAACGAGCCATTTGAAGAACCGAATCTGCAAAACTCATTGCACATTTCAATCATCTGAAGACTAAGAGGGTGCGTATTAAAGGTCCCGCTGACTTGGAAATGTCAAGTAAATATTCATCGCTTGTGGTACCTGGATGAGAGATCGACATGAAACGAGGCTTCTGGAGCTCAGAGATCTAAAAATAAAATAAATCTGATATATAGTTATTGTTACAATTACATGGCCCCACTTTACAATTATGTGTATGGACCAAGAGGAGACCCAAAGATCCATTGCATGGAAAAAAATAGCATAAAGTAATTAAATTAAAGAGTTATTCCCTACATACAAGTCCAGTCAAAGGTCTGAGGAATCCCTTTCATTTCAGAAAGTGTTGAGTGGACCGAACCACAAAGTTTGGGTTCCCCAAACCAAGACACGAACTTCAGTAAGAAGTTTGGGTTTGGGTCCAGATTTGGCTCTACCGCCCTGCCAATAATACCCCTGATCGGTTCTGGCACCATTTGCGGGGGTGTACCTCTTGAAATTGTCTGCACCATACAATAGGTTAAGTGTTAATGTTGAGAGTTCGGGTCTGGGTTCAGTACTTGAAAAAAGAATTTTGTCAGGTCCGCTCATCACTAAAAATGACATAACTGAATCCCCAACATGTAATGGGTGAGATGGGACTATCTTTAAGACTATGTCCCCAACATGGCCGCCATCTTGGACGCCATATTGGAACAAGGGAAAGCATTTCCAATGGAAATGTGGTCATCTAGCAGATAGGAGTAGACCAGAATTGGTCAATTGCCGCAATCAGATCTGCAATCTCTCTTGTAGTCCTTGTCATATACAAAGATTGTTGTCCTTGGTTCTGAACACAGAACTAGATGCATTCGTTCTGAACCCACATGTGAATTTTTGGAGAATCTCTATCTTAATAACTTTCGGACCACAAGAGATATTGCAGATTTATCTTATTGCAGCAATTGATTTCTTAGACCATCCTGGTCTTCTTTGATCTGCTACATGACCAACTTCCCATCGGGAAAATGTATTCTTGATCCAATATGGTGTCTAGATGGCGGCAATGTTCCAGACATATACTAAAAGATAGACCCCCTTCACCCATTACTTGCTCGGATATTCAGATTGTTCAAGGTCCCTTCCGTTTCTAAAGTAAAACGGTGCAATAAGGATGATCCCCGATGACTTGATCCTAAAGCATTGTCCTCTACTAGCTAAATCTAATAGGGTCCAGTCTGGTGTATGAAGAAGACCATTGGGGTACCACAAAGGTCATTAGTATTTAGGACACACCATGAATGTAATGTATCAATGTGTTCTGGTGGAATCTCTACAGAGGAGACTATTTAAGGCCTACCATGTGATGACCTTGAGCATACTCTGGAATTCCAAGGTCAGGTCTCTCTATGGATCCCTATAGATTGCATAGGCATGCCGCGGCATTCTAATTTGTGATTTATTGTGGATCCCCTGTCACTGGCTACATGGCATTGAGCTTTGTATAGGAAGACGCAGGGACGAATGTAGCGCTCGAGCTCTTGTTATGGCACTCCGTCGTCTCGTGTATCGGCAAATGTCAAAGAACAGACAAAGCTGGAGGCTTAATGATGGTTTTACTGTAGCGAGAGGATGGGGGTGACTCTTGTGCGTGTGTTATACTTGTCTCTGTGCGATGAGCGCTGGGGACCACTCACAGCAGCCTCGTGTAAGATGCCTGACCGTCATGGTGGACTTGATGATTAAAGAGAATGTGCCGTATATATTACAGATGTAGCAGAGTCCTCAATTCCGTCATAGACAGCGGGTAAATCTAAAAATAGAGATCTCCTTAAAGAAAACCTGTCACCAGAATGTTACCCCTCACACCAGTAATATCTGCTGGTAAAGGGTAAAAAGTCCTCCCCATATCACCTAAAATTATCTTCCACTGAGACATCAGCGGACATTTATTTAAGTGTTTTCACCAGTTTTCTGCCTGACTTTGCATTGAAAAGAAGGTGCAAACTACTTGTACATTGTATTTATAAAGTGTCTGCGCCAATTTGTGGCTGCACTGTGTCCAACAGGACAAAAAAATTCTACACACAAAGGGGGGTTCCGGTGCAGAGTCGTCCAATTTATTATATGTGGCCGGGAGGGGGGCTCCGGTCCTTGCCCATGTTTGCTTACAGGGGAACGGAAGATCCGCTGATTTCGGGTTTCGGCCGGCCGAGGTGGATGGCCAAGTCCACCCGTTCCCAGCACTGTTTCATGAGTTGAAATATGGGGACAGGAGGGCCGGAAAGAAGCCGAACTCAGCGGAGTTTCTGTGCCCCTCTAAACAAACAAGGGCACGGACGGAGAGACAGCAGCGTTGGGAGGAATGCCGTCAGCCCCCTCCCGGCCGCATTTAGCTTTATTAACGTCTCGAGCAACCCCTTTAAGGGTGCACAAAAAATAAGTTAGTGCTCACTTCTCCAGCAGTGTAGGGGGCGCCAGATTAATAAAGACCGTGCACTGGTATTCAATAATCTGCCACGCACTACACATTAGTGAAGTAAACTGCACAGGTCCAACCTGGCGGAGAGGGCACCCAATCTACTTGGAAGCTTGATGGAAGACTCATTACCAATAGGGGGAATTTTCAAAATCCAGTCTTAATAAATTCCCCCCACTGTTTCCCTTCTCATCAAAAATCCTCTGTTTTCTGTCTTGTCCTAAACCCTGTAAACCGATTCCCTGAAACCTGACCTGGAATCCGGTATCCTGCCTGATCCGGAACCCTGAACCTGCACCTTGTATCCTGCCTGAACCACAACCTGATCCTGAACCTTGGGTTACTCCTAGGCAGACAACGGGGCACATTTACTTAACCTGGTCCAGTCGCGATCCAGCGGCGGGTTCTCTGACGCTGATTCGGGTCCGGCCGGGATTCACTAAGATCCGTGCGCCAATATCTACTAGGTGTCGCTGCCACGCCGAGGTCCGCTGGAGTTCCCCAGAGTTCGCCTTCTATTTCTTGGTGCAGGTAAGTGCGCGTCAAGCGACAAAATTCCAAATCCGTCGGGTTTTCCGATGGCCATGCCCCCTGATTTCCATTGCATGCATGCCGGCGCCGATGCGCCACCATCCGATCGCGTGCGCCAAAAGCCAGGGCAATTCAGGGAAAAATGGCGCAATTCAGTATTATTCGAGAAACCCGACGAAAAATAGCGATTCGGGCCCTTGGTAAACGACCCCCAACATCCTCACAGTCACATTGGAAATCCAACATGGCAGTGGTGGGACATCTAGGGGCACTAGTCATGCCATACAAGACTTGTCCGTTCCAACCCTCTCATACAGTCGCCTGCTCTTCTCTCCCCCCAGGTGATGGATAAGTCTTGGTTCTAGCCGCTCTGCGCTCATGCAATCATAGTTGTATCAAACAAGGAATTCTAACTAATTAATATTGAGATCTGATAAGGCGATAGACGCCCGGGTCCCCAGTTGCCCCAACGCTGGATCTGACTACAAGTTTTATGATCTTTGTGAGAGGGAATTTATCCAATTCTCTCAGGAATTTTCTAGCTTTCTGGACTTCACATGTCGGGGTTTCCTTTATAGATCGATCATGAGATAAGACTGACTTACTGTACAAACTAACAATTGAAAAGTTACGAAAGATATCTCCAGGGGGACATCTTGGAAGGGGTTGTTTTTGTATGATTTGTCAGCTGTGTCATTTTATTTTACAATTGAATAATAATAATTCTTTATATATATATAGCGCACACAGATTACTCAGCACTGCACAGAGTTTGCCAAATCAGTCCCTGTCCCCAATGGGGCTCACAATCTAATCAACCTATCGGGATGTTTTGGAGTGTGGGAGGAAACCAGAGGACCCGGAGGAAACCCACACAAACACAGAGAGAACATACAAACTCTTTGCAGATGTTGAAACCAGGTCCCCAGCACTGCAAGGCTGTAATGCTAACCACCGAGCCACCGTGATACAAAAAATACTGAAACAAGAAATATAGAGCTAGGAATTTTGGTCTATTATTGAATTAAGTATCTTAAAGGGGTTTTATTACATAAAAATAAATACCCACCTCTGTTTAGGAAGCAGGTATCTCAGTTCTCTGCCATCTTTAGCCACCACATGAGCACCTTAGCCCATCAGTAGTCGATGATTGGTTGAAGGACCTTTGTGTTGGAAGAAGATCAAAAAACTTTGATACCCAAATGGTCTGGACCCCCAACTGAATAAAAACTTATCACTTATGAGTACAGGCAGTCCCCGGGTTACGTACAAGATAGGGTCTGGAGGTTTGTTCTTAAGTTGAATTTGTATGTAAGTCGAAACTGTATATTTTATAATTGAAGTTCTAGAAAAAAAATTTCTTTTGTCCCAGTGACAATTGGAGTTTCAAAATTTTTGCTGTAATTGGACCAAGGATTATCAATAAAGCTTCATTACAGACACCTTACAGCTGATTATTGCAGTCTGGGACTATAGTAAAGCATCCAGAGAGCTTCACCAGAGGTCATAGTGGGCTGAGGGGTCCGTCTGTAACTATGGGTTGTCTGTAAGTCGGGTGTCCTTAAGTAGGGGACCGCCTGTATACATATGTTTTTTTGTCTTCTGCCTGCAGCTAAAATAAATTAAGTGGGAATCCCTTTAAGAACTTCATTTTTAGTAAGGAGTGATATCATGTATACAACCTGTTTTACTTGAATCTGTGGTGATCAGCTAGATCACCAGGAGTTAAGATTTCCTGTAGGGAGGCCACTAGTGGTGAATTGTGGCATAACATTTCAGCTATATCAAATAAATAACTGATCAGTAAAGGCAGGGTCCTCCAGTGCAGCTCCCGACACTGACTCCTCTCTAATGTATCTATGGCAAAGGCCAGCACCAGCACAGGGCATACCTGCGCAAGTGCCAGGGCCCAGAGCTGCTGGGGTGGGGCCCACATAAGGTTGTACATAAGGAATCCATGGGGTGAGGAGGGCTTTATATAAAATAACCATGAGGTTTGGTATGATAAACTAGGGAATATTTTAGGGAACAAGACACTGCAAAGGGGCCCAATGAGGCTCTGTCGCCCAGGGGCCTACTAAAACCTAGAGCCGACCCTGCCTATAGCCTATTAGTGTATTTTGTTTAAAGTGAATCTACCATTAAAATCCATCATGACAAACCAGGGACACTTATTCATAGATCCAGACACCGTGACTGTGATAATCTTCTTATATTTGTTTAAGAGAAGGATAATGAGCCTGAAGGTGTGCTGTAGCTTCACCGGCTATTACACTGTGCGGGAGCACTTCCTCCTTCCACTGTGTTTGATTGCAGCAGGCAGAGGCATATAGGGAGTGCTGAGGAACAGGAGGAGACAGTGTAACAGCCTTTGAAGCTACAGAAAGGAGGGTTTCTGGTTACACCCCTCAGAGACCTTTAGGCTCAATGGCTTAATTTTCAAAGTTAGTCACGTTTGTATGTTTTTACCACCACCCGATGCCCCTTGTTGAAGTCTATGAAGACACAGAGGCTTAAAGATGGTATGACCCTTTAAATCCTTTATGTCATATTAATCAAAAGCAAAGAATAAATAATCATAATTCTTGAAAAAAAAAACAAGAATAAAAAAAGAAATACATTTAAAAAAAGAAATAAATTAAAAATAAATTAATAAAAATGCCCACCCCTAATTATAGTGAGGAAGTTATTCTAGGAAAACAAATGATCCCCCGTCTGGAGATTCCTCAGGACGGCCTCTATTTATTTTTTTCGATGCCGTTAGCTCATCTGCTTTTGTTACCGGGCTTTACATCAGCTCTGCAGAGAAGTCATCGGGGACGTCACATAATCAACATTGAAGATTGTCACCGCACGGGGAAGCAATGATGGCTTCGTGTCTGTACAGGCGGAGGGGGCGCCTTCGGTCAGGGTGATCTGTATTTTTTTAGAAAATGTTACTGTGTTTGTATCATAAAGAATAATACTTGACGGGAGAGAGCGAGGAAATGTCAGCGTGACTGTACTGACACAATTGGATCTAATGACAGGCGTCGATGCGACTGTTCAACAGGCAGAGATACAATGTAATGTTATCATGTCTAGAGACCTTGTTCATAATAAGAAAAAAAATTATTAAAAGGCATTTAGTCCTTAACAGACTCTTCTAGAAGTTTACCAACTTGATGCCATGTGACAATATAAAATTCTGAGTTGCTTCTGCAGCGATCATCTGATCGTTGTGATTGAGATTTATTAATCAATCTCAAATTACTTCAATATTTAGGTAACACTCCCCCGAGGACTCTAGCCACGCCCATGAGAAGCAAAAACTTTGAATAGCTTTATGTATTGATTTCTAGACGATACTAAAGGTTTCCCACGATGCTGATATAAATAGACAGCTGCCTTGAGACGCAGTATCTAGACCAGACATCTTATAATAAAAAAAGTTAATATACCTCTAACAAACCTAAATGAAAAAAGCTGAGTTTATTCCACTATGTTTCAATATCCAGTCCCAAGTTACTACAGAATTCAGACACATTTTAGCTGCTACTGTTTTACGCAAAAATAAAAAAAAATATTGACTAAATTTAAAGAGGAAATTATAAATTTAATTTGAAATCCTTTTCAAAGGAACACAAGTAAGGCACTATCCACAGGATAGGGCCTAACTTGCTGATCGGTGGGGGGTCTCAGTGATGGGACCCCAACAGGTCACTAGAACGAGGGGTCCGATGTACCCCAGTCAGTCCCCTCGCCACACCACGAGATGAGCAGAGCAGCAGGACAAGCATGCATGAGCAGAGCAGCAGGACGAGCATGCATGAGCAGAGCAGCAGGACGAGCATGCATGAGCAGAGCACCAGGGCGAGCATGCATGAGCACAGCAGCAGGACGAGCATGCATGAGCAGAGCACCAGGGCGAGCATGCATGAGCAGAGCAGCAGGGCGAGCATGCATGGGCTGCCCCAATCATTTCTATGGATCGGACGAAGATCCATAAAGATGAATGCACAGCTGGCTGCTCCGCTCATTTCGGGGAGTGACAAGGGGTCCGACTGGGGTACATCAGACCCTCAGTGATAAGACCCCCCACAGATCACAATAACGGAGACCCCCACCAATCACCAAGTTATTTTCTACCCTGCGGATCGGGCTTAAAGGGGTTGTCCGAGACTAATTAAAAAAAAAAGGTGGCCGGGAAGGGGCTGCTTAAAAAAATAAAGATGTACTTACCTTCCGGCACCCTCCGGCTGTCCCGCACTGCTGTCGCTCCTGTCCGGGCGCCATGTAAACAAACATGGCAGCGGGAGCAGTGCTGGACTCAGCTTCCGTCCGGCCATGGCCATCCATACCCCCGCTGTCCCGATTCACAGCATTGTATTTGCTGGACGGATAGTTGTCGGGTCTCTCCGGAAGCTGAATCCAGCACTGTTCCTGCGTACCTCTATATGTGGGTATACTTATTTAGATTCTACATTTTTTTGATATCTAGAATATACTAGTAACAAAAGTTAACATATCCAAATGAAAAGTAGATTTTCTTTCACTATGTGCCGTTAAAGGAAGCCTACCGTCAGAAATCTACCGGTAGATCTGATGGTGGGTTACTAGTAACGTGCTAAACCATAATCTATAAACCTTATCTTTATTTACTTAAACCTGAAAAACTTTCTAATATATGGGCAGAGGCTATTGGGGCGTGGAGTAGCCTTTGCTTTCATTATCCAGAGAGGCTACTCCACGTCCCAGAAGCCTCTGCCGATACTTAGCATATTAGTTAGATAAAGTATATCTTAGTTTGGAAAGTATTCTAGGTTTAGATGAAGGTTTAGATTGAATAGGTAGATTTCAGATTGTAGGTTTCTTTTAACCACTCCCAAGTTGCTTCTATGTTTAAATGCCCGGTTGATTCTAGCCACTCCCACGAGGAGCAAAATATTTAAATTACTAAATTTATGGGGAAATATATTATCTTTTAATTTTTTTGTATATTTTTGGGGGGTGGTGGAGCTATTCTGAGACAACGTATTTAGACCAACCTCTAAAGTGAATAAAATCATTCTAGGTTACTGCAATATTTACAGACAAGGATTCTAGTCAAAACGGGAATTTCTAAATATAAAAAGTGTGATTTTTTTTGTAATTATTATGAAATGATATAGTAGACCTCAAATGATGTTGATAGAGTCAGATACATCAAAACACTACATTAAAGGGGTTTTCCCACGAACTAAAGTTAGGCCCTATCCACAGGATAGGGCCTAACTTGCTGATCAGTGGGGGTCTCAATGCTGAGACCCCCACAGATCGTGGAAATCGTCTGACCCCTCGTCGCTCCTTCAGACTAATGGAGCAGACGGCCACGCATGACCGTTCTGCTCCATTGATGTCTATAGAGATGGCAGAGATGGGTGAGTGCGGCGCTCGGCAATTTCCGGCAATATATTGTCCTAATAACCCACTACCAGTATATTGTCAAGCTAGTTAACACCTTCCATGTTTCATTCATTGCCCTGAGTGGTTGCATCATTTAGAAAATCTACTTTGAATTAAGATATAAATTTTTGTATAAAGTCATGGAGGTGGAAAGTTTAGCACTGAAGTCAAGCTCTCCCCATTTAAGAATGCCATCTTCACTGTGATTGAAGTCTCTTCATCCAGGGACATAAGTAGCCCGCACCTCTGAAGTCTGGTGAATGATGTAAGTCACAATAGAAGGAACCTTCTGATGTAGGGAGAGCTTGACTTCAGCACTGAGTTCTCCACCTCCATGACTTTATACAACCATTTTATTTACTTCTCACTTCAAGAACTTGATTTAGATCTTCACATTGGGTCATGAAAAAGGTGTTAATCTAGTTATTAGGTAAATTTCTGTTGTCATGTTCCCTTTAGGAACTCTAAAGACCTCATACAAAAATGGAACTTATTTCGATATGCCATGTTAACCAATCCCAAGTAACTGAAATATTTAGAGACTCCTCCCAATAATTCTAGCCACACCCCCGAGGAGCCAAATTATCTGAATTACAAAATTAACTGGGAACTGAGACTTTATACTATTTTACATCCTATTTTACATATATTATATACATTATTTTATATTTTATATATTTATTTTTTTTTGATTGTGCAGTAGGTTTTGTATGACATTGATAGGAATATACAGCTGCTTTGAGACAAGAAATGTCGAACTATAACATCACAAGAAGCAAAAATTTGAGTTTATTTCAATATTCCCCATTAACCTATCTCAGGTAACAGCAAATTTGCAATCCCTCCCTGGAGGAATAAAGCCACGCCCCCGAGGAGCCAACAATTCTTAAATATTACATGGAATAAAGAGTGGAAATTTTATTTTTAGAATTTTATTTATTTATTTTTTTAGATTGTACGGTAGGCTTCACGTGACGCTGATAGGAATAGAGAGCTGCCTTTAGACACACGTTTATAATGAATTCAATATGCTTATTATATATGAACGATAATTAACTCATCCTGTGCCCCGGCTGACAGGAAACACAAACTCAAGTGACTACTTTGAAAGGAGATTGACAGAACTGTGTCAGGACTTGCTGCGCAATACGAGGGGGGAAGTGAGTGAAGACGAAATATTCACTCCATGTAAACACTTGAGAGATGTGCGAATATTGACGAAGTCTCAGCTGGAGATATCTTTTATAGCTGTTATTAGCATCTTAGTTTGGAGAGGATTTTTTTTCTCCGATGGAAATTAGATTGCATCCAGAAGTAGACATGCAGTTAATAAAACAAGTCGACCTGACCCAATGACAGAACAAATCATCGCCCTCGTGCTATTTACCATCTTCCCTGTAATGTTGGTAAAGTATTTAAAGGATCTATAATCCGCCCCTTGAAATCCATTTACTGTGTCTATCAATATACGAATAGGCTGTAATTAAATGACAGGATGGAAAATAAAATCAGTGTTATTGTTTTTTGTAACTTTCCGTAAAATGGTCACAGATTATTTTTCTTTTATTATATTTAACAGGTATTTATTTACTTTTTTAAGATGTTTATTCATTTTGACAGTATATGGAGTGCAGCTCTGGAGTATAATGCAGGATGTAACTCAGGATCAGTACAGGATAAGTAATGTCATGTATGTACACAGTGACTGCACCAGCAGCAGAATAGTGAGTGCAGCTCTGGAGTATAATGCAGGATGTAACTCAGGATCAGTACAGGATAAGTAATGTCATGTATGTACACAGTGACTGCACCAGCAGCAGAATAGTGAGTGCAGCTCTGGTGTATAATACAGGATGTAACTCAGGATCAGTACAGGATAAGTAATGTCATGTATGTACACAGTGACTGCACCAGCAGCAGAATAGTGAGTGCAGCTCTGGGGTATAATACAGGATGTAACTCAGGATCAGTACAGGATAAGTAATGTCATGTATGTACACAGTGACTGCACCAGCAGCAGAATAGTGAGTGCAGCTCTGGGGTATAATACAGGATGTAACTCAGGATCAGTACAGAATAAGTAATGTCATGTATGTATACAGTGACTGCACCAGCAGCAGAATAGTGAGTGCAGCTCTGGAGTATAATACAGGATGTAACTCAGGATCAGTACAGGATAAGTAATGTCATGTATGTACACAGTGACTGCACCAGCAGAATATTGAGCGCAGCTCTGGGGTATAATACAGGATGTAACTCAGGATCAGTACAGGATAAGTAATGTCATGTATGTACACAGTGACTGCACCAGCAGCAGAATAGTGAGTGCAGCTCTGGGGTATAATACAGGATGTAACTCAGGATCAGTACAGGATAAGTAATGTCATGTATGTACACAGTGACTGCACCAGCAGCAGAATAGTGAGTGCAGCTCTGGGGTATAATACAGGATGTAACTCAGGATCAGTACAGGATAAGTAATGTCATGTATGTACACAGTGACTGCACCAGCAGCAGAATAATGAGCGCAGCTCTGGAGTATAATACAGGATGTAACTCAGGATCAGTACAGGATAAGTAATGTCATGTATGTACACAGTGACTGCACCAGCAGCAGAATAGTGAGCGCAGCTCTGGGGTATAATACAGGATGTAACTCAGGATCAGTACAGGATAAGTAATGTCATGTATGTACACAGTGACTGCACCAGCAGCAGAATAGTGAGTGCAGCTCTGGAGTATAATACAGGATGTAACTCAGGATCAGTACAGGATAAGTAATGTCATGTATGTACACAGTGACTGCACCAGCAGCAGAATAGTGAGTGCAGCTCTGGAGTATAATACAGGATGTAACTCAGAATCAGTACAGGATAAGTAGTGTCATGTATGTACACAGTGACTGCACCAGCAGCAGAATAGTGAGTGCAGCTCTGGAGTATAATACAGGATGTAACTCAGGATCAGTACAGGATAAGTAATGTCATGTATATACACAGTGACTGCACCAGCAGCAGAATAGTGAGTGCAGCTCTGGAGTATAATACAGGATGTAACTCAGAATCAGTACAGGATAAGTAATGTCATGACTAAGGACAACATGCCAGTATTTGTCCGAAACGCGTAGGTCTGCCGTTTCCCCCCTATGTTTTTTAACAGGGAGCACTCCAGCTCATGTTTTTTATGGCTTGTGTGTTAATTACTTTTTGATATTTGCATGATATGGATTTAATAAACAAAATGCAATTTTAAACCAACTCCTACGAGTGCTGGATCCAACTATCCTTTTTTTCTAATGTCATGTATGTACACAGTGACTGCACCAATAGAATAGTGATTGCAGCTCTGGAATACTACATAGTTGGGTCCTATAACATTTCAATTAATTTTAAAAAAATAATTTTGTTAGAAAAAAAAAATTAGGTGAGCAGTGAATATTTTGTATGCTGAGGTTTTGTACAATGATGGCTCATGTATAAGGACTTCTCCTCCTCCTCATCAGTCTGTATAATGTAATCATCACCTCAGTGTCAGGTGGATGAGTACAGCGCATGTAACCGATACGGGAATAACACCGCTCCACGCACTGGTCGCGCCTTGTGTGATGTCAGCCATGTTTTTAGGAGGGGTGATAAGCCGTAGCGTCTCAATGCTCCACACTGATGGAATTTACAAGGTGCTGACCCCCGGACTAAGGTTTTTTATTACCAAGGCTGAGGGTCACAAGACATAGATACTCCTGCTATATCATGTGAGCACTAAATGGCCGTATTATGTAGGTAATATGCTTGAGGAATGTGTAAGCACCGTATGGCAGTATTATGTAGGTAGTATATTTGATGAATATGTGAGCACCATATGGCAGTATAATGTCGGTAATATGCTTGAGGAATGTGTAAGCACCGTATGGCAGTATTATGTAAGCAAGGTGTTATACTGTAGCTTGACACTGCAGAATGGGTTACTGTGGGCACTACAGTCATGGCCATAAGTTTTGAGAATGACACAAATCTTATATTGTCACATGATCTGTTGCCCTCTGGTTTGTCAGATGTTTTTATCACATACAGAGATACAAGTGCAATCATATTATGAGTAACAGAAGCTTTTATTGTCAGTGAGAAGGAGTTACTGCAGCGAGTCAGTATCTGCAGTGTTGCCCCTTCTTCTTCAGGACCTCTGCAATTCTCCCTGGCAGCTCTCAATCACCTCCTGGACCAAATCCTGACTGATCGCCGTCCATTCCTGCACAATCACTGCTTGTATTTTGTCACAATTTGTTGGTTTTTGTTTGTCCACCCGTCTCTTGATGATTGACCACAAGTTCTCAATGGGATTAAGATCTGGGGAGTTTCCAGGGCATGGACCCAAAATCTCTATGTTTTGTTCTCTGAGCCATTTAGTTCTCCCCTTTGCTTTATGGCAGGTGCTCCATTGTGCTGGAGAAGGCATTGTTCATCACCAAACTGCTCTTGGATGGTTGGGAGAAGTTGCTCTTGGAGGACATTCTGGTTCCATTCTTTATTCATGGATGTGTTTTTAGGCGAGGCTGTGAGAGAGCCGATTCCCTTGGCTGAGAAGCCCCCCCCCCCCCCACACATGAATGGTTGCAGGATGCTGTACAGGTGGCATGAGACAAGACTGGTGGTATCGCTCACCTTGTCTTCTCCGGACAAGCTGTTTTCCAGATGTTCCAAACAATCGGAAAGGGGATTCATCAGAGAAAATGACTTTCCCCCAGTCACCCTTTCTCCCTGTACCTTGTGCAGAATATCAGTCTGTCCCTGATGTTTTCTGGAGAGAAGTGGCTTCTTTGCTGCCCTCCTGGACACCAGGCCTTGCTCCAGGAGTCTCCGCAGTGTCACAGTGCGTGCAGATGCCTCACACCTGCCCGCTGCCATTCCTGAGCAAGCTCTGCACTGCTGGTAGCCCCATCCCCAAGCTGGAACACTTTTAAGAAACGGTCCTGGCGCTTGCTGGTCCTTCTTGGGCCTGGAGCCTTTTTGGCAACAATGGAACCTCTCTCCTTGAATTCCTTGATGATGCAATAGATTGGTGACTGAGGTGCAATCTTTCTAGCTGCGATACTCTTCCCTGTTAGGCCAGTTTTGTGCAGTGCAATGATGACTGCACGTGTTTCTTTAGAGATAACCATGGTTAACAGAAGAGAAACAATGATGCCAAGCACCAGCCTCCTTTTAAAGTGTCCAGTGGTGCGATTCTTACTTAATCATGACAGATTGATCTCCAGCCCTGTCCTCATCAGCACCCACACCTGTGTTACTGGAGCAATCACTGAAACCATGTGTTTTGGGGGAAAAAGTTCATTTTCTAGGCAAATATTGGCTTTGGAATTAATTGCTGTTAAGCTGATCACTCTTTATAACATTCTGGAGTATGTGCAAATTGCCATTATAAAACTTGATGCAATAGACTTTGTAAAAATTTACATTTGTATCATTCTCAAAACTTTTGGCCATGAATGTACATATGATAAAAATCCATGGCACGTGACAAACTCCACTCTGCTGTATCTTATATGCACTGTATATATTTAGCTTTTGTATATAGCGCTGCTGTATACTGTGTAAGGATTTCCCGGGCACTTTCTTTGTCTTACCTGAGATAATCTTATAAATAAAGCTTGGCTATTGAAGGGGATCGGGTGACGGGTGCGCTCCATCCATTCACTATCACACAAAGCCTTCCCTAAGAAACCGCAGGGTTTACAGGAAGCGCAGGCTCATTGTTACGTGTCGCGCCATCGACTTATGTACGCCTGACTTTACAATATAAATGTGAGAATTCATCATCAGTCACGTAAAAGTGACAATTTAGTCTTCAGGATGTAGCAGAGCTGAGTTTTGTCTCATGGAGAAAGGATGAGTTTGTCATTTGGCTCAGCTCCTTATGATAAGGTAATGTTCTGCGTTGCATAGGACTACAGGTTGCATAGGACTGCAGGTTGCATAGGACTTAGGTTTGAGGTATTGTCTCTGTGCGTAAGTTGTTAGTAGCAGCAGAACTATGAAATATGGATTATCTTTCAGGATTGTAGCTTCTCTTAGGGAGAAGACACACGTGGCGTTTTTAGGCCGTTTTTAGTTAGTGCGTTTTCAGATCGTTAAAAACGCATGCGTTAAAAAACGCATGCGTTTTTTGAAAACGCATGCGTTTTTGACCAGTTTGAATGAAGATAATTGGTCAAACCTGTCAAAAACGCATGCGTTTTTCAAAAACGCATGCGTTTTTAACGATCTGAAAACGCACTAACTAAAAACGGCCCAAAAACGGCCTAAAAACGCCACGTGTGTCTTCACCCTTACAGCTGCACTGGGGGTGTGTCCTCACACTGTTGTGCTCTGTGCTCTCTGCAGCCAGTGTTAGTTATGGTTATTGGAAATATGTGTAATCATGCCTTTAGGTATATTGTTAGTAGCAGTGGGGGTGGGACTGTGATATATGGATTCATATTTCAAGATTGTACTTGGGGTGTGTCCTTACACTGCTGTGCTCTGTGCTCTCTACAGCCAGTGTTATGTACTGTCCCCGGAGAGATGTGTAATCATATTTTTGATTATGTTGTTAGCAGCAGCAGCATTGTGATGTATACAGACAGTCCCCGGGTTACGTACAAGATAGGGTCTGTAGGTTTGTTCTTAAGTTGAGTTTGTATGTAAATCGGAACTGTATATTTTATCATTGTAATCCCAACCAGAACTTTTTTGGTCTTTGGGACAATTGGATTTTAAAAATGTTGGGTTGTCATAAGAACCAGGATTAACACTAAATCTTCATTACAGACGCCTGTGATAACTGTTATAACTGATCATTGTAGCCTAGGACTAAAGTACAATAAATTACCAATATCCAGAGGTCCGTTTGTAACTAGGGGTCATATGTAAGTCGAGTGTTCTTAAGTAGGTGACTGCCTGTATATATTTTTTTTTCTCCAGGATTGTAGCTTCTCCAAGTGCAATGGGGAATGTCCTCACACTGCTGTGCTCTGTGGAGCCAGTGTTCTATATTGTCCCTGGAGTGATTCGAAATCAGACCTTTATGTATGTTGTTAGTAGGAGTGTGAAAAATCTATTTATTGCTCAGGATTGTAGCTTCTCAAAGGACATTACCTGACACTGCTGTGCTTTTAATTCTTTGCATTGCGCTTGTCCACAATCCTTCACTTTTGCTTTAAGTTAACGTTGGGGCAGACTTTTGGATATATACCAAAGCATTTATTCAGAGAAAAGAGGAGTAGGAGTTCATGGCAGGAAGCACAGAGCACAGCAGTGTGAGGACACACCCCCATTGCACTTGGAAAAGCTACAATGCTTGAATATACATTGTTTTATTAGTTCTAACTACTAATTGGTTTGTGTACTGTCCAGTCTGCAGTTCTCTATACAGCGTGGAATTATGGGGGATTATATATTAGGATTTTATTCGGGCATCTTTCACTCTTGCGTTTCGGTTAAGTTTTTAAACGTAACTCGAATACGGGGAGGGGTTTAACCAGAACGCACATTACTTTGCACTGACACATTAGTGTTCTAGAATGTTTTGTATTATTTACACTTGGTTCACATTCTAGAACACACATGTATCAGAGGAAACCGTATGACTCCCGGCCAAGCCCCTCCCCATTGTGTGTAAAATGAAACTGAAACGCTAAGTGTGAACACCGCCTGAGAGGATGAATAAAAGTATAGTCTAAAATTAGGAGGGGCCGTTCTGCAGTCCGTACACATGAGAATCTGTTCTGGGGTCTGTATGTGTGTAATGTAAATCTCCACATTGCTCTCCTTATGTGAACCCAGGCCTGCGCTCGTCCTGATGGCTGACAATTTATACTGCAGATTTAAGGGCCCGTAAACCAACTGCTGAGACCCCTCATAATTCATGTTTGTGCCTCCGCTCCCCATGTGCTCATAAGCGACACTGCAAATCCCCGAAAATCTATAGAAGCAAAACTCTAAACAAATCTCCTTGTGTCTTGTTTGGTGTTTGTAAACGGATTGTGCGAGCGATCGTATCAGCAACGCCACCGAGACACATAAATCATTGTCACATCAGAGCGTCACGTGCGCCACGCACTGTCACTTATGATGGAGAGAGGATGATGGAGAGATAGTGAGGAGGATGGAGGCGGACAGTGCTCAAGACTTGTGTATAATAATGTGTAATACAGGATCCCAGCCCCTGTATCTTAACACTTTAGAGATTTTTCATTCTAAAACTTTTTAATTTTCTCCAAACATCATTAAAAAAACGTATCATTGCCTTCTATGTATCAGCCATATTGCGGTATAGTCTGGGCTGGGCGGTATTACATCTTTCTGTGCGCTCCTATATCAGGACACAACTCGCGCTCCTCTGAGCGGTGTTACCTTCTCTTTGGTTGTCAGTCGGGCGCCAGGTACCTGAGATTTTTGGCTTCCTCCAGAACAGATGAGCCATGGGAACAGATTGGTTTGCAGAAGGCCGAGTACTTACACTCCATTTCTATTCCGCCCTCTCGCAGTTGATGGATGGATTGATGAAATTAAAATTGCCCACACAACTGCGGGGGAGGAAACTTCTGCTTCTTTTTCTCTTATTGTTTTTTTCTTGACATTTTATTTCGGACCACGGACCCATTACATCAATAGCTGCTGTGAAATTCTAACTGGAAAATGAATGTATTCCCTACCGTCTCCCTAGTAATTAGGTATCAGTGGTAGTATAGCGGATGTATCGCCTCCATCGCTGGGTTATAAAAAGTGCTGCCGAATCTTGTTACGCTTTATTTTCCAATTCTTCACTTCTATCAAGATCTCTGCTTGTTGTCAAAGTCTTAACACACCAAAAAAGGCTCATGAGAACCTTATTATTTTCGGTATAAATAATACCGCAATATCCTATGCCATGGAATGCTACAATATTCTTTCCAAAAATGTTTCCATCTAATCCTTAAATAGATTTATGCAGAATTTGTAAAAAAAAATCAATTAAGATTTCTGCTTCATGTTATTGAAACGACAGAATTTGACCTAATAATGTCTTTCTTGCCATAAATAATACCGCCACATAATTCGCCACAGTTTACTACAATTCTCTATTTCTATATAATTTCACATAATCTTATAATTATGCCTTTACTCAGTATCCGAATAATCAAAATCACTGCTTGTAGTCAGTCTGAAAGGCTGAAGTCAGCTGATACGTGCTATAAATAATACCGCCATATATTGCACCATAATACTTTACAACCCCCTTTACTCAAATAGTGGCATACAGTTACTAAATGATACCTTTTATACTATTTCTGCTTACTGTCATCAAAAACTGATGATGTCCTAAATTTTTACACTTTGAATAATGCTGCCATATAATACATCACACAATGCTACAATTTACTGTCCAGATAACACTATACCTAAATAATACATTTATAGTCGACATCTTTGCCAGCTGTCAGTGAAAGGCTGATCCTCACAAAATAGTTCTCAACAGAAATAATACTTCCATATCATCAACTTTTCCAACATACCAGTGTATATTTTCAAAATAATACCTTTATTCAGTATCCATATAGTTCAAGATCTCTGCTTGCTTTCAGTGAAATATTATAGAATTACTGTAGATAATATGAATCTAATACATATGTTATGAAGTATACACAGAAGACTAGTTGCTATGATCTCTTCCCTTTTTTCTAAACCCAGCCCCCCCCCTCCCCTCTCCATAGACTTCTATGGAGAGCTGTAATCTGATCCCTCTGTAAACTACAGATTGTCTTAGAAGCTCAAGACAGATTTGGAAGTGTTTGCAAAGTTTAGAAGAGAGGAGGAAAGAAGCCTGGGTAGATAAATCTACTATTATTTTATTATTATAACGTTTGATTAAAAGTAAGTGACCCCTTAAAGAAGCGTTTTAGAAAAGCCTGACCTTAAGAAGGAGCAGCAGGTATATATCCTAAACATGTCATCATTTTCTCTCTCCCTGTCACTCAGTCCAGTGAAGAATATTACACCCAGCATCGACATAGTCTGAAATGGCTGATAACAGGGAACAACAGCATCTAAATACAAATACATCAAAAAACTTTAAGCTTACTGTCCCTTTAAGAAAGAAAGAACATTAAGGTAATGTATTTTTATCGCATCGTGTCCTTATTATCTCTCTGAGAACAATGCTCGGTTCTTGTCAGTGCCAGGCGCTCATTAGTGTGGGGAGGATAGGAAATTTATAGATGGAAAGACACAAAAAAATGATGTTTTTCCTCCAAAATTCAGCTGTAATAACAGATGCAATAAATCCTTCAAAGAGAGTCTCCGCAGCTGCCGCCTGACTTACAAGTTCTGAATATCACTGGGATGTTTGTCATCATAACCACTTTAAAGGGGTTGTCCACTTCGAGGAGTATCACTTCTGATCACAGAATGTCCCATTGCTGGGATGTTTCACCTGTAAAACCAGTGTAGCAGCATGTACCATTTCCCTGCAGCGCCTCTGCAGGGCAAACTAAATATTACACCAATTTGTAGCCTAGCCTTCTGCTCCTGCCACTAGGTGAAGCTCACTGAATCTGCTCTGCAGCTATTTTTAAACTTAAAGGGGTGTTCCAATCATATATAGCATATTGGTAAGTTCTGACATTTGACCCCAAACCACAGAGGTCTAACTTTTAATGGAGTGGCAGGGCACAAGCTCCTCCTATCCACAGTTTTCAAGGGATTTGGGGGCATTCCACTAGCTAAACCTTCAATATATACAGGCAGTCCCCGGGTTACGTACAAGATAGGGTCCGGAGGTTTGTTCTTAAGTTGAATTTGTATGTAAGTCGAAATTGTATATTTTATAATTGTGGATCCAGACAAAAAAAAATTTGGCCCCAGTGACAATTGGAGTTGAAACATTTTTTGCTGTAATGGGACCAAGGATGATCAATAAAGCTTCATTACAGACACTTTACATCTGATCATTGCAGTCTGAGACTATAGTAAAGCATTCAGAAAGCTTCACCAGAGGTCAGAGGGGTCTGTCTGTAACTATGGGCTGTCTGTAAGTCGGGTGTCCTTAAGTAGGGGACCGACTGTATTGGCATATATTTACTATATAGCTGATTACTGTTTCTAGTTGGAATACTGTTTTTAATAAGTGATTGTATGCGGTTAGCTCTGAAGCTCCCTCTAGTGGCGGTAGCATTTCTAGTAATCTTTCATTTCTGGCATCACAGAATTATAGAAGAGGCTGTCTTGATCAGACATCCCTAAAGTTCTGAGTCTGTAATAGGGGATATAGCTACTTTCTGCACCCACTGGGGATTCTGTGTTGGTATAGGGAGAGTCTTTAGTGAACAATAGGGGGCACTTACTGTCTATGCTGTCTAATCATGAGGAATGTGTTCAATTGAACTTGCAGTGTCCTAATTGCACAATTGTTTGTTTACGTCAATAAAGTTTTACATTTTACTTGATAAGAATGTGCATCGGGAAACCTAAATATTATTGATGGAGGAAGTAGTTTACTTTTCCACCATAGTAGAGGAAGTAACTTACCTCTCCACAATAATAGAAGAAGTAGATAAGGCGATCCGAATGGCAAAGTTTGGTGGGCTTGGCAGTCACAGACTCGGGGGGGGGGGGGGGGAGGATATCACGACAAGCTGCTTCATTGACTGCTGAGCAGCCAATCAAGCACCTTGCAGCCACTTAGTAATTACAGGTATGTCCTCTGCAGGACATGTGACTCTGCAGTATAAAGCAGGGTCAAATTTCCGAAAACCACACAGTAGACGGAGCTAGACAGAGTTTGCTCCTCAGATCTTCTCAAAAAACAGCAGAGCACTTAGGTGTCTAACGAAGGTTCCTGTTATTAGGGACAGGTGTAAATCTGAAATAATTGCCCTTTTTAGGGCACTCTGGACATATGTATTAAAGCCAGGCTTCTGTAGTGCAGGGATATTCTTACTGATTATAGAGGATTATACAGAAATACATCCATCTTGAAGGTCCTGTCTCTGTATAGTTTTTAGTTCTAGGAAAATCCTAAAGCTGCTGCTATTAGTAAGTATTGTGTGGTAATACCTAAATCCTACAGCTACTGCTGTCAGTGAATAATCAGCAGTAATACCTAGATCCTATGGGTGATGTCACACATGGTGTCTTTAGTCCATTTTTAAGCATGCGTTTCAGCCCGTTAAAAAACCCGTGCGTTGTTGACCGTTTTTCCCAATTATCTTAATTAAACAGACAAAAACTGTATAAAAACTGATGCGTTTTCAAAAAAAAAGCATGCGTTTGTTAACGTTCTGAAAACGTATGCTTAAAAACTGACTAAAAAATGTGTGACATCACCCTATAGGCGCTGCTGTGATTGAATAATGCCTAGTAATACCTATATCATAAAGCTGCTGCTGTCAGTGAATAGATTTCAGTAACACCTATATCATAAAGCTGCTGCTGTCAGTGAATAGATTTCAGTAATACCTATATCATAAAGCTGCTGCTGTCAGTGAATAGATTTCAGTAATACCTATATCATAAAGCTGCTGCTGTCAGTGAATAGATTTCAGTAATACCTATATCATAAAGCTGCTGCTGTCAGTGAATAGATTTCAGTAATACCTATATCATAAAGCTGCTGCTGTCAGTGAATAGATTTCAGTAATACCTATATCATAAAGCTGCTGCTGTCAGTGAATAGATTTCAGTAAAAACTACAGAAGCAAAACTCTAAACAAATCTCCTTGTGTCTTGTTTGGTGTTTGTAAACGGATTGTGCGAGCGATCGTATCAGCAACGCCACCGAGACACATAAATCATTGTCACATCAGAGCGTCACGTGCGCCACGCACTGTCACTTATGATGGAGAGAGGATGATGGAGAGATAGTGAGGAGGATGGAGGCGGACAGTGCTCAAGACTTGTGTATAATAATGTGTAATACAGGATCCCAGCCCCTGTATCTTAACACTTTAGAGATTTTTCATTCTAAAACTTTTTAATTTTCTCCAAACATCATTAAAAAAACGTATCATTGCCTTCTATGTATCAGCCATATTGCGGTATAGTCTGGGCTGGGCGGTATTACATCTTTCTGTGCGCTCCTATATCAGGACACAACTCGCGCTCCTCTGAGCGGTGTTACCTTCTCTTTGGTTGTCAGTCGGGCGCCAGGTACCTGAGATTTTTGGCTTCCTCCAGAACAGATGAGCCATGGGAACAGATTGGTTTGCAGAAGGCCGAGTACTTACACTCCATTTCTATTCCGCCCTCTCGCAGTTGATGGATGGATTGATGAAATTAAAATTGCCCACACAACTGCGGGGGAGGAAACTTCTGCTTCTTTTTCTCTTATTGTTTTTTTCTTGACATTTTATTTCGGACCACGGACCCATTACATCAATAGCTGCTGTGAAATTCTAACTGGAAAATGAATGTATTCCCTACCGTCTCCCTAGTAATTAGGTATCAGTGGTAGTATAGCGGATGTATCGCCTCCATCGCTGGGTTATAAAAAGTGCTGCCGAATCTTGTTACGCTTTATTTTCCAATTCTTCACTTCTATCAAGATCTCTGCTTGTTGTCAAAGTCTTAACACACCAAAAAAGGCTCATGAGAACCTTATTATTTTCGGTATAAATAATACCGCAATATCCTATGCCATGGAATGCTACAATATTCTTTCCAAAAATGTTTCCATCTAATCCTTAAATAGATTTATGCAGAATTTGTAAAAAAAAATCAATTAAGATTTCTGCTTCATGTTATTGAAACGACAGAATTTGACCTAATAATGTCTTTCTTGCCATAAATAATACCGCCACATAATTCGCCACAGTTTACTACAATTCTCTATTTCTATATAATTTCACATAATCTTATAATTATGCCTTTACTCAGTATCCGAATAATCAAAATCACTGCTTGTAGTCAGTCTGAAAGGCTGAAGTCAGCTGATACGTGCTATAAATAATACCGCCATATATTGCACCATAATACTTTACAACCCCCTTTACTCAAATAGTGGCATACAGTTACTAAATGATACCTTTTATACTATTTCTGCTTACTGTCATCAAAAACTGATGATGTCCTAAATTTTTACACTTTGAATAATGCTGCCATATAATACATCACACAATGCTACAATTTACTGTCCAGATAACACTATACCTAAATAATACATTTATAGTCGACATCTTTGCCAGCTGTCAGTGAAAGGCTGATCCTCACAAAATAGTTCTCAACAGAAATAATACTTCCATATCATCAACTTTTCCAACATACCAGTGTATATTTTCAAAATAATACCTTTATTCAGTATCCATATAGTTCAAGATCTCTGCTTGCTTTCAGTGAAATATTATAGAATTACTGTAGATAATATGAATCTAATACATATGTTATGAAGTATACACAGAAGACTAGTTGCTATGATCTCTTCCCTTTTTTCTAAACCCAGCCCCCCCCCCTCCCCTCTCCATAGACTTCTATGGAGAGCTGTAATCTGATCCCTCTGTAAACTACAGATTGTCTTAGAAGCTCAAGACAGATTTGGAAGTGTTTGCAAAGTTTAGAAGAGAGGAGGAAAGAAGCCTGGGTAGATAAATCTACTATTATTTTATTATTATAACGTTTGATTAAAAGTAAGTGACCCCTTAAAGAAGCGTTTTAGAAAAGCCTGACCTTAAGAAGGAGCAGCAGGTATATATCCTAAACATGTCATCATTTTCTCTCTCCCTGTCACTCAGTCCAGTGAAGAATATTACACCCAGCATCGACATAGTCTGAAATGGCTGATAACAGGGAACAACAGCATCTAAATACAAATACATCAAAAAACTTTAAGCTTACTGTCCCTTTAAGAAAGAAAGAACATTAAGGTAATGTATTTTTATCGCATCGTGTCCTTATTATCTCTCTGAGAACAATGCTCGGTTCTTGTCAGTGCCAGGCGCTCATTAGTGTGGGGAGGATAGGAAATTTATAGATGGAAAGACACAAAAAAATGATGTTTTTCCTCCAAAATTCAGCTGTAATAACAGATGCAATAAATCCTTCAAAGAGAGTCTCCGCAGCTGCCGCCTGACTTACAAGTTCTGAATATCACTGGGATGTTTGTCATCATAACCACTTTAAAGGGGTTGTCCACTTCGAGGAGTATCACTTCTGATCACAGAATGTCCCATTGCTGGGATGTTTCACCTGTAAAACCAGTGTAGCAGCATGTACCATTTCCCTGCAGCGCCTCTGCAGGGCAAACTAAATATTACACCAATTTGTAGCCTAGCCTTCTGCTCCTGCCACTAGGTGAAGCTCACTGAATCTGCTCTGCAGCTATTTTTAAACTTAAAGGGGTGTTCCAATCATATATAGCATATTGGTAAGTTCTGACATTTGACCCCAAACCACAGAGGTCTAACTTTTAATGGAGTGGCAGGGCACAAGCTCCTCCTATCCACAGTTTTCAAGGGATTTGGGGGCATTCCACTAGCTAAACCTTCAATATATACAGGCAGTCCCCGGGTTACGTACAAGATAGGGTCCGGAGGTTTGTTCTTAAGTTGAATTTGTATGTAAGTCGAAATTGTATATTTTATAATTGTGGATCCAGACAAAAAAAAATTTGGCCCCAGTGACAATTGGAGTTGAAACATTTTTTGCTGTAATGGGACCAAGGATGATCAATAAAGCTTCATTACAGACACTTTACATCTGATCATTGCAGTCTGAGACTATAGTAAAGCATTCAGAAAGCTTCACCAGAGGTCAGAGGGGTCTGTCTGTAACTATGGGCTGTCTGTAAGTCGGGTGTCCTTAAGTAGGGGACCGACTGTATTGGCATATATTTACTATATAGCTGATTACTGTTTCTAGTTGGAATACTGTTTTTAATAAGTGATTGTATGCGGTTAGCTCTGAAGCTCCCTCTAGTGGCGGTAGCATTTCTAGTAATCTTTCATTTCTGGCATCACAGAATTATAGAAGAGGCTGTCTTGATCAGACATCCCTAAAGTTCTGAGTCTGTAATAGGGGATATAGCTACTTTCTGCACCCACTGGGGATTCTGTGTTGGTATAGGGAGAGTCTTTAGTGAACAATAGGGGGCACTTACTGTCTATGCTGTCTAATCATGAGGAATGTGTTCAATTGAACTTGCAGTGTCCTAATTGCACAATTGTTTGTTTACGTCAATAAAGTTTTACATTTTACTTGATAAGAATGTGCATCGGGAAACCTAAATATTATTGATGGAGGAAGTGGTTTACTTTTCCACCATAGTAGAGGAAGTAACTTACCTCTCCACAATAATAGAAGAAGTAGATGGATGGGGTGGGGGTGGATATCACGACAAGCTGCTTCATTGACTGCTGAGCAGCCAATCAAGCACCTTGCAGCCACTTAGTAATTACAGGTATGTCCTCTGCAGGACATGTGACTCTGCAGTATAAAGCAGGGTCAAATTTCCGAAAACCACACAGTAGACGGAGCTAGACAGAGTTTGCTCCTCAGATCTTCTCAAAAAACAGCAGAGCACTTAGGTGTCTAACGAAGGTTCCTGTTATTAGGGACAGGTGTAAATCTGAAATAATTGCCCTTTTTAGGGCACTCTGGACATATGTATTAAGCCAGGCTTCTGTAGTGCAGGGATATTCTTACTGATTATAGAGGATTATACAGAAATACATCCATCTTGAAGGTCCTGTCTCTGTATAGTTTTTAGTTCTAGGAAAATCCTAAAGCTGCTGCTATTAGTAAGTATTGTGTGGTAATACCTAAATCCTACAGCTACTGCTGTCAGTGAATAATCAGCAGTAATACCTAGATCCTAAGGGTGATGTCACACATGGTGTCTTTAGTCCATTTTTAAGCATGCGTTTCAGCCCGTTAAAAAACCCGTGCGTTGTTGACCGTTTTTCCCAATTATCTTAATTAAACAGACAAAAACTGTATAAAAACTGATGCGTTTTCAAAAAAAAAGCATGCGTTTGTTAACGTTCTGAAAACGTATGCTTAAAAACTGACTAAAAAATGTGTGACATCACCCTAAAGGCGCTGCTGTGATTGAATAATGCCTAGTAATACCTATATCATAAAGCTGCTGCTGTCAGTGAATAGATTTCAGTAACACCTATATCATAAAGCTGCTGCTGTCAGTGAATAGATTTCAGTAATACCTATATCATAAAGCTGCTGCTGTCAGTGAATAGATTTCAGTAACACCTACATCATAAAGCTGCTGCTGTCAGTGAATAGATTTCAGTAATACCTATATCATAAAGCTGCTGCTGTCAGTGAATAGATTTCAGTAATACCTATATCATAAAGCTGCTGCTGTCAGTGAATAGATTTCAGTAATACCTATATCATAAAGCTGCTGCTGTCAGTGAATAGATTTCAGTAATACCTATATCATAAAGCTGCTGCTGTCAGTGAATAGATTTCAGTAATACCTATATCATAAAGCTGCTGCTGTCAGTGAATAGATTTCAGTAATACCTATATCATAAAGCTGCTGCTGTCAGTGAATAGATTTCAGTAATACCTATATCATAAAGCTTCTGTTGTCAGTGAATAGATTTCAGTAATACCTATATCATAAAGCTGCTGCTGTCATTGAATAGATTTCAGTAACACCTATATCATAAAGCTGCTGCTGTCAGTGAATAGATTTCAGTAATACCTATATCATAAAGCTGCTGCTGTCAGTGAATAGATTTCAGTAACACCTATATCATAAAGCTGCTGCTGTCAGTGAATAGATTTCAGTAATACCTATATCATAAAGCTGCTGCTGTCAGTGAATAGATTTCAGTAATACCTATATCATAAAGCTGCTGCTGTCAGTGAATAGATTTCAGTAACACCTATATCATAAAGCTGCTGCTGTCAGTGAATAGATTTCAGTAACACCTATATCATAAAGCTGCTGCTGTCAGTGAATAGATTTCAGTAATACCTATATCATAAAGCTTCTGTTGTCAGTGAATAGATTTCAGTAACACCTATATCATAAAGCTGCTGCTGTCAGTGAATAGATTTCAGTAATACCTATATCCTACAGGTGCTGCTGTCAGTGAATAGATTTCAGTAATACCTATATCATAAAGCTGCTGCTGTCAGTGAATAGATTTCAGTAATACCTATATCATAAAGCTGCTGCTGTCAGTGAATAGATTTCAGTAACACCTATATCATAAAGCTGCTGCTGTCATTGAATAGATTTCAGTAATGCCTATATCATAAAGCTGCTGCTGTCAGTGAATAGATTTCAGTAATGCCTATATCATAAAGCTTCTGTTGTCAGTGAATAGATTTCAGTAATACCTATATCATAAAGCTGCTGCTGTCAGTGAATAGATTTCAGTAATACCTATATCATAAAGCTGCTGCTGTCAGTGAATGAATTTCAGTAATACCTATATCATAAAGCTGCTGCTGTCATTGAATAGATTTCAGTAACACCTATATCATAAAGCTGCTGCTGTCATTGAATAGATTTCAGTAATACCTATATCGTAAAGGTGCTGCTGTCAGTGAATAGATTTCAGTAATACCTATATCATAAAGCTTCTGTTGTCATTGAATAGATTTCAGTAATACCTATATCGTAAAGGTGCTGCTGTCAGTGAATAGATTTCAGTAATACCTATATCGTAAAGCTGCTGCTGTCAGTGAATAGATTTCAGTAATGCCTATATCATAAAGCTGCTGCTGTCATTGAATAGATTTCAGTAATACCTATATCATAAAGCTGCTGCTGTCATTGAATAGATTTCAGTAATACCTATATCGTAAAGGTGTTGCTGTCAGTGAATAGATTTCAGTAATACCTATATCATAAAGCTGCTGCTGTCAGTGAATAGATTTCAGTAATACCTATATCATAAAGCTTCTGTTGTCAGTGAATAGATTTCAGTAACACCTATATCATAAAGCTGCTGCTGTCAGTGAATAGATTTCAGTAATACCTATATCATAAAGCTGCTGCTGTCAGTGAATAGATTTCAGTAACACCTATATCATAAAGCTGCTGCTGTCAGTGAATAGATTTCAGTAATACCTATATCATAAAGCTGCTGCTGTCAGTGAATAGATTTCAGTAATACCTATATCATAAAGCTGCTGCTGTCAGTGAATAGATTTCAGTAACACCTATATCATAAAGCTGCTGCTGTCAGTGAATAGATTTCAGTAACACCTATATCATAAAGCTGCTGCTGTCAGTGAATAGATTTCAGTAATACCTATATCATAAAGCTTCTGTTGTCAGTGAATAGATTTCAGTAACACCTATATCATAAAGCTGCTGCTGTCAGTGAATAGATTTCAGTAATACCTATATCCTACAGGTGCTGCTGTCAGTGAATAGATTTCAGTAATACCTATATCATAAAGCTGCTGCTGTCAGTGAATAGATTTCAGTAATACCTATATCATAAAGCTGCTGCTGTCAGTGAATAGATTTCAGTAACACCTATATCATAAAGCTGCTGCTGTCAGTGAATAGATTTCAGTAATGCCTATATCATAAAGCTGCTGCTGTCAGTGAATAGATTTCAGTAATGCCTATATCATAAAGCTTCTGTTGTCAGTGAATAGATTTCAGTAATACCTATATCATAAAGCTGCTGCTGTCAGTGAATAGATTTCAGTAATACCTATATCATAAAGCTGCTGCTGTCAGTGAATGAATTTCAGTAATACCTATATCATAAAGCTGCTGCTGTCATTGAATAGATTTCAGTAACACCTATATCATAAAGCTGCTGCTGTCAGTGAATAGATTTTAGTAATACCTATATCATAAAGCTGCTGCTGTCAGTGAATAGATTTCAGTAACACCTATATCATAAAGCTGCTGCTGTCAGTGAATAGATTTCAGTAATACCTATATCATAAAGCTGCTGCTGTCAGTGAATAGATTTCAGTAACACCTACATCATAAAGCTGCTGCTGTCAGTGAATAGATTTCAGTAATACCTATATCGTAAAGCTACTGCTGTCATTGAATAGATTTCAGTAATACCTATATCATAAAGCTGCTGCTGTCATTGAATAGATTTCAGTAACACCTACATCATAAAGCTGCTGCTGTCAGTGAATAGATTTCAGTAATACCTATATCATAAAGCTGCTGCTGTCATTGAATAGATTTCAGTAATACCTATATCATAAAGCTTCTGTTGTCATTGAATAGATTTCAGTAATACCTATATCATAAAGCTGCTGCTGTCAGTGAATAGATTTCAGTAACACCTACATCATAAAGCTGCTGCTGTCAGTGAATAGATTTCAGTAATACCTATATCATAAAGCTGCTGCTGTCATTGAATAGATTTCAGTAATACCTATATCATAAAGCTGCTGCTGTCATTGAATAGATTTCAGTAACACCTATATCGTAAAGCTGCTGCTGTCAGTGAATAGATTTCAGTAACACCTATATCGTAAAGCTGCTGCTGTCAGTGAATAGATTTCAGTAATACCTATATCGTAAAGCTGCTGCTGTCAGTGAATAGATTTCAGTAATACCTATATCATAAAGCTTCTGTTGTCATTGAATAGATTTCAGTAATACCTATATCGTAAAGGTGCTGCTGTCAGTGAATAGATTTCAGTAATACCTATATCATAAAGCTTCTGTTGTCAGTGAATAGATTTCAGTAATACCTATATCATAAAGCTTCTGTTGTCATTGAATAGATTTCAGTAATACCTATATCGTAAAGGTGCTGCTGTCAGTGAATAGATTTCAGTAATACCTATATCGTAAAGCTGCTGCTGTCAGTGAATAGATTTCAGTAATGCCTATATCATAAAGCTGCTGCTGTCATTGAATAGATTTCAGTAATACCTATATCGTAAAGGTGTTGCTGTCATTGAATAGATTTCAGTAATACCTATATCATAAAGCTGCTGCTGTCATTGAATAGATTTCAGTAATACCTATATCGTAAAGGTGTTGCTGTCAGTGAATAGATTTCAGTAATACCTATATCATAAAGCTGTTGCTGTCAGTGAATAGATTTCAGTAACACCTATATCGTAAAACTTCTGTTGTCAGTGAATAGATTTCAGTAATACCTATATCATAAAGCTGCTGCTGTCAGTGAATAGATTTTAGTAATACCTATATCATAAAGCTGCTGCTGTCAGTGAATAGATTTCAGTAATACCTATATCATAAAGCTTCTGTTGTCAGTGAATAGATTTCAGTAATACCTATATCATAAAGCTGCTGCTGTCAGTGAATAGATTTCAGTAATACCTATATCATAAAGCTTCTGTTGTCAGTGAATAGATTTCAGTAATACCTATATCGTAAAGGTGCTGCTGTCAGTGAATAGATTTCAGTAATACCTATATTATAAAGCTGCTGCTGTCATTGAATAGATTTCAGTAATACCTATATCGTAAAGGTGTTGCTGTCAGTGAATAGATTTCAGTAATACCTATATCATAAAGCTGCTGCTCTCAGTGAATAGATTTCAGTAATACCTATATCATAAAGCTTCTGTTGTCAGTGAATAGATTTCAGTAACACCTATATCATAAAGCTGCTGCTGTCATTGAATAGATTTCAGTAACACCTATATCATAAAGCTGCTGCTGTCAGTGAATAGATTTCAGTAACACCTATATCATAAAGCTGCTGCTGTCAGTGAATAGATTTCAGTAATACCTATATCATAAAGCTGCTGCTGTCAGTGAATAGATTTCAGTAACACCTATATCATAAAGCTGCTGCTGTCAGTGAATAGATTTCAGTAATACCTATATCATAAAGCTGCTGCTGTCAGTGAATAGATTTCAGTAATACCTATATCGTAAAGCTTCTGTTGTCAGTGAATAGATTTCAGTAATACCTACATCATAAAGGTGCTGCTGTCAGTGAATAGATTTCAGTAATACCTATATCGTAAAGCTTCTGTTGTCAGTGAATAGATTTCAGTAATACCTATATCATAAAGCTGCTGCTGTCAGTGAATAGATTTCAGTAATACCTATATCATAAAGCTTCTGTTGTCAGTGAATAGATTTCAGTAATACCTACATCATAAAGGTGCTGCTGTCAGTGAATAGATTTCAATAATACCTATATCATAAAGCTGCTGCTGTCAGTGAATAGATTTCAGTAATACCTATATCATAAAGCTGCTGCTGTCAGTGAATAGATTTTAGTAATACCTATATCATAAAGCTGCTGCTGTCAGTGAATAGATTTCAGTAATACCTATATCCTAAAGGTGCTGCTGTCAGTCAATAGATTTCAGTAATACCTATATCCTAAAGGTGCCGCTGTCAGTGAATAGATTTCAGTAATACCTATATCATAAAGGTGCTGCTGTCAGTGAATAGATTTCAGTAATACCTATATCATAAAGCTGCTGCTGTCAGTGAATAGATTTCAGTAACCACTATATCCTAAAGGTGCTGCTGTCAGTGAATAGATTTCAGTAATACCTATATCCTAAAGGTGCTGCTGTCAGTGAATAGATTTCAGTAATACCTATATCCTACAGGTGCTGCTGTCAGTGAATAGATTTCAGTAATACCTATATCCTAAAGGTGCTGCCGTCAGTGAATAGATTTCAGTAATACGTTTATCCTAAAGGTGCTGTTGTCAGTGAATATCATGCAATAATACTTAGATCCTAAAGGCGCTGCTGTAATTGAATAGCGCCAAGTAATACCTAGATTCTAAAGTTGCTGCTGTCAGTGAATATTGTGTAGTAATACATATATCCTGAGGGTGTTGCTGTCAGTGAATAGTGGGCAGTAACACTTAGATCCTAAAGGTGCTGCTGTCAGTGAATAGATTTCAGTAATACCTATATCCTTCAGGTGCTGCTGTCAGTGAATAGATTTCAATAATACCTATATCATAAAGGTGCTGGTAACGGTAAGGAATTGATAGAAAATGTATATTGGAAAATTGTAGAACTTTTCATAACTGAACACCCATAGGGCCTTTAAATTATTATGTCTTTATTTAATTTTTTTATGTTATTATTTTAACTACTTTCTTAATGCCATTTTGGTCAGGGTAACTGCCCTGTTATTACTTCCATTTTTCAGCCCTCAACCCCTTACTACCTTCATTTCCCAGCCGTTTTTGGGTCCTCATTGATTTCAATGGGGTTTGTGTTCGGATTCAAGCTCGTGCTGAAACTAATTTTCTCCTGATATTCGCACGAATTCGTCGGACCCGGATTTCAACCAACCAATAATCGGATGACACAATGGGGGAGATTTATCATCAAGTTTCTGAGGTAAAACTGGTTTTGCTGCCCATGGAAACCACTCAGATCTCAGCTTTCATTTTATAAACAACTGTGGGAAAATGAAAGCTGAGCTCTGATTGGTTGCAATGGGCAACTAGAACAGTTTTACCACAGACACTTCTGATACATCTCCCCCGATGCGTTTTCAGGTTCTTCAAGGCGACTTAGGCTTTCACGTTAAGTATATAAGTTGTCGCCATTAATTTTTTTCAGTTTCCTTGTTATTGCAGTTCAGGAAAGTCCTGGATAACCTGTCCATAGCCCCCAGTATGGATATCGATCTCCAGAAGATCTCACTTCACTGCCTCCGCTCTAAATGCTGTTTATCTCGTCTCCACCGCTAAGACCTCCGCGCATTGAAGTCAGGCCGAGCGCAGAGAAAAGACGTCTCAAAGCGAAATGATCGTCTTTCTTACATCTTTCTTAGCGCTAACAGGAGATCTTTGTGTTCACATTCCAAGGGACATTATGTGAGGAGATTTTCTCCTATTTCTTCTGTAAATGGATCATTGTGAGGAAGACGAAAATGGGAAAATAATCAAAATCAAAGGGCAACTCTGTGAAGATGATTCTTTGTCTAGTTGTTGTTGTTGATAAAGAAAGGATATTCAAACAAAATGGCCGCACTTCTTAGTCACCTTAGCCAACAAGGCTATTTTTCTTTTTGTTAAACACACAGTGATTTCACAGTACAGAGATAATACACACAGTGATGTCACAGTACAGGGATAATACACACAGTGATGTCACAGTACAGAGATAATACACACAGTGATGTCACACTACAGGGGATAATACACACAGTGATGTCACAGTACAGGGATAATACACACAGTGATGTCACAGTACAGGGATAATACACACAGTGATGTCACAGTACAGGGATAATACACACAGTGATGTCACAGTACAGGGATAATACACACAGTGATGTCACAGTACAGAGATAATACACACAGTGATGTCACACTACAGGGGATAATACACACAGTGATGTCACAGTACAGGGATAATACACACAGTGATGTCACAGTACAGGGATAATACACACAGTGATGTCACAGTACAGAGATAATACACACAGTGATGTCACAGTACAGGGATAATACACACAGTGATGTCACAGTACAGGGATAATACACACAGTGATGTCACAGTACAGAGATAATACACACAGTGATGTCACACTACAGGGGATAATACACACAGTGATGTCACAGTACAGAGATAATACACACAGTGATGTCACAGTACAGAGATAATACACACAGTGATGTCACACTACAGGGGATAATACACACAGTGATGTCACAGTACAGAGATAATACACACAGTGATGTCACAGTACAGGGATAATACACACAGAGATGTCATAGCACAGAGGTAATGTACACACAGAGATGTCACAGTACAGGGATAATACACACAGTGATGTCACAGTACAGGGATAATACACACAGTGATGTCACAGTACAGGGATAATACACACAGTGATGTCACACTACAGGGGATAATACACACAGTGATGTCACAGTACAGGGATAATACACACAGTGATGTCACAGTACAGGCATAATACACATAGTGATGTCACAGTAAAGGGATAATACACACAGTGATGTCACAGTAAAGGGATAATACACAGTGATGTCACAGTACAGGGATAACACACACAGTGATGTCACAGTACAGAGGATAATACACACAGTGATGTCACAGTACAGGAATAATACACACAGTGATGTCACAGCACAGAGATAATACACACAGTGATGTCACAGTACAGAGATAATACACACAGTGATGTCACAGTACAGAAATAATACACACAGTGATGTCAAAATGCAGAAATAATACACACGGTGATGTCACAGTACAGGGATAATACACACAGTGATGTCACAGTACAGAAATAATACACACAGTGATGTCACAATGCAGAAATAATACACACATTGATGTCACAGTACAGGGATAATACACACAGTGATGTCACAGTACATAGATAATACACAATGATGTCACAGTACAGGGATAATACACACAGTGATGTCACAGTACAGGGATAATACACACAGTGATGTCACAGTACAGAGGATAATACACACAGTGATGTCACAGTACAGGGATAATACACACAGTGATGTCACAGTACAGGGATAATACACACAGTGATGTCACAGTACAGGAATAATACACACAGTGATGTCACAGCACAGAGATAATACACACAGTGATGTCACAGTACAGAGATAATACACACAGTGATGTCACAGTACAGAAATAATACACACAGTGATGTCACAATGCAGAAATAATACACACGGTGATGTCACAGTACAGGGATAATACACACAGTGATGTCACAGTACAGAAATAATACACACAGTGATGTCACAATGCAGAAATAATACACACATTGATGTCACAGTACAGGGATAATACACACAGTGATGTCACAGTACAGGGATAATACACACAGAGATGTCACAGTACAGAGATAATACACACAGTGATGTCACAGTACAGGGATAATACACACAGTGATGTCACAGTACAGGAGATAATACACACAGTGATGTCACAGTATAGGGATAATACACAATGATGTCACAGTACAGGGATAATACACACAGTGATGTCACAGTACAGGGATAATACATGGTGATGTCATAGTATAGAGATAATATACACAGTACAGGGATAATGCACACAGTGATGTCATAGTACAGGGATAATACAGAAAGTGATGTCACAGTACAGGGATAATACACACAGTGATGTCACAGTACAGGGATAATACACACAGTGATGTCACAGTGCAGGGATAATACACACAGTGATGTCACAGTACAGAGATAATACACACAGTGATGTCACAGTACAGGGTTAATGCACACAGTGATGTCACAGCACAGGGATAATACAGACAGTGATGTCACAGTACAGAGATAATACACACAGTGATGTCACAGTACAGGGAAAATACATGGTGATATCATAGTATAGAGATAATATACACAGTGATGTCACAGTACAGAGGTGACCCGCACCTTGAACCAGAATGTTGGGTCTGCTGGTCCCTAGTTACCACCTTGTAGCTGATCTTTCGGGGTATTATTAGGGTCCTGAGCGGACGCCCCCCTTCTTCTTCTCTGTGCTTTCATGCTGTGTGTCTGGCTGATCTCCTTGATTTGTGAGGATCCTGTAGATGGATGATTTGAGCAGTGAGGAAGCTCCCAGCCTCCTCCTCTGCTGCTCCCCTAGAAAAAAGGCTTTGAAGCTGTGCGAGGCATCACTATCTTATCTCCACCTCATGCCTCCTCCCGGGACCTGCACTTGTAGCCTATTACATGTAGGATTGCAGAACGTGGAGCTGAAATGTTTGATCACAGAGCTTACGTTCCTCACTGATAGCAAACATGACTGTGAGAAGCAGCCCCATCGACTGCCAGATACAGCTTTCCCGGTATCCTGAGAGGATTATAATCCTAGCCACCCAGCAATGATGAGCCGCATCTCCACGTACACCTGCTGCTGCTGCAGCGCCTCATCCTACATTGGAGTATGGACAGGTGGGCTGTAAGATCCAGGCTCTTCCAGGAATCCCATGTACCGTACAATACAGGAGCACTTATCCCCGCAGCAGTTAATGGTAAGTCATGTATAGGACGGTATAGATCCCATAGGGTAGAGGGCAGTAATGGCCTTCCCCGTACTGCGCTGGTATGTGTATTATTGTGACAGGGGTTGGTGTTATATTGCATCTAAAAGCTTCTCCCAGGATTTGTGAAGAATGGATTATTTTCTCCGTACTTGATGTAAATCACAGGTTCCCATGGAATGTGACTAGTGAACAATTAGCGTGTACCTTGACGAGGCGTGAATAGAGATGTCACCTCGTAGGAGCCGAGCGATGGAGCTTTCCAGGCTCAGCGTTGTCTCCAAGAAAAGAGAGGATTATAGGATATATGGAGAGTCAGTGTGTACCCCAATAATAGAACATACATGGAGAGTCAGTGTGTACCCCAATAATAGAACATACATGGAGAGTCAGTGTGTACCCCAATGCTAGAACATACATGGAGAGTCAGCGTGTACCCCAATGCTAGAATATACCTGGAGAGTCAGCGTGTACCCCAATGCTAGAACATACATGGAGAGTCAGCGTGTACCCCAATGCTAGAATATACCTGGAGAGTCAGCGTGTACCCCAATGCTAGAATATACCTGGAGAGTCAGTGTGTACCCCAATGCTAGAACATATCTGGAGAGTCGGCGTGTACCCCAATGCTAGAACATACATGGAGAGTCAGCGTGTACCCCAATGCTAGAACATACATGGAGAGTCAGCGTGTACCCCAATGCTAGAACATACATGGAGAGTCAGCGTGTACCCCAATGCTAGAATATACCTGGAGAGTCAGTGTGTACCCCAATGCTAGAATATACATGGAGAGTCGGCGTGTACCCCAATGCTAGAACATACATGGAGAGTCGGCGTGTACCCCAATGCTAGAATATATATGGAGTGTCAATGGGGATCCCCTCTAGTCACACCCCAGGGAGATGGCGACACATGAGGCTGTGGTCACACGTGGCGTTTTAACGCATCGGAATAGATAAGAAGAGGAGATTTGCCCAATTACATTGCTGTCAATGTTGCCTTTACAAAATGAATGTGTTAACAAGATGCTAACAACGGCGTTAACGTAGCGTTAACAAACATGTGTTAGCGTATGTGTGTTAGCATGTATTCTGTAAACGTCATGTTGACAGTAATGTAATTAGGCAAATCTCATCTTCTCTACTGTTGTGATCCCTTGGAAAACGCATGTGTTAACGTCACTTGTGACCGTCACCCTTAGAAGTAACCAAGGAACTTTAACAAAATGTAATTGCAAAAAAAAAAAAAAAATTAAAAAAATTGGGCTAATTTTTTTTTTCTTTTTGCGACTATTTGTGTTTTTGCGACTTTTGCTTTCGTTTCTCAAGTAGACCTGGGTCGGCACCTTGTGCTTTATGTATCTTTATTTACCAGATGTTCTGTGCGACTTTTCACTTACGTATCAGTGTTTTTGCAACTTTTTAGGTGCAAATCTGTATTTGGTCCAGGGCAGGTGCAGAGGAAGGATTTTTTCTTTCTTGGACCCTGTTCTGACATGTGAATTGTAATTAGTTAATGTGCTTTAAAGGGGACCTGTCACCTATAAAAACTACACTAATAAGCAGTTCCTAGTGCTAAAACAGACGCAGCAGTGTTACACTGCTATTGTTATTGGAAACCTCTGATAACGCTAGCAGACACCGCCGCGATGTACACGCCGGACCGCTCTGGAAGCTGTCCGGCGTATTCATGAGGGGTCGATAAGAGGCGCTGCCTCTTCCCCTGACAGCCCCACCCACTCCATAGGCCAACGCATCATGCGGCAGTCACCGCCCCTAATCCCACCCCCTCATGAATACGCCGGACCACTTCCGGTCCAGCTTTTCTAGTGTACAGCGCAGCAGTGTTTGTTAGCGTCTGTTTCAGCACTAGGAGCTGCTTACTTTAGAAAGTAGCTTCTAGTGACGTTTGTACAGGTGACAGGTCCTTTATAAGGCTGTGCTCACATGCGGCGTTTACAGCGCACAAACGCCACGTTTGTCAATAAGGAAAAACTGCTATGATACATCTGACCAGCAGAAAAGCAAAGAAAAGTCCCAAAAAAACGCACTGGGGGTCATTTACTAAGGGCCCGATTCGCGGTTTCCCGACGTGTTACCCGAATATTTCCGATTTGCGCCGATTTCCCCTGAATTCCCCCGGGATTTTGGCGCACGCGATCGGATTGTGGCGCATCGGCGCTGGCATGCATGCGACGGGGGCGTGGCCGAACGAAAACCCGACGGAAAAAACGCAGCATTTAAAACAAAAAATCTGTCGCGGAGCTTGCACTTACCTTCACTCAGCCCGAGCCGGTGAACTCCAGCGCGTTCCAATGCTTTTCAGCGCAGCAGCGCCACCTGGTGGACGGCGGAGGAACTACCTTAATAAATCCAGGCCGGACCCGAATCCACCGCAGAGAACGCGCCGCTGGATCGCGAATGGACCGGGTAAGTAAATCTGCCCCATTGTGTACCGCATTGCTGTGTATATAAGCGCCAATGTTCATATGTAACCCAATATTTGTACAGTTGAAATGAGTGTTTTTGGGGGTCATTTATCTTATCTCTGTTGGTTTTGTCTGGTTTTTCTCTTTTTTTTCCGTCTGCTTCTTTGGTCACTTATCAATCTCACTTTTTCCTTGGGTTAAATTTTTTTTTAAATTTCAGATCTCTTTTTGGGACATTTGTTACAAATGTCTCAAAAATGTCGCACAAATGTCTCAAGCCACTTCTTCCATTTTCTAAGTTTTCCTTATGTATGGTTTTATCCGGTGGTTTTTTTTGCGGCAAAAAATGACGCAAATTTTAGACAATTTCAAATGATGAATGTCATTTGCGCCATTTAGCACATCTGGGAAAAGAAGATAAATGCGTCTTACTGACGAGAAACAAATGTCTGGTGGACATTTTAGAATGTCCCCAAAAAGGCACAAAAATGGCAATGCGCCAAATAAAGTCTCAAAAAAGGAAGAAAAATAAAGATAAATGACCCCGAGGTATAGTCTACATATGTCATCATTAGTACAGCCCTTATGGTGAGTGTCCGTGTGTCCCCCAATGCTACTACAGGCTATAGGAGTGTCAATGTGAACCCCAATATTAGCACAGTCTTGCCAAGTTCAATGACTACATCTATGGTAGTTCAGTCTATACAAATTGAAATATCAACGTGCACCCTAATAATAGCGCCGTATTTATAGGTGTCAGTGCGTAACTCAGAGTCATATTATTAGTCATATGCATGGTAATATACATATACACAGTTATATACATATGTAAAGTCATATATATATACACAGCCATATATACAATTATATACATACATACAATCATATACATATACACCATATACACAGTAATATACATATATAAAGTCATATATATATACACAGCCATATATACAATTATATACATATACACCATATACACGGTAATATACAGTATACACTCATATACATACCTACAGTCATATACATATACACAGTCATATATACAATTATAAACATACGTACAGTCATATACAAATACCCATAAATATAAACCCGGTTACATACATATATCTAGTTACATACATATACAGTCATATACACAGCCAGATACATATATAGTCATATATACAGTCATATACATATATACAGTTACATACATACATACATGAAGTCATATACATAGGTGCATACATATACACTGTCATATATACAAATGAAAGGTCCAATGAAGTATAAGCGGTGTATTCACTAACAGTCAGAAACATACAACGTTTCAGCTACTCAATAGAGGTATTTTCAAGTCATATATACAGTAATACACATATATACAGTAATACACATATATACAGTCATACAAATATACAGTAATACACACACATTATACATATATATATATATATATATATAGAGAGAGAGAGAGAGAGAGAGAGAGAGAGATAGTCATATACATTTATACAGTAATACACATATATGCAGTTATATAGATATATACAGTTATACACATATATAAAGCCATATACATATATACAGTTATACACATATATACAGTTATATACATATATACAGTTATACACATATATACAGCCATATACATATATACAGTTATACACATATATACAGTTATATACATATATACAGTTATACACATATATACAGTTATATACATATATACAGTTATACACATATATACAGCCATATACATATATACAGTTATACACATATATAAAGCCATATACATATATCCGGTTTACACATATATACAGTCGTATACATATATACAGTTATACACATATATACAGCCATATACATATATAGTTATACACATATATACAGTCGTATACATACATACAGTTATACACATATATACAGCCATATACATATATACAGTTATACACATATATACAGTCGTATACATATATACAGTTATACACATATATACAGCCATATACATATATACAGTTATATACATATATACAGCCATATACATATATACAGTTATACACATATATACAGCCATATACATATATACAGTCGTATACATATATACAGCCATATACATATATACAGTTATACACATATATACAGTCGTATACATATATACAGTTATACACATATATACAGCCATATACATATATACAGTTATACACATATATACAGCCATATACATATATACAGTTATACACATATATACAGTCGTATACATACATACAGTTATACACATATATACAGCCATATACATATATACAGTTATATACATATATACAGTCATATACATATATACAGTTATACACATATATACAGTCGTATACATATATACAGTTATACACATATATACAGTCGTATACATACATACAGTTATACACATATATACAGTTATACACATATATACAGCCATATACATATATACAGTTATATACAGTTATATTTTACACACAGAACAGGCGGCAGCGGCTGCAGCATATTTCATTGGGGAGGTTAAAATAGCGGATAATACGGGAAACTAGGTCAGTGGCTTCGGCTGGTGGATTGTGAAAACTACAGGAAAATCCAGGCGCTTTCTTCTTTAAGCGTTATCTATCACTGCTGACTGCACGGGCGTAATATATTACTGTATAATGGGGTCTGCGCCTGCACGAAATCTAGTGGGTGTCATCATTCACATCCTTCCTGGAGTCTGATGTTATTTCTTATTGTATTTCATTACACATTACTTTTATTATTATTATTATTACTATTATTACTATTATTATTATTATTACTATTATTATTATTATTATTATTATTACTATTATTATTATGCTTCTATTGTATTTGTTATGGTTTATTAGTAATATATTATTGTCATTTATTTTATATTATTATTATTATTTATTTATTTTTTACCATACTATTATTAAAGAGAATTTCTCATCTCCCAAATAGAAAATTCAGTTTTCATTTTTAAGGAAATTACGGAAGACATTACAGAAGACTAGAATCATCACATGATACAACAGGAGTGTGGTCCCAAGAGCTTACAGTCTATGACACGTTATTCCTAGTCACTATACATTAGTTATGCTTGGTCTCTGTGTTCCAGTGCATCTCCCAGGTCTGCTGGGACTTGTAGTTCTATAGACCCGGATCACCTTACGTCATCACTAGACGCTTTTACGGGCGTCAGCATCAGATTTCAGTTTTCCTGCTTTTCTTCTGTCTCGCAGGATTTCATCAACCAGTATTGTTTCATCATGTGTCGCCTAATCTTATGCAAGGTGCTGAAATTGCAAGTGATTTTCATCATGGAGATATAATTAACCCCTCATGGCCTGGGAGAGGACACTGGCGAGTGGTGGGTCGTCAGGGGGTCAAGGGGGGTCACTGCTTAATCCCAGGGGATGGGGGATAGAAAAAAATAATCTATTTTTTTTTCTGGAAAATCCTGTAATCCCAAAAGGATGAGATTTCTTTGTGTCTTCTTTTTTATTGGGATTTGAGATCACATGTTATAATAACGGGGGATTTGCTTTAATCAGGAATCAATAGGCTCTAAAAAAAATGCCAGATTATCAGATAATCTGGATTATTGGATGGTTGGTGTTACATGAATTTGAGCTGCCTATTCCCTCTATGGGGTGTTAAAGGGAAAGTGTCACCAGACAAAAAAATGTATCCATCATCATTTGACCCATCATGACATCACTACTGACAATAGATGATGTCACAGCTTATCTCCTCCCCCTCCCTGTACAATGACCTCTATATAGATAACACTGACCCATCATTACATCACTACTGACAATAGATGATGTCACAGCTTATCTCCTCCTCCTCCCTGTACAATGACTTCTATATAGATAACACTGACCCATCATTACATCACTACTGACAATAGATGATGTCACAGCTTATCTCCCTCCCCCTCCCTGTACAATGACCTCTATATAGATAACACTGACCCATCATTACATCACTACTGACAATAGATGATGTCACAGCTTATCTCCTCCTTCCTGTACAATGACCTCTATATAGATAACACTGACCCATCATTACATCACTACTGACAATAGATGATGTCACAGCTTATCTCCTCCTTCCTGTACAATGACCTCTATATAGATAACACTGACCCATCATTACATCACTACTGACAATAGATGATGTCACAGCTTATCTCCTCCCCCTCCATGTACAATGACCTCTATATAGATAACACTGACCCATCATTACATCACTACTGACAATAGATGATGTCACAGCTTATCTCCTCCCCTTCCCTGTACAATGACCTCTATATAGATAACACTGACCCATCATTACATCACTACTGACAATAGATGATGTCACAGCTTATCTCCTCCTTCCTGTACAATGACCTCTATATAGATAACACTGACCCATCATTACATCACTACTGACAATAGATGATGTCACAGCTTATCTCCTCCCCCTCCATGTACAATGACCTCTATATAGATAACACTGACCCATCATTACATCACTACTGACAATAGATGATGTCACAGCTTATCTCCTCCCCTTCCCTGTACAATGACCTCTATATAGATAACACTGAGCCATCATTACATCACTACTGACAATAGATGATGTCACAGCTTATCTCCTCCCCCTCCCTGTACAATGACTTCTATATAGATAACACTGACCCATCATTACATCACTACTGACAATAGATGATGTCACAGCTTATCTCCTCCCCCTCCCTGTACAATGACCTCTATATAGATAATTTCCATATTTCTATACCTCAATCAGTTTAAATTTTCTGATAGGGGTAACTGAAATTTGATGTAATAGTTGTGGTCAGTCTGTCTGATCTGTTAGGGCTTCTATTAGGTCTTAAAGTGCTCCATCCTTTTCCACAGGTCTGTTCATGACGTTTCTGACCTCTGGGATCCCCTATCATACACCACCTTCATCATCCTTTAAGTAAAATATAGAATGAGGATGAAAACTTTTGTTCCATTGAAACCGTCGGACCCCCAGCTCGGCTGGGCAGCATCCAGGCCTTCAGCAATCAGACATTAGCCCCTGTCCTATGGATGGGAAAACGCCCTTAAGTGCTCTACATCTGCGCAGTACGTTTAATGGTTGTGCTGCCACCAGTATTGATGTTATTCATCTTTCTTAATAAATGCCGCCTCCTCCGTGTATGTGGATCTATGGAATCAACACCGCGATACAGGTGACAACTAATGTTCACGGCCCGTGCGATGATGAATGGGGGGCTGTCAGCTCCAGTCACCCGAGTCTTGTATTAGTAATCCATTCCTATATGGACACCTGAGTTATCAATATTCCTGATGTATTGGATAGGAATGCTACATTAGGAAGACTCATTTAGCGTAAAGACAGTTTAAATGGGGCCCTGTCCATATATACTCTATAGCAGAACCCCGGGCTGTAGATAGAGATTAATGGGCTCTGGTACAGGCGTTAGGCTTGACCCCTCGCTATCTCTTATCCCACCCCCACCTCTATCACATTCACTATAAATACCACACCACAATCCCACACAGTGCTCACAACATTAATACTAATTTTGCCCATGTGAGACAGAGCCAGAAGGTTAGTCAGTAGCTACACTACTGAACAGACATAGGTAGAAGTGGCATCTTATAAGATTCAGGTAGCAAATCTGCTCCATCAGTTGCAGATCTCTTAAAGACCTCTCCTGGTCATCAGTTATCGCTGTAGCATTTGTTTCCCAGATCGCTTCATCTATTTGCACCCCTAAATATGTGACTTACAGTAAAGTGTCACTTAAGAGTAACAATGTATCGCACTGTGCTCCTAAATAATATATACTCCTCACAACATAAATGACCATGCTGCCTTCCAAATACAGTACATCTCTAAAAACAGAACTGACCACACTGTGCGTCTGCATATATCATATATTTAGCACTCAAACAACAGCTCACCACACAGTTTTCCCACAAATATCATATATTTTTTTATATCCTTGCACCACACAACTGATCACACTGTGACCCTAAATATATTATATTTGCCACTTACAACATAAATTACTGTGCCCCCACATATGTCATATATACCCCTCACACCACAACTGACCAAACTGTACCCCCACATATATCATATATACAACTCACACCACAACTGACCACACTGTACCCTCACATATATCATATATACCCCTCACACCACAACTGACCACACTGTGCCCCCACATATATCATATATACCCCTCACACCACAACTGACCACACTGTGCTCCCCACATATATCATACATACCCCTCACACCACAACTGACCACACTGTGCCCCCACATATATCATATATACCCCTCACACCACAACTGACCACACTGTGCTCCCCACATATATCATATATACTCCTCACACCACAACTGACCACACTGTACCCCCACATATATCATATATACCCCTCACACCACAACTGACCACACTGTACCCCCACATATATCATATATACCCCTCACACCACAACTGACCACACTGTGCTCCCCACATATATCATATATACTCCTCACACCACAACTGACCACACTGTGCCCCCACATATATCATATATACCCCTCACACCACAACTGACCACACTGTACCCCCACATATATCATATATACCCCTCACACCACAACTGACCACACTGTGCCCCCACATATGTTATATATACCCCTCACACCACAACTGACCAAACTGTACCCCCACATATATCATATATACAACTCACACCACAACTGACCACACTGTGCCCCCACATATATCATATATACCCCTCACACCACAACTGACCAAACTGTACCCCCACATATATCATATATACCCCTCACACCACAACTGACCACACTGTGCCCCCACATATATCATATATACCCCTCACACCACAACTGACCACACTGTGCACCCACATATATCATATATACTCCTCACACCACAACTGACCACACTGTACCCCCACATATATCATATATACCCCTCACACCACAACTGACCACACTGTGCCCCCACATATATCATATATACCCCTCACACCACAACTGACCACACTATACCCCCACATATATTATATATACCCCTCACACCACAACTGACCACACTGTACCTCCCATATATATCATATATACCCACAACTTACATCACATCACAACTGCCACCTGATAACCCACTCTAGTCATGTTACTGAATGCCCCTTTAAGAAAACAGTCAGTGCTCTCAGTTTTAGAAACAAATTTCATAAATCCTGTTGTTATATTTAGACATTAAAAAATCCCTTTAAAAGCTGTGAATCTGTGAGGTCCATTACTGGCCCAGTTAGGCGTTAAATCGGGAATAAACGTCTTCTAATTGCGGCAGATTTTAGTGCTACAAGAAGGAATTTTTGAAGTGTTGTTCTGCGAATTTCCGACCTTTTAATGAGATGCGGCCACATAACTTGTCAAAGATTTGTAAATTGCATTTTTTATTTTCAAGCTTAAGGAAGATTAATTGAGTTCATTAACCCATGCACAGATGAGAGGGGGACCCCCCCCCCCCCCTGCTCCCTTTAGATAAAGAACCTTAATACGTCAATTTATGGCCAATACAATTATGTTCTACTACGATGATGGCTAAACAGACCAACATTATAAAAAAAAATCACTAAAATAAAAACTATTAACTATTTCCTACCAGGGACACACATTATGGGGCACATTTACTTAACTGGTCCGACGAAGTTCCCCAAAAGTGCGTTGTCAGTGTATAATGCCCTGTGCCGAGTTTCACTAAGATCGTGCTCCCGATATCCTGCATGTGTCGCTTCCCCGCTCAGGTCCGCAGGAGTTCACCTTCTTCTTCCTGGTGCATGTAAGTGCTTGGTCTTGGCGACACAATTTGAATGTTAAATCCCGTGCTCAGTCCGAATTAGTCAGATCGTCCGACGGACCGCCACCCCCCCCCCCATTTCTGTCGCGTGGAAGCCAGCGCAGCCGTGCCAAAATCCGAATGTGTGCGACACAAACCCAGCGCAGACACCTGTTAAATACCAGTCCAAGCCGTGCAATCTTCAAAACCGTCGGAAAGTCCGACATAAGTGCGCGCGCGAATCCTTAGCAAATAACCCCCTATATGTCAGCGTTTTTTAGTTCCTTTTCGCTCTACATCTTCAAAAATGTATAATTTCCACGTACAGAGTAGTGTATGGGTTTATTTTCTGCTTAACAAATTTTACCTCTCAGTGATGTTATTTATTATTCCATGTCGTGTACTGGAAAGCTGGAAAAAAAATCCAAATGTGGTGAAATTGGCAAAAAAACCCAACAAATTCTTGTGGGTTCAGGTTTTACGACTTTTACTGTGCACTCCAAACATTACATCAACTTTATTCTTTGGCTTTGACCGATCGCGGCGATACCAAAATTATACAGGTTTTATCTTGTTTAAATATAATCTTGTTTTAATTTTTTAGACCCTCTCGGGTACTTTAACCCTAGATGGTCTGATCGTTCCTACCAAATACTGCAATACTACTGATTTCATTATATGGGATTTTTAAACAGTATTCATTACATAAACATTTGTCATGAAAAACCCCTTTAAGGTAAAGCTTCTCTATCGCACTGTAGCAGCTTAAATTTTCCCAGTGCCCTGAACTGAATGCCAATATTTAATATCTAATTTCCTTACAGAAACCAATTTTCTACTGTCCCCATACTGGCCGAAATCTGTATTTCTGATCGGTGAACCCTGGTAATAATTGGTATTTATAAATGTCTCCTTCTATGCACCAGTGACCCAGCGCTTCTTTCATCAAGTGATGGCTAAATCAGGGGCGTCCTACACAGCGGGAACATGGAAGTGTCTACATAACATCACATGCTCCAACGTATGTCACTGCAGAGAAACAAGGGTTATGTATAGTTACTACAGAGGATACATACAGGATAAACCTGTGCCCCCTATGTATTTCAGACCTCTAGAATATAACTACTATAATACTGCCCCCTATGTACAAGAATATAACTACTATAATACTGCCCCCTATGTACAAGAATATAACTACTATAATACTGCCCCCTATGTACAAGAATATAACTACTATAATACTGCCCCCTATGTACAAGAATATAACTACTATAATACTGCCCCCTATGTACAAGAATATAACTACTATAATACTGCCCCCTATGTACAGGAATATAACTACTATAATACTGCCCCCTATGTACAAGAATATAACTACTATAATACTGCCCCCTATGTACAAGAATATAACTACTATAATACTGCCCCCTATGTACAAGAATATAACTACTATAATACTGCCCCCTATGTACAAGAATATAACTACTATAATACTGCCCCCTATGTACAAGAATATAACTACTATAATGCTGCCCCCTATGTACAGGAATATAACTACTATAATACTGCCCCCTATGTACAAGAATATAACTACTATAATACTGCCCCCTATGTACAGGAATATAACTACTATAATACTGCCCCCTATGTACAAGAGTATAACTACTATAATACTACCCCCTATGTACAAGAATATAACTGCTATAATACTGCCCCCTATGTACAAGAATATAACTACTATAATACTGCCCCCTATGTACAAGAATATAACTGCTATAATACTGCCCCCTATGTACAAGAATATAACTACTATAATACTGCCCCCTATGTACAAGAATATAACTACTATAATACTGCCCCCTATGTACAAGAATATAACTACTATAATACTGCCCCCTATGTACAAGAATATAACTACTATAATACTGCCCCTATGTACAAGAATATAACTACTATAATACTGCCCCCTATGTACAAGAATATAACTACTATAATACTGCCCCTATGTACAAGAATATAACTACTATAATACTGCCCCCTATGTACAAGAATATAACTACTATAATACTGCCCCCTATGTACAAGAATATAACTACTATAATACTGCCCCCTATGTACAAGAATATAACTACTATAATACTGCCCCCTATGTACAGGAATATAACTACTATAATACTGTCCCCTATGTACAAGAATATAACTACTATAATACTGTCCCCTATGTACAAGAATATAACTACTATAATACTGCCCCCTATGTACAAGAATATAACTACTATAATACTGCTCCCTATGTACAAGAATATAACTACTATAATACTGCCCTCTATGTACAAGAATATAACTACTATAATACTGCCCCCTATGTACAGGAATATAACTACTATAATACTGCCCCTATGTACAGGAATATAAATACTATAATACTGCCCCCTATGTACAAGAATATAACTACTATAATACTACCCCTTTGTACAAGAATATAACTACTATAATACTGCCCCCTATGTACAGGAATATAACTACTATAATACTGCCCCCTATGTACAGGAATATAACTACTATAATACTGTCCCCTATGCACAAGAATATAACTACTATAATACTGCCTCCTATGTACAGGAATATAACTCATCAGTGACCTGTCTCTAAGGGGAGGCTATTACATGGATGCTATGTGTATGTACATTTTATGATTATATTTAGGTTATTAGCAGAGAAGGATATTAAGTCTTATGCAAATCGAGGGATGAAGATGAATCCTTCATATTCCTGCAAAACGAATTTGAAGAAATAAGATCCAAGTGAACGCGAGGATTATAGAAATGTATTTATAATCAGAGGTTATAATCCTAAATACGGAGTAATCCCGGAAAATTACAAGCCACAGCGCAAATATTTGCATGTGTATCCGCGAGAAGGTGCCCTTATCTGCCACATTCATGAGGACCTGGAGGCAATGACCCCTGAAACCTGATAAAAGAGGGTAAATAGAGCTGCAGGGGCTCATCCATGGGCTTCTAAAAGTGTCAGTCTTTACTGTATCCTCGCATTCTATTCTTTCACTTATATTAGATTAGCCAATGCTATAGGAGCCATCCCAATATGGGAATTGCTCAACGTGGATTTGACGACACATAGATTTGTATAGATTGTATAGATATGTATATAGAATTAATGCAAGTTTTTGTGTCAGTCCTCACTGCTTCCTGGAATTTTGTTCACAGGCTTTGAAGATGATGGTGCTCACTGCAAAAATTTGTAGGACAATTTTTTTAATATTCTGTGGAGGACTGGTATAATTGAATACTTGTGGTTGATTGTGTCAGTATTTACTGTGTCCTGGCATTCTATTCATGCTCATGGGTCACAAGGACTACGGCTATAGCCATACAATGGTATAAAAATGTTGCTTTTGTGCCCCTCTGCTTAGTCAAAGGGGACAGGACAATGTATTGTGTGAAGTTAAGAGCTTTGCTTGTGTCAGTCGTCACTGATTTCTGTCATTCTATTCATGAATTTCAACAATGGGGACTATTGCTGCAGGGCGTCAGCCTCATGTGTTACTATGTTACTCTACATCTCTACTTGACGTTATGTGAGGACTGGAAAACGTAATTTATATGGAGTTGTTTGTGAAAATGTCAGTCATCACCGTGTTCCGGAATTCTATTCATGAACTAGGACAAAGTCCAACAGAGTGTGAAAAAATGTTTTATGTTTTGGATCTTATAATATGTATTGGATATCATAATATGCTTTCATCACTGCCTATGTGTCAGTCTTCACTGCAGTTCTAGAATTCTATTCATAAATGTAAAGATACATTTTTATTACACGATTATCAATCAGAGCAGCGGGACGTCCAACTGCACCACTGTGAACTAGATGAGAGCACACACCGAAACGAAACACCAGCTGTGTATCAGCAATGCAATGTCACCTGGGGGATTGGCCGGCATACAGTTGGTGACTGAGGAGGCAGGAAGACTCCACTCCACGAGGTATAATCGGTACAAACTGCAGCTCCTGCCTCATGTTCTCTGCTCTGCATTGTGTCTGTACCAGGAGCAAGTTGGTCAGGGACAATGAGGGGCTTATTGGGACATTCTCCCAACGCCCGGGGCGGCAGGACAGCTATGAAAAAACGGGACTGTCCCACCAAAACCGGGACAGTTGAGAACTATGCCTTATATAGGACCGTTACGTGCTGATTCCCCGCCCTCCCATAACGTAGTTGTAAGCTTCAAGTCTCTGGTATGGCTACTACAGCATCAGGGATGGTATAATTTTGTGTCCCAAGGCCCTTAATGACCAAGTATGTTGAATTAACCCCATGAATCAGTAACCTTTTTGTGATCAGAGATCTGTATTGCTCCAGTCCACCAGGGATATAACTTGAACCCCTTTACCAGCTTAGGACACCAGGGATGTTACAAATAACCCCAGTGGTGTTAACTGTAAGGTTTTTGGGCTAATGACCTTCCTACAACTTTATAGTCTAACATTAGTGTCAGAGATGCCAATGATCCCTGGTGGGCCTGCACTCCCTCTACTCCTAAAATGAAGTTCATGTTTAACTGATTTACCGCCCCGAAGATGTAACTTCAAATTTTGGCCTCTGTTGGAAATTCTATATCAATCGCCCACAACTATAATTCACTGTCTACATTAGGAGTATCAGAGAAGCCATAGGGCCCTGGTGGGCCAGCACAACTTTATCAAATATCATTCATGATTAACCCCTTAACCATTACTATTAAACTCTGAGATTAGTTTTTTTGGGCTATATTAATCCCCCCACAACTATTATGTATAATGTTTTATAATATGCCATAGGGTCCTGGTGGGCCTGCATATCTTGTAGCTTATAAAAAGACATTCATGATTATTCCCTTCACCATTTTAGATCACCATGAACAATACAGTAAACCTCTGGGTTTGATAGCAGATTTGTTTCAGCCCTTTGCAACAATTATGTCATGTGTAATGCTAATGGGAGAGATGCCAAAGATCCCTGGTGGGCCTGCACCCCCTACACTCCCTCAAATAATATTCTTGATTAACTTATTTACTACTTGGGTTGCTACCATTAACCTCTAGGTGTAACTATGTTTGAGGCTCTGTTAGAAAATCTATATCAGTCTATAATGTCCTGTATAACAGTAGTTGTAGAGATGCCATAGGGTCCTGGTGGGCCTGCACACCTTCCATCTTTTCAATTGACATTCATGATTGTCCTCTTCATTAGCTTTGGCCATCATGGATGTAAGAATTGACTTCAGGGATGTAGTTTAAATTCTTTAGACTCTGCAGTATGGGCGATGTATAATGCTAATATTCTAGATTGTTCACGGGACGCCATAGGATCCTGGTGGGCCTGCGCAACTACCATTTTTCAAATGACATTTCTTGATTGCCCCCTTCATTAGGAGCCATCATGGACGTTACAATTGACTTCAGGGGTGTAACTTTAATTTGCGATGTATAATACGAACGTTCTAGAATGTTCACGGGACGCCATAGGATCCTGGTGGGCCTGCGCATCTACCATTTTTCAAATGACATTTCTTGATTGCCCCCTTCATTAGGAGCCATCATGGATGTTACAATTGACTTCAGGGGTGTAACTTTAATTTGCGATGTATAATACGAACGTTCTAGAATGTTCACGGGCACCATAGGGTCCTGGTGGGCCTGCACACCTTCCATTTTTTCAATTGACATTTCATGATTGCCTCCTTCATTAGCTTTGGCCATCATGGATGTTACCATTAACTTCAGGGGTGTAACTTTAATTTTCTAGACTCTTCAGTATGTATGATGTATAATACTAACGTTCTTGAATGTTCACGGGATGCCATAGGGCCCTGGTGGGCCAGCACAACTTTATCAAATATCATTCATGATTAACCCCTTAACCATTACTATTAAACTTTGAGATTAGTTTTTTTGGGCTATATTAATCCCCCCACAACTATTATGTATAATGTTTTATAATATGCCATAGGGTCCTGGTGGGCCTGCATATCTTGTAGCTTATAAAAAGACATTCATGATTATTCCCTTCACCATTTTAGATCACCATAAACAATACAGTAAACCTCTGGGTTTGATAGCAGATTTGTTTCAGCCCTTTGCAACAATTATGTCATGTGTAATGCTAATGGGAGAGATGCCAAAGATCCCTGGTGGGCCTGCTCCCCCTACACTCCCTCAAATAATATTCTTGATTAACTTATTTACTACTTGGGTTGCTACCATTAACCTCTAGGTGTAACTATGTTTGAGGCTCTGTTAGAAATTCTATATCAGTCTATAATGTCCTGTATAACAGTAGTTGTAGAGATGCCATAGGGTCCTGGTGGGCCTGCACACCTTCCATCTTTTCAATTGACATTCATGATTGTCCCCTTCATTAGCTTTGGCCATCATGGATGTAAGAATTGACTTCAGGGGTGTAGTTTAAATTCTTTAGACTCTGCAGTATGGGCGATGTATAATGCTAATATTCTAGAATGTTCACGGGACGCCATAGGATCCTGGTGGGCCTGCGCATCTACCATTTTTTAAATGACATTTCTTGATTGCCCCCTTCATTAGGAGCCATCATGGACGTTACAATTGACTTCAGGGGTGTAACTTTAATTTGCGATGCATAATACGAACGTTCTAGAATGTTCACGGGACGCCATAGGATCCTGGTGGGCCTGAGCTCCCTCTATTCTCTCATATCAGTCTTGTTTAACCCCTTCACCACACTAGGCTAGAAATACATTCTTTAAAGGGTAGAGATGCCCAGAATACCCCTTTAACGTGAGATTCAACGTGCGATGGGAAGTACTTTACGTCACTTTATCCTGATTTGATCACTTTTCGGCGTTCGCCTGCTTTATGGTCTGCACTCGAGTCTCTCAGACTCCCGGCCAACAACGGTTAAACGTGATTATTCCTGGGCTTGGCCGGCTCCCGCGTTCTGTAGAGCCGCGTTTGATCTGACATTTGTATATTTAGGTAGATGAGAAGAAGACGCTGTGAGGAGATTTAAAGGGATTAGACATAATAGAGAACATCCCTCAGAACATCGGCGCTGCGCTCGGCCGCTCACTGTTGTTTCAGCCATTTATCGAGTGAGCGCCGGACACCAAATCCTCGGCATATTCCCGTCATCGCTTCACCTCTGCAAGTAAATAAGCTTCATAAAGAAGCAAATCTTCAAGGAGCCGCGGCCTAATCTCCTCACTCCGTGGAATTATGTGTCACTTTTTAGGAGGCGACAATTGTAACAATTCCTTTTGTGTTCCGGCAGGATTCCTGGCGGGAACGTGTGCGCGATGCGATGCAGGGAGTCGGGCACTTGCTACATCCTGTGCCCACGAGTAATGTAAAGATCTATAGTTTAGTTTCTATGCTTCTGGGAAAGCTGGGTGATCACCCATCTTTCCTGAAACACTTAAATGGATTTTTCTTTAGTTGAAAATTTTCTCTGATCTCATAGAGGAAGAGCCGACTAGATTGATATGTAAAGTTGTGGGTGAAAAAAATTAGTCTAACTTGTCATTTATTTCGTTTTTGGTGTCCAGTGGGCGGTGCTACTCAGTGATTGACAGTCGACCGTGATTCCCAAGGCTGGAATGAGCACAGATTTATTTAGATCTGTTATAATTATTAACATTGAGGTATTTCTTGGTTTGGTGGAAAGTTGGATGATCATCCAGCTTTTCTGGACTACTTTAAGGGAAAATTTTAATGAAAATTCAATCTGATCTGACAGCAGCATCTTATAGAGCAGGAGGAGCTGAGCAGAGTCATTTTTCTAGAAGGGTAATAATACTTTTCTCAATTTTTGAGGAGTATTTTTAGATGAGGAGGATTATAAAATTTTCAGTAATCCTAAAGTAGAATTAAAAATTTTGCGTAAAAGGGGCACAACCTGATGCACCAGACGAGACTGGGGCTGGAACACCAGACACCCACCCCCCACCCACCCCCAGTTGAGGCTGGGGCTGGAGCAGCTGAATTTATACTTAATGTATTTTTGGAGGGGTGGGGGTATAATTTATTTTGCTTTTTTATTTTTTATTTTATTTTTTTTTTTTAAATGTAATATTCTACTGTGCATGTTTCTCACCCCCTCTGTTGTCCCATAACCTTACATCCAGCAGGAGCAGAGAGGGAGTAAAACTGCCTGTATGGGCGTTATTGCGACCTCTGAGCATACGGGCCATTTAATTAGTCCTGTGGTTTTGTCCCTGTGTAAAAGACATAGGACTGAAGATGGGGGCTAGTCACATCACATGTACTGCACCTTCCTTGGCAGGTCATGTGATCACCACTATGTTTGGTTGTAGTCGGTTGGTTGCAGTGCATCCGGTATGACCAGTGTTATTGTGAGACGTCATCTCACTGGGGCAATGCACAGTGATGGCAGTTACACACATCGTCACTATGGTAACAGATCAGGATCGCCTGTTACATCATCACTGGGAGCAGAGCCGGAGAAGGCTAAGCAGTTACTGAGGGATCATGAGAGTTGTAGTATTCTGTGATCTCCATCTTGGAGATAACTCCACCTATGTTAGAAAGCCTATGAAATTTTGTGAATCATAAAAGCAAACTATTAAACCTCTGTTTTGTGATTAATGACATTAAGTTTTGTTGTATTCAATTATTTACAGAGATATGGCAAAATGAGGGCGAAAAAGAAAGTTAAGGATTTTTTTTTTCTTTTTTGCAGCTGTGTATGTAACTAGAGTATAGGATATGAAGAAACTCATACTTGCAATTCTCCTTTCACAATTTTGGATATGTAAAATTCTCAGACCATCAGCGGTCACCTGTGAGTTGTGAGGCCGTGTAGCTTGAAAGTTACCAAGAAAGTGAATAATTTATTGCATGCAGCTCTGGATGTGATTAGAGCATAATACATAAAGCAATTCAGTTGGTGCAAGGCTCCTTTAACAATTTGTGAATATGTAAATGATATGTATTAAAACACTTGGATGAGTGTGGACGTGTGAGACCCTGCAATCTAACTGTTAATAAGAAATTAACAGTATTCTTGCATGCAGCTTTGGGTGTGACCAGAGTATAAGAGATGACATAGCTCTACTAAAATTACTTGGTGGACTAAAATCTACAAACCATCAGGGGGGCAGCAGTGAGATGCAAGATCCAGCAAAAAGAGAGTTTACAAGAGTAAAGGAAGTCTTGAATGCAGCTCTGGATGTGACTAGAGTATAATACATGGAAAGAAGCTGCAGATCAATGTGAATTGCTAAAGGTAGCATTTGAAGAAGTGGAAGCATAGAATGATCCTGGACCGCAGAGCTATGCTTTACATTTCGGAGCAATTTCTCACTTTCGGTAATTGCGTTGATGATGGGAGCGACGCTTTATGCAACGACGGGGACTGGAGCGGCAGGGTGATTGTAGAAGCCGCCATCGATCGCCCCATAATGTCTTTTTAAACATATCGAGGCGTCATTTTGCCTTCTGTACAGTTAATAAAATGCTCAGTTCCTGTGGACAATTATAAAGTGTTCGACATCAATTCAGAAGACGAAATTGCGACAAAGATGTCGGCTCGATAGAGAGGAGCTCGCGCGGCAGCGGCGGCCGGGTCCTTATTAAAGCCATAAAATGCAAAGTGAATTTTGTGCAGTGATTTCTGCCAGGGATCAATACAAATTCTGCCGTCTCTCGAAGCAACTCGCTCTCTACTGCGTTTCATGAGATTTGTCACGTCAATATTCCTCACAATGGTCTTATAAAGAGAGAAGCCGTCTTATAAGCAGCACAAGGCGTCCACCGGGGCCGCGACCGAAACTACTCTGTCCATAGAGATCCCACAACGCAGGGACAAGCCCCTAACAAGGATTTGTGGGTCCCCCAACCTGGAGGGTAGAATCTGTCTATGCTGGGTACTCAGCTACCACCAGTCTCTATTAGAAGCTCATTCTTCTGGATGCAAGTACCAGTCTCTATTTGTACTCAGCCTCCTGAGTGCAGGTACCAATATGTACTATAATCCTCTTAGGTGCAGATACCAGTCTCTACTAGAGACTCAGCTTCCAGGGTGCAGGTACCAGTCTCTATTACAGGCTCAGCTTCACGGGTGCAGGAACTAGTTTATACTAGAGGTTCAGCTTCCAGGGTGCAGATACCAGTCTTTACTAGAGACTCAGCTTCCAGGGTGCAGGTACCAGTCTTTACTAGAGGTTCACCTTCCAGGGTGCAGGTACTAGTCTCTACTAGAGACTCAGCTTCTAGGGTGCAGGTACCAGTCTCTATTACAGGCTCAACTTCCAGGGTGCAGGAACTAGTTTATACTAGATGCTCAGCTTCCAGGGTGCAGGTACCAGTCTCTATTACAGGCTCAGCTTCCAGGGTGCAGGAACTAGTTTATACTAGAGGTTCAGCTTCCAGGGTGCAGATACCAGTCTTTACTAGAGACTCAGCTTCCAGGGTGCAGGTACCAGTCTTTACTAGAGGTTCACCTTCCAGGGTGCAGGTACTAGTCTCTACTAGAGACTCAGCTTCCAGGGTGCAGGTACCAGTCTTTACTAGAGGTTCACCTTCCAGGGTGCAGGTACTAGTCTTTACTAGAGACTCAGCTTCCAGGGTGTAGGTACCAGTCTGTACTAGAGGCTCAGCTTCCAGGGTGCATGTACCAGTCTCTACCAGAGGCTCAGCTTCCAGGGTGCAGGTAATAGTCTGTACTAGAGGCTCAGCTTCCAGGGTGCATGTACCAGTCTCTACTAGAGACTCAGCTTCCAGAGTGCAGGTACCAGTCTCTACTAGAGGCTCAGCTTCCAGGGTGCAGGTACCAGTCTCTACTAGAGGCTCAGCTTCCAGGGTGCAGGTACTAGTCTTTACTAGAGACTCAGCTTCCAGGGTGTAGGTACCAGTCTGTACTAGAGGCTCAGCTTCCAGGGTGCATGTACCAGTCTCTACTAGAGACTCAGCTTCCAGGGTGCAGGTACCAGTCTCTACTAGAGACTCAGCTTCCGGAGTGCAGGTACCAGTCTCTACTAGAGACTCAGCTTCCGGAGTGCAGGTACCAGTCTCTACTAGAGACTCAGCTTCCAGGGTGCAGGTACCAGTCTCTACTAGAGACTCAGCTTCCGGAGTGCAGGTACCAGTCTCTACTAGATGCTCAGCTTCCAGGGTGCAGGTACCAGTCTGTACTAGAGGTTCACCTTCCAGGGTGCAGATACCAGTCTCTACTAGAGGCTCAGCTTCCAGGGTGCAGGTACCAGTCTCTACCAGAGGCTCAGCTTCCAGGGTGCAGGTAATAGTCTCTACTAGATGCTCAGCTTCCAGGGTGCAGATACCAGTCTTTACTAGAGGTTCACCTTCCAGGGTGCAGGTACTAGTCTTTACTAGAGACTCAGCTTCCAGGGTGTAGGTACAAGTCTCTACTAGAGACTCAGCTTCCAGGGTGCATGTACCAGTCTCTACTAGAGACTCAGCTTCCGGAGTGCAGGTACCAGTCTCTACTAGAGACTCAGCTTCCAGGGTGCAGGTACCAGTCTCTACTAGAGACTCAGCTTCCGGAGTGCAGGTACCAGTCTCTACTAGATGCTCAGCTTCCAGGGTGCAGGTACCAGTCTGTACTAGAGGTTCACCTTCCAGGGTGCAGGTACCAGTCTCTACTAGAGGCTCAGCTTCCAGGGTGCAGGTACCAGTCTCTACTAGAGACTCAGCTTCCAGGGTGCAGGTACTAGTCTCTACTAGATGCTCAGCTTCCAGGGTGCAGATACCAGTCTCTACTAGAGGCTCAGCTTCCAGGGTGCAGGTACCAGTCTCTACTAGAGACTCAGCTTCCAGGGTGCAGGTACTAGTCTCTACTAGATGCTCAGCTTCCAGGGTGCAGATACCAGTCTCTACTAGAGGCTCAGCTTCCAGGGTGCAGGTACCAGTCTGTACTAGAGGTTCACCTTCCAGGGTGCAGGTACCAGTCTCTACTAGAGGCTCAGCTTCCAGGGTGCAGGTACCAGTCTCTACTAGAGACTCAGCTTCCAGGGTGCAGGTACTAGTCTCTACTAGATGCTCAGCTTCCAGGGTGCAGATACCAGTCTCTACTAGAGGCTCAGCTTCCAGGGTGCAGGTACCAGTCTCTACCAGAGGCTCAGCTTCCAGGGTGCAGGTAATAGTCTCTACTAGATGCTCAGCTTCCAGGGTGCAGATACCAGTCTTTACTAGAGACTCAGCTTCCAGGGTGCAGGTACCAGTCTCTACTAGAGGCTCAGCTTCCAGGGTGCAGGTAATAGTCTCTACTAGATGCTCAGCTTCCAGGGTGCAGATACCAGTCTTTACTAGAGGTTCACCTTCCAGGGTGCAGGTACTAGTCTTTACTAGAGACTCAGCTTCCAGGGTGTAGGTACAAGTCTCTACTAGAGACTCAGCTTCCAGGGTGCAGGTACCAGTCTCTACTAGAGACTCAGCTTCCGGAGTGCAGGTACCAGTCTCTACTAGAGACTCAGCTTCCAGGGTGCAGGTACCAGTCTCCACTAGAGACTCAGCTTCCGGAGTGCAGGTACCAGTCTCTACTAGATGCTCAGCTTCCAGGGTGCAGGTACCAGTCTGTACTAGAGGTTCACCTTCCAGGGTGCAGATACCAGTCTCTACTAGAGGCTCAGCTTCCAGGGTGCAGGTACCAGTCTCTACCAGAGGCTCAGCTTCCAGGGTGCAGGTAATAGTCTCTACTAGATGCTCAGCTTCCAGGGTGCAGATACCAGTCTTTACTAGAGGTTCACCTTCCAGGGTGCAGGTACTAGTCTTTACTAGAGACTCAGCTTCCAGGGTGTAGGTACAAGTCTCTACTAGAGACTCAGCTTCCAGGGTGCATGTACCAGTCTCTACTAGAGACTCAGCTTCCAGGGTGCAGGTACCAGTCTCTACTAGAGACTCAGCTTCCGGAGTGCAGGTACCAGTCTCTACTAGATGCTCAGCTTCCAGGGTGCAGGTACCAGTCTGTACTAGAGGTTCACCTTCCAGGGTGCAGATACCAGTCTCTACTAGAGGCTCAGCTTCCAGGGTGCAGGTACCAGTCTCTACCAGAGGCTCAGCTTCCAGGGTGCAGGTAATAGTCTCTACTAGATGCTCAGCTTCCAGGGTGCAGATACCAGTCTTTACTAGAGGTTCACCTTCCAGGGTGCAGGTACTAGTCTTTACTAGAGACTCAGCTTCCAGGGTGCAGGTACCAGTCTCTACTAGAGGCTCAGCTTCCAGGGTGCAGGTAATAGTCTCTACTAGATGCTCAGCTTCCAGGGTGCAGATACCAGTCTTTACTAGAGGTTCACCTTCCAGGGTGCAGGTACTAGTCTTTACTAGAGACTCAGCTTCCAGGGTGTAGGTACAAGTCTCTACTAGAGACTCAGCTTCCAGGGTGCATGTACCAGTCTCTACTAGAGACTCAGCTTCCAGGGTGCAGGTACCAGTCTCTACTAGATGCTCAGCTTCCAGTGTGCAGGTACCAGTCTCTACTAGAGACTCAGCTTCCAGGGTGCAGATACCAGTCTCTACTAGATGCTCAGCTTCCAGTGTGCAGGTACCAGTCTCTACTAGATGCTCAGCTTCCAGGGTGCAGATACCAGTCTCTACTAGATGCTCAGCTTCCAGTGTGCAGGTACCAGTCTCTACTAGAGGCTCAGCTTCCAGGGTGCAGGTACCAGTCTCTACTAGAGGCTCAGCTTCCAGTGTGCAGGTACCAGTCTGTACTAGAGGTTCACCTTCCAGGGTGCAGATACCAGTCTCTACTAGAGGCTCAGCTTCCAGGGTGAAGGTACAAGTCTCTACTAGAGACTCAGCTTCCAGGGTGCATGTACCAGTCTCTACTAGAGACTCAGCTTCCGGAGTGCAGGTACCAGTCTCTACTAGAGACTCAGCTTCCAGGGTGCAGGTACCAGTCTCTACTAGAGACTCAGCTTCCGGAGTGCAGGTACCAGTCTCTACTAGATGCTCAGCTTCCAGGGTGCAGGTACCAGTCTGTACTAGAGGTTCACCTTCCAGGGTGCAGATACCAGTCTCTACTAGAGGCTCAGCTTCCAGGGTGCAGGTACCAGTCTCTACTAGAGGCTCAGCTTCCAGGGTGCAGGTAATAGTCTCTACTAGATGCTCAGCTTCCAGGGTGCAGATACCAGTCTTTACTAGAGGTTCACCTTCCAGGGTGCAGGTACTAGTCTTTACTAGAGACTCAGCTTCCAGGGTGTAGGTACAAGTCTCTACTAGAGACTCAGCTTCCAGGGTGCATGTACCAGTCTCTACTAGAGACTCAGCTTCCGGAGTGCAGGTACCAGTCTCTACTAGAGACTCAGCTTCCAGGGTGCAGGTACCAGTCTCTACTAGAGACTCAGCTTCCAGGGTGCAGGTACCAGTCTCTACTAGAGACTCAGCTTCCGGAGTGCAGGTACCAGTCTCTACTAGATGCTCAGCTTCCAGTGTGCAGGTACCAGTCTGTACTAGAGGTTCACCTTCCAGGGTGCAGATACCAGTCTCTACTAGAGGCTCAGCTTCCAGGGTGCAGGTACCAGTCTCTACTAGAGGCTCAGCTTCCAGGGTGCAGGTACTAGTCTCTACTAGATGCTCAGCTTCCAGGGTGCAGGTACCAGTCTCTACTAGAGACTCAGCTTCCAGGGTGTAGGTACCAGTCTTTACTAGAGATTTAGCTTCCGGAGTGCAGGTACCAGTCTCTACTAGAGACTCAGCTTCCAGGGTGCAGGTACCAGTCTCTACTAGAGACTCAGCTTCCAGGGTGTAGGTACCAGTCTTTACTAGAGGTTTAGCTTCCGGAGTGCAGGTACCAGTCTCTACTAGAGACTCAGCTTCCAGGGTGCAGGTACCAGTCTTTACTAGAGGTTCACCTTCCAGGGTGCAGATACCAGTCTTTACTAGAGGTTCACCTTCCAGGGTGCAGATACCAGTCTCTACTAGAGGTTCACCTTCCAGGGTGCAGATACCAGTCTTTACTAGAGGTTTAGCTTCCAGGGTGCAGGTACCAGTCTCTACTAGAGACTCAGCTTCCTGAGTGCCGGTACCAATATGTACTATGATCCTATTAGGAGCAGGTACCAGTCTCTATTAGTACTCAGCCTCTTGAGTGCAGGTACCAGTCTCTATTAGTACTCAGCCTCCTGAGTGCCGGTACCAGTCTCTATTAGTACTCAGCCTCCTGAGTGCAGGTACCAGTCTCTATGAGTACTCAGCCTACCGAGTGCAGGTACCAGTCTCTATTAGTACTCAGCCTCCTGAGTGCAGGTACCAGTCTCTATTAGTACTCAGCCTCCTGAGTGCAGGTACCAGTCTCTATTGGTACTCAGCCTCCCGAGTGCAGGTACCAGTCTCTATTAGTACTCAGCTTCCAGGGTGCAGATATCAGTCTCTACTAGAGGTTTAGCTTCCAGGGTGCAGGTACCAGTCTCTAGTAGAGACTGAGCTTCCAGGGTGCAGGTACCAGGCTCTATTACAGGCTCAGCTTCCAGGGTGCAGGAACTAGTTTTTATTAGAAACTCAGCTTCCAGGGTGTAGGTACCAGTCTCTACTAGAGGCTCAGCTTCCACAGTGCAGTTACCAGTCTCTACTAGAGGCTCAGCTTCCAGGGTGCAGGTACCAGTCTCTACTAGAGGCTCAGCTTCCAGGGTGCAGGTACCAGTCTCTACTAGAGGCTCAGCTTCCAGGGTGCAGGTACCAGTCTCTACTAGAGGCTCAGCTTCCAGGGTGCAGGTACCAGTCTCTACTAGAGGCTCAGCTTCCAGGGTGCAGGTACCAGTCTTTACTAGAGGCTCAGCTTCCAGGGTGCAGGTAATAGTCTCTACTAGATGCTCAGCTTCCAGGGTGCAGATACCAGTCTTTACTAGAGGTTTAGCTTCCAGGGTGTAGGTACCAGTCTCTACTAGAGACTCAGCTTCCTGAGTGCCGGTACCAATATGTACTATGATCCTATTAGGAGCAGGTACCAGTCTCTATTAGTACTCAGCCTCCTGAGTGCAGGTACCAGTCTCTATTAGTGCTCAGCCTCCTGAGTGCAGGTACCAGTCTCTATGAGTACTCAGCCTACCGAGTGCAGGTACCAGTCTCTATTAGTACTCAGCCTCCTGAGTGCAGGTACCAGTCTCTACTAGTACTGGGCCTCCTGAGTGCCGTTACCAGTCTCTATTAGTACTCAGCCTCCTGAGTGCAGGTACCAGTCTCTATTAGTACTCAGCCTCCTGAGTGCAGGTACCAGTCTCTATTAGCACTCAGAGATTAACAAGGAATTTCGGGATATCCTTGTGGATACCAGGAATAGGAATCCAGGGAATTAGTCCAGTACCACTCAACTGTCTAACATTGAAGTCTGAAATATCTCCGCTAGTAATAGAATTTTATACAACCTATTAGGATACATTTTCGGTACATGGATGACATCATCGTGTTGGATCCAATTTGCAGTAAGCGGCAGCCAGCGAGAATAGCCTCTTACTTTTTAAAAATATTTTTTCTCGTGTTTATCGCGGCTCAGCAGAGGCTACACGTGTTGACAAATACCCGGAGCTCCGATCAATACTTGCATTGCAATATAATTTTGGAAACACGCATACAATGCAAAAAGGTATTCAGCGAGAGGCGGAATGTATCAGGCCTGACAGCGGCTGAGATATCGAGCCGAGAAATATCAGGGCGAAAAAAACCCCAAAAAACGTGAAGTTAGAAGAGAAGGATGGAGAGATAAGTGTAATACTGACATGTGATGAATTTCATACAGTGCAGGGGAATAATAAACTGCGGCCGGCATCAAATGGGAGATTTTTACATTATATTTTATGTTAAATTGCTTGTCAGGTTCATAAAACTTATTCTTAGATCCCCTGTTGGGGTTACAAAGCCTATTACTACCGGGAGGACCCAGCATTGCAGTAACGTTATTGGTTATTACAATAGGTAGAGTGTAATTCCTCCTTTCTCCTGTGGTGTCACTGTAGGGAAATTGTACAGCTGCTGTGGCTCAAAGACGATCGCTAGGGATTTTACAGAGTATTCTAATGAAGAAATGGACAATTCCTTGAAGAAGGTAATTTCTATCATATCAGGCTGACTATTGGCTACTATAGGTGTAGAGTTAGCTACAATAGGGGGTTGCTTAGGGGGGGCCCTTAATCCTGTAGTTGTGCACAAAAATATACCAGCTTCTATGGGGGGTGGTAAAAATATATATTAATAGTAAAAATACTGGCCCCATTTAGGGTCTTTGGAGAGAGCAAGTTCTCAACATGCTTGGTGCCCCCAAACCACATTGAGGGACCTCAGCAAGACTCATTTTTGTAGCAAACTGGTGCAATGGGACTACAAGAATGAGTGTATGGCCCCGCGAGTGATTCTCATATTGGGGCAAATTTACTTACCTGGTCCAGTCGCGATCCCCGATTCGGACGGTCCGACGACGATGAAGTCCGGCGCGATTCATGAAGATCGTGCGCCCGCGTTCCTGCATCCGTCGCTTCTGCGACTAGGTCCGCCGGAGTTCACCTTCTTCTTCCCGGTGCTTGTAAGTGCATGTTTGCGGCACAATTCTAAATGTTAAATCTTGCGCGTTGTCTGAATCCGTCAGGTTGACCGACGGCCATGCCCCCCGATTTCTGGCGCGTGCAAGCCGGCGCTGATGTCCCAAAATCGTATCGCGTGCGCCAAAACCCCCTGTTAAATTCCGCAAAACGGAAATCGTCGGGAAACCCGGCGGAAATGCGGTGAGCGGACCCTTAGTAAATGAGCCCCATTAAGTCCCACTCTCCGTGACTAATTTGGAGGTCATTCTGTGGAAGAACCGCCCCTTTAAGGACAGTTTAAGTCCCCCAAGACATAACATTCAGGGTCACAGAGGAGGGTCCACAGAGGGGTGACTCTCTATGTCCATATGTAGGGGCAGGTTCTGCATTTATGGAGCACAGTGCTACAATGTAACCAAAAAAGGAAATGTTCTGATTCACTGACAACAAGCAGAGATGACAAATCCATTTGAGCACCGTATGGCGAAGACATTTTAAGGTATCAATGTATGGAAATGTCATGGGGGGGGGGGCATTAGCATGGTACATGCCACTATCCAAATGAAAGCCTGATGAGCCACCCTACAAAAGCTTCTTCTGAAGAAGATACATAATGGGGGTCATTTATCTTGTTTGTTTTGGCTAGTTTTTGCCTGTTGTTTTTTCCGTTTTTTTCTTTGGTAATTTATCGATCTCTCTTTTTCCTTGTGTTTAATGTTTTTTTTTTATTTCAGATCTCTTTTTGAGACATTTACTACAAATGTCTCAAAAATGTCGCACAAAAGTCTCAAGTCATTTATTTCCATTTTCTAAGTTTTCCTTAAGTACGGTTTCGTTTGGAGTTTTTTGCGCCTAAAAATGTAGCAAATTTTAGACAATTTTAAGTGATAAATGTCATTTGCGACATGTGGAATAGAAGGTAAATGTGTCTTACTGATGATAAACAAATATCCGGCAGACTTTTCAAAAAGGCACAAAATTTGCAATGCGACCAAAAAATGTCTCAAAAAACACTGGAAGAAAAATAAAGATAAATGACCCCCAATGACCCACATTTATTAGTACCCCTGCACCACTTTTTGTCTGACGATGCAGGTTCTATGCACATGCATTTATAAAGTGTCCGACGTGACACAAAATTCTGCACTGAAATGCGCTCTCCGGTGCTCAGTCGGACTGTGCGCCACATTTAACATGCAGGGGCTTATTTACTATGGGTCCGAGGATCGCATTTCCGCCGGTCTGTTCATGGTTTTCGGGATTTGCGGCGCTGTGACAGGGATTTAGCAGAGGATTTTGACGCTCTCGGGGGGTTTTTTTGGAGCAGAGGCGCCGGTTTAATGCGACAGAAATCAGGGACGGGCCATCGAACGATCCGACTGATTTGGACTTAGCGCGGGATTTATGATTAAAATTGTGCCGCAACCAATGCCCTTACATGCACAGGGAAGAATAAGGTGAACTCCGGCGGACCTGAGCGAGGGACCGACACATGCAGGATATCGGGTGCACGATCTTAGTGAATCGCGGCACAGTGTATGATCGTTGGCCAATGCACTTTCGGGAACTCGGGGAACTCGCCTGACCCAGGGGCTGCGGCAGGAGGGATCGGATCCCCGGTAAGCACACCTGGGGGGGGGGGTCCGATCCACGGTTGGGACACTTACACTCCGCGGTCATGCTTGAACGCGGCGTGTAAGGGGTTAAACACCCGGGATCTGAGTTTTCCTGGGTGTTAGTGCTGGGTCTGGGCTGTGATATCACAGCCCGACACCGGCACTATACTGACCCAATGTCCCTAAATCTTCTTCTGATGCGCCGCCGTAGAAAGGCGTCACGTCAGAAGAAGTACCCTTAATGACCGACGTAGATTCCCGATAGGGCGGTCATTAAGGGGTTAAATTCAGTGTGGTCCAGCCATGGCGGTATTATTTAATATATCGCTTGCGTTTCCATGGTGTTCTGCTCCACTTTATGGCACATTGTGTTTTGTTCAGCGCCTTCTCTGAAGCTTTTACCGTGGACAATACTGCGAAGATCTGAACTGTCAGCTGTGCGCTATAAATGAACAAAAGAACTTCTAAAAATAGACCAGGAACAATTTAATAGGGAAAAAAAAAATCGATCCCGTTTTTTTTTGGGCAGATCACCTTTTCATACGACATTGGAGGCCAAGTGGAAGAACCACGTTATCTTACAGTGCATGTAAAGGCCCTGGGGACAGGCAGAGCAGTTATTAGCGAGCCCCCGCTTCAGGACATGAGGGAAGACCTCTTGGGTTTCTCTACTTGTTCCTGACGTCCTCCAAAATCCCAGACCCTGGAATAGACAACATCCTGATAACCAGGGGGCATCAGGGCAATGTATGTGGCATGCAGGAGCACAGAGCACGCATCAGAGTCTGGTCTGGGATCTGCATTAGTTTAATAAAGGGCATCTACCACCAGGATGAAAGACTGTATAAAAATGAGCCTGAGGGGCTCCATGAACACCTATGAATCCTGGAGCCCCTCAGGCTCATTTGCATACAGCCTTTCATCCAAGTAGTAGATGTCCTTTAAAGGGGTTATCCGGGTTTAAATTTTTTTTTATGGCCGGGCTGGGGAGGGCTATTTAAACATAATAAACATGTACTTACCTCCTCCGGTGCTGCCGATGTCCCGCGCCGCGGCCCGTCTTCTCCGTGCGCCGGTTTCATTACACCGGCGCACAGGGAGCTTCCGGCCGGCCGGATGCTCCCATGCGCACCATCTCCCAGCGCTTACAACGCTGAGAGATAGGGACGGATGGGAGGAGCCGTCCACAACGCGGACCGGAAGCTCCCTGTGCGCGGCTTCCGTGCCCCTGTTTGTTTACAGGGGCACGGAACGAAGTGACCGCGGCGCGGGACATCGGCGGCGCCGGAGGAGGTAAGTCCATGTTTATTATGTTTAACTATCCCTCCCCAGCCCGGCCATAAAAAAAAATTAAACCCGGATAACCCCTTTAAGGGATTGGTCTGGGCTCTGTATTTGTTCAGGGAGTCTGGTGTGGGAACTTTATTAGTTTTGATTTCTATAAGGGATATACACTCACCGGCCACTTTATTAGGTACACCTGTCCAACTGCTCGTTAACACTTAATTTCTAATCAGCCAATCACATGGCGGCAACTCAGTGCATTTAGGCATGTAGACATGGTCAAGACAATCTCCTGCAGATCACACCGAGCATCAGTATGGGGAAGAAAGGTGATTTGATGCCTTTGAACGTGGTTGTTGGTGCCAGAAGGGCTGGTCTGAGTATTTCAGAAACTGCTGATCTACTGGGATTTTGACGCACAACCATCTCTAGGGTTTACAGAGAATGGTCCGAAAAAGAAAAAACATCCAGTGAGCGGCAGTTCTGTGGGCGGAAATGCCTTGTTGATGCCAGAGGTCAGAGGAGAATGGGCAGGATGGTTCAAGCTGATAGAAAGGCAACAGTGACTCAAATCGCCACCCGTTACCAAGGTAGGCAGAAGAGCATCTCTGAACGCACAGTACGTCCAACTTTGAGGCAGATGGGCTACAGCAGCAGAAGACCACACCGGGTGCCACTCCTTTCAGCTAAGAACAGGAAACTGAGGCTACAATTTGCACAAGCTCATCGAAATTGGACAGTAGAAGATTGGAAAAACGTTGCCTGGTCTAATGAGTCTCGATTTCTGCTGCGACATTTGGATGGTAGGGTCAGAATTTGGCATCAACAACATGAAAGCATGGATCCATCCTGCCTTGTATCAGCGGTTCAGGCTGGTGGTGGTGGTGTCATGGTGTCTTTGGGCCCCTTGGTACAACGCCACAGCCTACAGGAGTATTGTTGCTGACCATGTCCATCCCTTTATGAGCACAATGTACCCTGTAACATCTGATGGCTACTTTCAGCAGGATAATGCGCCATGTCATAAAGCTGGAATCATCTCAGACTGGTTTCTTGAACATGACAATGAGGTCACTGGACACAAATGGCCTCCACAGTCACCAGATCTCAATCCAATAGAGCATCTTTGGGATGTGGTGGAACGGGACCTTGGGGTTTATAATTCTTTAAGAAGCTGAAAGACGATTGGGCAAAAAAAAATGATCTATAAATATATCCTTAAATAAAATAATATTAAATTATAATAATATTATTACATTAGATGTAAAAAATGTCACTTTATGCATCAGGTTTTTGGATTTTTTCCGTTTTTTCAAAGGTTGGCGAGTTGAGGAAAACTGAGACTCTCGTCTTGATGTCTTGTGAACCCCCAGAGTCTACAGCAAGCAGATTGGTGCAAATTTTAGGGCCCTCTGAGCTCAGAAGGTCAAAAATGATGGTGATAACATGTGGATGATTAAGCTTAGGTTGGGGTGGATGTTGCACCCATTGCGGTCCTATCACCCATACACTCTTATAGCTTATAGCTGGCCACCTTGTAGGAAATTTATAGGACCCACCTATAAATTACCAGAAACATAGAGGTCACATAGTATAAACTTTGCCTCTTTGGGAGAAAAGTGGCAAGTAACTGCCCGCTGCACGGCTCGGACTGCCCTAGAGAATCAATGGGCACCAATGAATATGTATGAAAAAGAGCATCTAATGAACATATTGTTCTTCCCGTCTTTTTGCGTCTTTGGGAAGATGACGATCTCCTTCCAGACACGGATGTGATGTGCCAGTTCCCAAATACTTGTTTTCTTCAGAGCGAGCGGCATTGTTGTGCCATCTGGCGCCACTATTTTACCTCATGTGTTACAATACAAACGACTTGGCCACTTGTAAGAAGAGGCAGCGGCACGTGGGGCTTATTCTACAAAAATACACCACTGTGACCGCTCAGTGTCCCCACAATAGTGACTTACACAGCACTCACAATCACAGTATGGTCACAGTGCCCCATAACAGAGACAATTACAGTGCCCCCATAATAGTAGCATACACAGTGCCCCATAATAGTAGCATACACAGTGCCCCATAATAGTAGCATACACAGTGCATCATAATAGTAGCATACACAGTGCCCCATAATAGTAACCTACACAGTGCCCCATAATAGTAACCTACACAGTGCCCCATAATAGTAGCATACACAGTGGCCCCATAATAGTGACTTGGACAGATCCCATAGCAGTGACATCCTCATAGCCCCCATAACAGTACCTGTTACAGATTCCAAAAACAGTAACAGTCGCAGTAACTCCATAACAGTGCTAGTGACAGTGCTAGGATTATAGTGACATCCACAGCACCCCCATAACAGTGCTAGTGACCGTGTGTATCTAATCCTATCCTGTGTGATACTGTCTGCTGAGCTGTGTATCTAATCCTATCCTGTGTGATACTGTCTGCTGAGTTGTGTATCTAATCCTATCCTGCGTGATACTGTCTGCTGAGCTGTGTATCTAATCCTATCCTGTGTGATACTGTCTGCTGAGCTGTGTATCTAATCCTATCCTGTGTGATACTGTCTGCTGAGCTGTGTATCTAATCCTATCCTGTGTGATACTGTCTGCTGAGCTGTGTATCTAATCCTATCCTGTGTGATACTGTCTGCTGAGCTGTGTATCTAATCCTATCCTGTGTGATACTGTCTGCTGAGCTGTGTATCTAATCCTATCCTGTGTGATACTGTCTGCTGAGCTGTGTATCTAATCCTATCCTGTGTGATACTGCCTGCTGAGCTGTGTATCTAATCCTATCCTGTGTGATACTGTCTGCTGAGCTGTGTATCTAATCCTATCCTGTGTGATACTGTCTGCTGAGTTGTGTATCTAATCCTATCCTGCGTGATACTGTCTGCTGAGCTGTGTATCTAATTCTATCCTGCGTGATACTGTCTGCTGAGCTGTGTATCTAATCCTATCCTGTGTGATACTGTCTGCTGAGCTGTGTATCTAATCCTATCCTGTGTGATACTGTCTGCTGAGCTGTGTATCTAATCCTATCCTGTGTGATACTGTCTGCTGAGCTGTGTATCTAATCCTATCCTGTGTGATACTGTCTGCTGAGCTGTGTATCTAATCCTATCCTGTGTGATACTGTCTGCTGAGCTGTGTATCTAATCCTATCCTGTGTGATACTGTCTGCTGAGCTGTGTATCTAATCCTATCCTGTGTGATACTGTCTGCTGAGCTGTGTATCTAATCCTATCCTGTGTGATACTGTCTGCTGAGCTGTGTATCTAATCCTATCCTGTGTGATACTGTCTGCTGAGCTGTGTATCTAATCCTATCCTGTGTGATACTGCCTGCTGAGCTGTGTATCTAATCCTATCCTGTGTGATACTGCCTGGTGAGCTGTGTATCTAATCCTATCCTGTGTGATACTGTCTGCTGAGCTGTGTATCTAATCCTATCCTGTGTGATACTGTCTGCTGAGCTGTGTATCTAATCCTATCCTGTGTGATACTGTCTGCTGAGCTGTGTATCTAATCCTATCATGTGTGATACTGTCTACTGAGCTGTGTATCTAATCCTATCCTGTGTGATACTGTCTGCTGAGCTGTGTATCTAATCCTATCCTGTGTGATACTGGCTGCTGAGCTGCGTATCTAACCCCATCCTGTGTGATACTGGCTGCTGAGCTGCGTATCTAACCCCATCCTGTGTGATACAGCCTCCAGGCTGCTCTACATAACATGACATCTGCTCCATATATGACAGTATCACACACATCATAATCTCCTTGCACAAATTTGCCTTTTTCCATTATTTTTCTATTCCTAAATCCTACAGTAAATTAATGGCTGATAAAGGACCTTTGGTCTGGGGTCCCCAGGGGCCCCGGCATCTACCTGCTGACAGACATTTCTCTGTGACTGAACAGATGGGTCACTCACAAGACGCCTAATCCAGTGAATGTGGCACCTGTGTCTCGCTGCGGGTATCATTAGAAATTGCTTCATCCAAATCCCCGGAGAACGTCGGATCTTCTCTCCTCTGATCCCACACATGAGCCGCAGCAGCAGCATGTCCAGATGTAACATGGGAAGGAAAAACCCGACTTATACCGATATAAACTATATCTCTCCAAACTGGACCGAGTATTATAATAGGGGGCAGTATTATAGTAGTAATAAATAGTGAAGAAAAAGCATTTCCAGCATCCAAAATTAAATAAAATGTATCTTCTGAGCACGGTGGCTCAGTGGTTAGCATTACAACCTTGCAGCGCTGGGGACTTAGGTTCAAACCCTATCCAGGTCAACATCTGCAAAGAGTTTGTATGTTCCCTCCGTGTTTGCGTGAGTTTCCTCCGTATCCTCCGGTTTCCTCCCACGCTCCAAAACACACTGGTAGGTTGATTAGATTGTGAGCCCCATTGGGGACAGGGACTAATCTGGCAAACTCTGTGCAGCGCTGCATAATCTGTGTGCCATATATAAATAAAGGAATTATTAAATAATAAAATAAAGGAATTTAGTAGAAAAACATTAAAAAGTCCATATAAACAGAAACTTACACTTTTAGGGAAACTCCTTTAGCATGCTGGACTAACAATCACAGATTTAAAGGGAACCTGTCACCAGGAGAGCCATTTTTAGCACTCCCCCAGTCCCCACAGAGCATAGTACATAGACTGCCAAAGTGTTTTTGTATAAAAAAATAGGTTTTACAGAAAAAAAAAGACATGTTATATTGTACCTTTCATTAGCATGTGCTGTGAGACTAGGCAGTTGCCAATTGGGAGGGGCTGGAAAGGAGCAGTTTCCCCCCCACCCTTGGGAAACATGTGACCTTTTCAAATATATGAATAACTCCCCACACTCGGGATTGGCTGTAGAGGAGCAGGGGGCGTCGCTAAGCCAAGTGATGGCTGTTTTCATATATTTGAAAAGGTTACATGGAGTAGCTGTTTCCCAAGGGTGGGGGGAAGCTGCTCCTTTCCAGCCCCTCCCAAAAGGCAACTGCCTAGTCACACAGCAGATGCTAATGAAAGGTACAATATAGCATATCTTATTTTCTGTAAAACCAATTTTTAATACAAAAACACTTTGCAGTGTATGTACTATGCTCTGTGGGGACTGGGGGGTGCTAAAAATGGGTCTCCTGGTGACAGGTTCCCTTTAAGGCAATCGCGGACCAATAGTCCGGGTCATATCCCGCAGAGTATGTCAAATTCCGATACAATAATGCGACAACAAATAGACATTCTAAATTTGTCTTGATGATTTGGCAAGGTAATGAGAATAGAATTCCTCTTTTCAGGGATGTTTTATAATAAATAATAATAATTCTTTATTTATATAGCGCACACAGATTACGCAGCGCTGCACAAAACTTACCAAATCAGTCCCTGTCCCCAATGGTGCTCACAATCTAATCAACCGACCAGTATGTTTTGGAGTGTGGGAGGAAACCAGAGGACCTGGAGGAAACCCACACAAACACGGAGAGAACATACAAACTCTTTGCAGATGTCGACCTCAATAGGACCCTGGACCCCAGTGCTGCAAGGCTGTAGTGCCAACCACTGTGCCGCGCCGGCAACACTTTAATTTTAACATTTAAGGGTAATGAATCTCCTAGTAGTGTGTCTTTTTTGGAATTTTTTTGGAATCCTGGAAACCATTCATACCACAAAATATGTGAAACCACAAGCGGTTAATGCAATATTGGGCGCCATTAGTTGCCACCCTAAACATACATATCAAGTCCATACAGCTTAGTGGGCTTTACAGGTTTAGAAGAAATAGTTCCAATATTGACATTTTTGAGGAACAGGCAGAAATTTTGCCTAAAAAACTCCGTACTCGAGGATATGCAAAGTCGATGATCGATAGGGGACGGAAAAAAGTGGAGAATACTCCAAAGTCAGCTAGAATGAAGGAAAAATAGAATGATCGCCCACAGGTTGTATTCTCTACATCCTATTGTTCTAATTTTCATCAGGTGTGCAATATTGTTAACCCCTTAACGATGTGTGACGTAATAGTAAATCACATGTCGTCTGGCAATGTTTGGAGAGGGCTCATGGGCTGAGCCCTCTAAATACCCAAAGGGTATTTGCTGCATGTTGCAGAAAACACCCATCATGCACCGATCATGGCTATGTACATTGTGCTCACCGCCGGCCAAGTAGTTATATAGTAGTTATATTCTTGTACATAGGGGGCAGTATTATAGTAGTTCTATTCTTGTACATAGGGGGCAGTATTATAGTAGTTATATTCTTGTACATAGGGGCAGTATTATAGTAGTTATATTCTTGTACATAGGGGGGCGGTATTATAGTAGTTATATTCTTGTACATAGGGGGCAGTATTATAGTAGTTATATTCTTGTACATAGGGAGCAGTATTATAGTAGTTATATTCCTGTACATAGGGGGCAGTATTATAGTAGTTCTATTCTTGTACATAGGGGACAGTATTATAGTAGTTATATTCTTGTACATAGGGGGCAGTATTATAGTAGTTATATTCTTGTACATAGGGGGCAGTATTATAGTAGTTATATTCTTGTACATAGGGGCAGTATTATAGTAGTTATATTCTTGTACATAGGGGGCAGTATTATAGTAGTTATATTCTTGTACATAGGGGCAGTATTATAGTAGTTATATTCTTGTACATAGGGGGCAGTATTATAGTAGTTATATTCTTGTACATAGGGGCAGTGTTATAGTAGTTATATTCTTGCACATAGGGGGCAGTAGTATTATAGTAGTTATATTCTTGTACATAAGGGGAAGTATTATAGTAGTTATATTCTTGTACATAGGGGCAGTATTATAGTAGTTATATTCTTGTACATAGGGGCAGTATTATAGTAGTTATATTCCTGTGCATAGGGGGCAGTATTATAGTAGTTCTATTATTGTACATAGGGGGAGTATTATCGTAGTTATATTCCTGTACATAGGGGCCAGTATTATAGTAGTTATATTCTTGTACATAGGGAGCAGTATTATAGTATTTATATTCTTGTACATAGGGGGCAGTATTATAGTAGTTATGTTCTTGTACATAGGGGGCAGTATTATAGTAGTTATATTCTTGTACATAGGGGGCAGTATTATAGTAGTTATATTCTTGTACATAGGGGGCAGTATTATATTAGTTATATTCTTGTACATAGAGGGCAGTATTATAATAGTTATATTCTTGTACATAGGGGACAGTATTATAGTAGTTATATTCTTGTACATAGGGGGCAGTATTATAGTAGTTATATTTTTGTACATAGGGGGCAGTATTATAGTAGTTATATTCTTGTACAAAGGGGGCAGTATTATAGTAGTTATATTCTTGTACATAGGGGGCAGTATTATAGTAGTTATATTCTTGTACATTGGGGTAGTATTATAGTAGTTATATTCTTGTACATAGGGGTAGTATTATAGTAGTTATATTCTTGTACATAGGGTGAGTATTATAGTAGTTATATTCTTGTACATAGGGTGAGTATTATAGTAGTTATATTCTTGTACATAGGGTGAGTATTATAGTAGTTATATTCTTGTACATAGGGTGAGTATTATAGTAGTTATATTCTTGTACATAGGGTGAGTATTATAGTAGTTATATTCTTGTACATAGGGTGAGTATTATAGTAGTTATATTCTTGTACATAGGGTGAGTATTATAGTAGTTATATTCTTGTACATAGGGGCAGTATTATAGTAGTTATATTCTTGTACATAGGGGCAGTATTATAGTAGTTATATTCTTGTACATAGGGTGAGTATTATAGTAGTTATATTCTTGTACATAGGGTGAGTATTATAGTAGTTATATTCTTGTACATAGGGTGAGTATTATAGTAGTTATATTCTTGTACATAGGGTGAGTATTATAGTAGTTATATTCTTGTACATAGGGGCAGTATTATAGTAGTTATATTCTTGTACATAGGGGCAGTATTATAGTAGTTATATTCTTGTACATAGGGTGAGTATTATAGTAGTTATATTATTGTACATAGGGTGAGTATTATAGTAGTTATATTCTTGTACATAGGGGGCAGTATTATAGTAGTTATATTCTTGTACATAGGGTGAGTATCATAGTAGTTATATTCTTGTACATAGGGGGCAGTATTATAGTATTTATATTCTTGTACATAGGGGGCAGTATTATAGTAGTTATATTCTTGTACATAGGGGGCAGTATTATAGTAGTTATATTATTGTACATAGGGTGAGTATTATAGTAGTTATATTCTTGTACATAGGGGGCAGTATTATAGTAGTTATATTCTTGTACATAGGGTGAGTATCATAGTAGTTATATTCTTGTACATAGGGGGCAGTATTATAGTATTTATATTCTTGTACATAGGGGGCAGTATTATAGTAGTTATATTCTTGTACATAGGGGGCAGTATTAACCCCTTAGCGCTCCGCGCCGTAGCTGTACTGCGCAGCTTCCGACGATTAGCGCTCAGCGCAGTACAGCTACTGCGCGAGCGCATACTATTTTAGAATTGTCACCACGTCGCGAGACGTGGTGACAGCGGGCTGAGATTTGGGTGACAGAGGCAGGAGGAGTTCCTGTCTCTGTCACCCGACCAATCAAATCGGTCCCGCCCGCCGATCGCCGTGATTGGCCAGTCAAACCTGACTGGCCAATTACGGCGATTTTAGGCTAAAAAACGTGGTTTTAGCCCTTTCCTCTTCCTCCAGCGGCACCATTTTGGTTTGGTATCGCTGGAGAGAGGAGAGAGCGTTACTGTGTGCACCAAAATACACTTTTACACTAAAAATAGTGTTCTGATCCTTATCTGATCCCTATTGTTACCTACAAATTCCCATCCCTATCTGTTTTTTCCTGTGTCCTGTGTGTTCCCTGTGTGATCGCCTTGTGTGATCCCACGTGTCTTCCGTTTTTCCCTGTCTGTCCCTTCTGAACCCAAACGCACTTTTCAGTGCGCTGTGTTAGCGTTGTTCTGCACTGGACGCACTTTTCAGTGCGCCGTGTGAATAGCGCTGCACAGAATCTTTTAGCAGTCTTAGCGGTAGTTAGTTTGTCTTAGGGCAAGCTAGGTGCATTTGTAGCGCCTTTTTGCGCGGTGCACATAGGTTTTTTTAGCGCCGTAGGTGTACCCGTAGCTACTTTTTGTGTGTGCCATCTGTGCGGCTGGTCCGTGTGGTTTGGTGTGCATTATCTTTTTTTTTGTGTGCTATCTGTGCGGCTTGTCCGTGTAGTTTAGTGCGCATTATTTTTTTTGTGTGCTATCTGTGCGGCTTGTCCGTGTAGTTTAGTGCGCATTATTTTTTGTGTGTGCCATCTGTGCGGCTTGTCCGTGTAGTTTGGTGTGCATTACCTTTTTTTTTTTGTGTGTGCTATCTGTGCGGCTTGTCCGTGTAGTTTAGTGCACATTATTTTTTTTTTGTGTGCTATCTGTGCGGCTTGTCCGTGTAGTTTAGTGCGCATTATTTTTTTTGTGAGCTATCTGTGCGGCTTGTCCGTGTAGTTTAGTGCGCATTATTTTTTGTGTGCCATCTGTGCGGCTGGTCCGTGTGGTTTGGTGTGCATTATCTTTTTTTTGTGTGTGCTATCTGTGCGGCTTGTCCGTGTAGTTTAGTGCACATAATTTTTTTTGTGTGCTATCTGTGCGGCTTGTCCGTGTAGTTTAGTGCACATTATTTTTTTTGTGTGCTATCTGTGCGGCTTGTCCGTGTAGTTTAGTGCGCATTATTTTTTCTGTGCTATCTGTGCGGCTTGTCCGTGTAGTTTAGTGCACATTATTTTTTGTGTGCCATCTGTGCGGCTTGTCCGTGTAGTTTAGTGCACATTATTTTTTGTGTGCATTATCTTTTTTTTTTGTGTGCTATCTGTGCGGCTTGTCCGTGTAGTTTAGTGCACATTATTTTTTGTGTGTGCCATCTGTGCGGCTTGTCCGTGTAGTTTGGTGCGCATTATCTTTTTTTTTTTGTGTGCTATCTGTGCGGCTTGTCCGTGTAGTTTAGTGCACATTATTTTTTGTGTGTGCTATCTGTGCGGCTTGTCCGTGTAGTTTGGTGTGCATTATATTTTTTTTTTTGTGTGTCTGCTAGACGGTTTATCCGTGTAGTTTGGTGCACATTATCTAATTTTTCTAGTTCTATATTTTTTTTGTGTGCAATGTCTCAGAAGACGTACACCGTGTTGGAGGCATATAACATGCTTGCCTCTGACACCGAGTCAGCTAGTGGGGATGATGGTCCCTTTTACTTATCATCATCCTCCTGCTCATCTGCCAGTGACCTGGAAGGACCCCCAAGAAGGCGCCGTAGGGTTCCAGGGACTTCTGCAGGAGAAGTGCCTGGGACTTCTGCAGGAGAAGTGCCTGGGACTTCTGCAGGAGAAGTGCCTGGGACTTCTGCAGGAGAAGTGCCTGGGACTTCTGCAGGAGAAGTTTCTGGGACTTCTGCAGGAGAAGCGTCTGGGGCTTCCACTGACCCCACATGGGTAGCCCCAGATAATTATACCCCTCAGGTCCCTGACTTTACGGGCCATCCTGGAATTAACTTTGACACGACAGGGCTCAGAGCTGTGGACTTTTTTAAGTTTTTTTTTGATGAGGAGCTGCTGAATATTATTATATTTCAGACAAATCTCTACGCTGCACAACATATTGCCCAAAACCCCACATCCTTTTATGCACAACCCTACAGGTGGACCCCTGTCACTGCAGCAGAGATGCACAAGTATTGGGGCATAATACTCCTCATGGGGATAGTAAAGAAGCCTTCAATCAGGGACTACTGGAGCACAGATACACTGTACCACACCCCCATGTTCCGCATGGCAATGAGCAGGATGCGCTTTGAAGCCATCCATAAGTTTTTGCACTACACTGACAACACACAGTGCCCACCCAGAGGTGACCCCAGTTATGATCGGTTATTTAAGGTCAGGCCCATATTAGATCATTTTAGTGCCAAGTTTGCCCAGGCATATACCCCCGCCAAACATGTGAGCATAGACGAGTCCCTGGTACAATTCAAAGGGAGACTTCACTTCCGCCAGTACCTGCCCAATAAGAGGGCAAGGTATGGTGTGAAGATGTATAAGCTGTGCGAAAGTTCATCAGGGTACACATACAAGTTCAGGGTATATGAAGGGAAGGACTCCACTATAGTGCCCCCAGAATGCCCCCCCTTCCTGGGTGTTACAGGGAAGATAGTGTGGGATTTAGTGCACCCACTGCTGGACCAGGGCTACCACCTCTACCTGGACAATTTCTACACGAGCACCACCCTGTTCAAGTGCCTCACTTCCAGAAATACTGCGGCATGCGGCACTGTACGCAGAAATCAGAGAGGTCTCCCTAAGTCGCTGCTTGGGCAAAAACTTAAAAGGCACGAAAGCAGGGCACTATGCAGCGACTCTGTATTGTGTGTTAAGTACAAGGACAAGAGAGAGGTCCTTGTATTAACCACAATACATGAGCACACCACCACCCCTGTCCCAGTACGAGGTGCCAGTACAGAAACCCCCAAGCCAGACTGTATTTTAGATTACAATAAATACATGGGAGGGGTGGACTTGTCTGACCAGGTGCTTCAGCCGTACAATGCCATGCGGAAGTCGAGGGTGTGGTACAAGAAGCTGGCCGTGCACATCATGCAGATGGCATTGTATAATGCTTATGTGCTGCATAGATATGCCGGCCAGAGGGGAACTTTCCTGGAATTTCAAGAGGTGGTAATAAAGTACTTTCTTTTTGGAGACCAGGAAGGGGGGAGTGCTAGCACATCTGGAAGTGAGGCCCCATCACGTATTGTACCAGGGCAGCACTTTCCAGGAGTAGTTCCCCAAACAGCCAGCAAGGGAAGGTCACAAAAGAGGTGCAGGGTGTGCTCCAAAAATGGCATTAGGAAGGACACCATTCATCACTGTGAGACATGCCCAGAAAAACCAGGGTTATGTATGAAAGATTGCTTCCGAATTTATCATACATCCCTGGATTTTTAGAGTACCCTGTTGTTACCTTGACGCACAGCTTATACATCATGCCGCATGCCGCACCTTCCCTTCTAAGCCCTGCCATGTGCCCAGCCTGTAGATTACTGCCCCGTATGCTTTACCCGGGAAAACATGCATCATGATTTTTAGGGTGTTTGTCTCCCATGGCAGCAGCTGGGCAAAAAATGACATAATGGATATTTTTTACTATGCACTATCCATTATGCACTTTTTCAGGGGTCCACCTGTGGGGTTAAAATGCTAACTATACCCCTAGATTAATTCATGGAGGGGTGTAGTTTCCAAAATAGGGTCAGTTCTTAGGGGTTTCTACTGTACTGGCCCCTATTGGCATCTACAAATCTTTCATGATGCCAAAAAGAAAAAAAAAATGTACAATGTCTGTGCTCCAACATGTTATTCCCTTTTGAGCCCTGCCGTGTCTCCATTCTACAGATTATTGCCTCCTATGGGGTATTGCCCTAACCGGGGTAACCCGCAGAATGATCTTTGATGTGTTTTTCCCCAGTGGCATGAGTTGGGCAAAATACTTTTGTCACTTCAATGGCATATTTGATAAATTGCAATAGAATTGTTTCTCTGCACTACTCACTTTGTATTACATTTGAGCCAGCACCTTAGGGGTTAAAATGCTCATACAAGCCTACATACATTCTTTGAGGGGTGCCCTTTCCAAAATAGGTTCACTACTTGGGGGTTTCTATTGTACTGGTACCTCGGGGGTACCCCCCATTACCAATCTAGTGAAAACGAAGCTTGAAAACCTAAATTGTGCTTCTTTCTTCCTGACCCCTGCCGTGTGCCCAGCCTGTAAATTATTGGCACATGTGTGGTATTGCCATACTCGGGACAACCCGCAGAATGATTTTTGGGGTGTTTGTCTAAAGTGGCATGGGTTGGGCACAGTACATGAGGCACTAAAATGACATTTTTGAGATAAAAACACAATTTTTACTCTGCACCATTTACTTTGCACTCAATTTTGGCCAGCGTGTTGGGGGTTAAAATGCTCATACAAGCCTACATACATTCTTTGAGGGGTGCCCTTTCCAAAATAGGTTCACTACTTGGGGGTTTCTATTGTACTGGTACCTCGGGGGTACCCCCCATTACCAATCTAGTGAAAACGAAGCTTGAAAACCTAAATTGTGCTTCTTTATTCCTGACCCCTGCCGTGTGCCCAGCCTGTAAATTATTGGCACATGTGTGGTATTGCCATACTCGGGACAACCCGCAGAATGATTTTTGGGGTGTTTGTCTAAAGTGGCATGGGTTGGGCACAGTACATGAGGCACTAAAATGACATTTTTGAGATAAAAACACAATTTTTACTCTGCACCATTTACTTTGCACTCAATTTTGGCCAGCGTGTTGGGGGTTAAAATGCTCATACAAGCCTACATACATTCTTTGAGGGGTGCCCTTTCCAAAATAGGTTCACTACTTGGGGGTTTCTATTGTACTGGTACCTCTGGGGTACCCCCCATTACCAATCTAGTGAAAACGAAGCTTGAAAACCTAAATTGTGCTTCTTTATTCCTGACCCCTGCCGTGTGCCCAGTCTGTAAATTATTGGCACATGTGTGGTATTGCTGTACTCGGGACAACCCACAGAATGATTTTTGGGGTGTTTGTCTAAAGTGGCATGGGTTGGGCACAATATATGACGCACTAAAATGACATTTTTGAGATAAAAACGCAATTTTTACTCTGCACCATTTACTTTGCATTTAATTTTGACCAGCGTGTCGGGGGTTAAAATGCTCACCACAACCACCGATAAATTCTTTGAGGGGTCTAGTTTCCGTAATGGTATCATTTATTGGGGGTTTCTATTGCACTGGCACCTCACGGGCCCTGCCAACATGACATGGCACTCCAAATCCAAACATGTGAAAACGGAGCTGGAAAATCAAAATTTCACTCGTTCCGTTCTCATCCCTTCTGTGTGCCCAGTCTGTAAATTATTGGCACATGTGTGGTATTGCTGTACTCAGGACAACCCGCAGAATGATTTGTGGGGTGTTTGTCTAAAGTGGCATGGGTTGGGCACAGTATATGAGGCACTAAAATGACATTTTTGAGATAAAACCGCAATTTTTACTCTGCACCATTTACTTTGCATTTAATTTTGACCAGCGTGTCGGGGGTTGAAATGCTCACCACAACCACCGATAAATTCTTTGAGGGGTCTAGTTTCCGTAATGGTATCATTTATTGGGGGTTTCTATTGCACTGGCACCTCACGGGCCCTGCCAACATGACATGGCACTCCAAATCCAAACATGTGAAAACGGAGCTGGAAAATCAAAATTTCACTCCTTCCGTTCTCATCCCTTCTGTGTGCCCAGTCTGTAAATTATTGGCACATGTGTGGTATTGCTGTACTCAGGACAACCCGCAGAATGATTTTTGGGGTGTTTGTCTAAAGTGGCATGGGTTAGGCACAGTATATGAGGCACTAAAATGACATTTTTGAGATAAAACCGCAATTTTTACTCTGCACCATTTACTTTGCATTTAATTTTGACCAGCGTGTCGGGGGTTAAAATGCTCACCACAACCACCGATAAATTCTTTGAGGGGTCTAGTTTCCGTAATGGTATCATTTATTGGGGGTTTCTATTGCACTGGCACCTCACGGGCCCTGCCAACATGACATGGCACTCCAAATCCAAACATGTGAAAACGGAGCTGGAAAATCAAAATTTCACTCCTTCCGTTCTCATCCCTTCTGTGTACCCAGTCTGTAAATTATTGGCACATGTGTGGTATTGCCGTACTCGGGACAACCCGCAGAATGATTTTTGGGGTGTTTGTCTAAAGTGGCATGGGTTGGGCACAGTATATGAGGCACTAAAATGACATTTTTGAGATAAAAACGCAATTTTTACTCTGCACCATTTACTTTGCATTTAATTTTGACCAGCGTGTCGGGGGTTAAAATGCTCACCACAACCACCGATATATTCTTTGAGGGGTCTAGTTTCCGTAATGGTATCATTTATTGGGGGTTTCTATTGCACTGGCACCTCACGGGCCCTGCCAACATGACATGGCACTCCAAATCCAAACATGTGAAAACGGAGCTGGAAAATCAAAATTTCACTCCTTCCGTTCTCATCCCTTCTGTGTACCCAGTCTGTAAATTATTGGCACATGTGTGGTATTGCCGTACTCGGGACAACCCGCAGAATGATTTTTGGGGTGTTTGTCTAAAGTGGCATGGGTTGGGCACAGTATATGAGGCACTAAAATGACATTTTTGAGATAAAAACGCAATTTTTACTCTGCACCATTTACTTTGCATTTAATTTTGACCAGCGTGTCGGGGGTTAAAATGCTCACCACAACCACCGATAAATTCTTTGAGGGGTCTAGTTTCCGTAATGGTATCATTTATTGGGGGTTTCTATTGCACTGGCACCTCACGGGCCCTGCCAACATGACATGGCACTCCAAATCCAAACATGTGAAAACGGAGCTGGAAAATCAAAATTTCACTCCTTCCGTTCTCATCCCTTCTGTGTACCCAGTCTGTAAATTATTGGCACATGTGTGGTATTGCCGTACTCGGGACAACCCGCAGAATGATTTTTGGGGTGTTTGTCTAAAGTGGCATGGGTTGGGCACAGTATATGAGGCACTAAAATGACATTTTTGAGATAAAAACACAATTTTTACTCTGCACCATTTACTTTGCATTTAATTTTGACCAGCGTGTCGGGGGTTAAAATGCTCACCACAACCACCGATATATTCTTTGAGGGGTCTAGTTTCCGTAATGGTATCATTTATTGGGGGTTTCTATTGCACTGGCACCTCACGGGCCCTGCCAACATGACATGGCACTCCAAATCCAAACATGTGAAAACGGAGCTGTAAAATCAAAATTTCACTCCTTCCGTTCTCATCCCTTCTGTGTGCCCAGTCTGTAAATTATTGGCACATGTGTGGTATTGCCGTACTCAGGACAACCCGCAGAATGATTTTTGGGGTGCTTGTCTAAAGTGGCATGGGTTGGGCACAGTATATGAGGCACTAAAATGACATTTTTGAGATAAAAATGCAATTTTTACTCTGCACCATTTACTTTGCATTTAATTTTGACCAGCGTGTCGGGGGTTAAAATGCTCACCACAACCACCGATAAATTCTTTGAGGGGTCTAGTTTCCGTAATGGTGACATTTTGGGGGGTTTTCTATTGTACTTTTACTTCAGGGGCTCTTCAATTACACTGTGGCACCACAAAATATTTGCAGCCAAATTGGCCTTCCAAATTCCCAGTATCGCTAACTCTGTTCTGGACATCGCTGTGCGGGGAACCAGCAGCTGACATCCACATGTTTGGTATTGCCGTACTCGGAAGAAGCAGGGCAAGAAATTAGGAATATATATTTACCTCAAATTCCTTCTGAATGTATCCGTTTTAGGGCTAAATTGGAAAGATTGAAATCAAAAATTGAAATTTCAAAATTTCCACTCCATTTTCATATGCTTCCGGAAAAATAATTAAAGGGTTAACAGACTTCTTAAATGCTGATTTGAATAGGTTGAGATGTTAGGTTCATAAAATGGTGTTACTTGTGGGGGTATATAGTACATAAGTCTTTATAGGGCACTTCCAAACTGAATTGATCACCAAAAAGTTCGCATTTTTCAAATTTCAAGAAAATCTGAGAAGTTGCTACTAAAACTTCAAACCTTCTCACATCCATAAAAATAATGGAAACGTAAAACAAATTATGGAAATAAAAAGAAGACCAATGGCAAAAGGTTTCTATCAAAAAAAATTTGTGGTATCACTTTTTGTCTAAAAATTATAACATTTGAAACTTTGAAAATAGTCATTTTTTTCAAATTTTTCCTAAATTTTTGAATTTTTACCCCCCAAAAAAGGAACGGATCACCGAAATGACACTACTAACATAAACTACAATGTCTCACGAGAAAACAATCTCAAAATCACAGAGATATCTTAAAGCGTTGAAAAGTTATTACCACAGGAAGAGACACTGGTCAAATTTCCCAAAAAAGTTGCGAGCCTTAACCTGCAAACAGGCTGCGTCCTTAAGGGGTTAAAGTAGTTATATTCTTGTACATAGGGGTAGTATTATAGTAGTTATATTCTTGTACATAGGGGGCAGTATTATAGTAGTTATATTCTTGTACATAGGGGACAGTATTATAGTAGTTATATTCCTGTACATAGGGGGCAGTATTATAGTAGTTATATTCCTGTACATAGGGAGCAGTATTATAGTAGTTATATTCTTGTACATAGGGGGCAGTATTATAGTAGTTATATTCTTGTACATAGGGGGCAGTATTATAGTAGTTATATTCTTGTACATAGGGGTAGTATTATAGTAGTTATATTCTTGTACATAGGGGGCAGTATTATAGTAGTTATATTCTTGTACATAGGGGGCAGTATTATAGTAGTTATATTCTTGTACATAGGGGTAGTATTATAGTAGTTATATTCTTGTACATAGGGAGCAGTATTATAGTAGTTATATTCTTGTACATAGGGGGCAGTATTATAGTAGTTATATTCTTGTACATAGGGGTAGTACCCTGTTTCCCCGAAAATAAGACAGTGTCTTATATTAATTTTTGTCCCTATAGATGCACTAGGTCTTATTTTCAGGGGATTTTTATTTTTCCATGAACAAGAATTTACATTTATAGGTGAACAAAAAAATCTACCTCTCTAACCTCCTTATGACTCTCCAAACTCTGAATTCCCTGCTGTCTTTCTTGTGACTCCATTTCTATTAGAATCATTGGCCCCAATCTCTCATGTTTAGTAAAAGCACTTTCCATAAATGACCATTCTTATCCTGGTAGCGGCTGGTATCACATTTGCAGCACAACAGCCAGTGATTTACTTCCATGAATTATTCCTCATGTCACAACCTTCTGATAGATTTACTAATACTAATGTATGGTATGAGGGGAGCTGTAGCAATGACTGCCGCTAGGTCTTATTTTCAGGGGAGGCCTTATATTTCTGAGCCTGAATAAAATTGTACTAGGTCTTATTTTCGGGGGATGTCCTATTTTAGGGGAAACAGGGTATTATAGTAGTTATATTCTTGTACATAGGGTGAGTATTATAGTAGTTATATTCTTGTACATAGGGTGAGTATTATAGTAGTTATATTCTTGTACATAGGGTGAGTATTATAGTAGTTATATTCTTGTACATAGGGTGAGTATTATAGTAGTTATATTCTTGTACATAGGGTGAGTATTATAGTAGTTATATTCTTGTACATAGGGTGAGTATTATAGTAGTTATATTCTTGTACATAGGGTGAGTATTATAGTAGTTATATTCTTGTACATAGGGGCAGTATTATAGTAGTTATATTCTTGTACATAGGGGCAGTATTATAGTAGTTATATTCTTGTACATAGGGGGCAGTATTATAGTAGTTATATTCTTGTACATAGGGATAGTATTATAGTAGTTATATTCTTGTACATAGGGGCAGTATTATAGTAGTTATATTCTTGTACATAGGGGGTAGTATTATAGTAGTTATATTCTTGTACATAGGGTGAGTATTATAGTAGTTATATTATTGTACATAGGGTGAGTATTATAGTAGTTATATTCTTGTACATAGGGGGCAGTATTATAGTAGTTATATTCTTGTACATAGGGTGAGTATCATAGTAGTTATATTCTTGTACATAGGGGGCAGTATTATAGTATTTATATTCTTGTACATAGGGGGCAGTATTATAGTAGTTATATTCTTGTACATAGGGGGCAGTATTATAGTAGTTATATTCTTGTACATAGGGGGCAGTATTATAGTAGTTATATTCTTGTACATAGGGGGCAGTATTATAGTAGTTATATTCTTGTACATAGGGGGCAGTATTATAGTAGATATATCCTTGTACACAGGGGGCAGTTTTATAGTAGTTATATTCTTGTACATAGGGGGCAGTTTTATAGTAGTTATATTCTTGTACATAGGGGGCAGTTTTATAGTAGTTATATTCTTGTACATCGGGAGCAGTATTATAGTAGTTATATTCTTGTACATAGGGGGCAGTTTTATAGTAGTTATATTCTTGTACATCGGGAGCAGTATTATAGTAGTTATATTCTTGTACATAGGGGGCAGTTTTATAGTAGTTATATTCTTGTACATAGGGGGCAGTATTATAGTAGTTATATTCTTGTACATAGGGGGCAGTATTATAGTAGTTATATTCTTGTACATAGGGGTAGTATTATAGTAGTTATATTCTTGTACATAGGGTGAGTATTATAGTAGTTATATTCTTGTACATAGGGTGAGTATTATAGTAGTTATATTCTTGTACATAGGGTGAGTATTATAGTAGTTATATTCTTGTACATAGGGTGAGTATTATAGTAGTTATATTCTTGTGCATAGGGGGCAGTTTTATAGTAGTTATATTCTTGTACATAGGGGACAGTATTATAGTAGTTATATTCCTGTACATAGGGGCAGTATTATAGTAGTTATATTCTTGTACATAAGGGGCAGTATTATAGTAGTTATATTCTTGTAAATAGGGGCAGTATTGTAGTAGTTATATTCTTGTACATAGGGGGCAGTATTATAGTAGTTATATTCTTGTACATAGGGGGCAGTATTATAGTAGTTATATTCTTGTACATAGGGGGCAGTATTATAGTAGTTATATTCTTGTACATAGGGGGCAGTATTATAGTAGTTATATTCTTGTACATAGGGGGCAGTATTATAGTAGTTATATTCTTGTACATAGGGGGCAGTATTATAGTAGTTATATTCCTGTACATAGGGGGCAGTATTATAGTAGTTATATTCTTGTACATAGGGGGCAGTATTATAGTAGTTATATTCTTGTACATAGGGGGCAGTATTATAGTAGTTATATTCTTGTACATAGGGGGCAGTATTATAGTAGTTATATTCCTGTACATAGGGGGCAGTATTATAGTAGTTATATTCTTGTACATAGGAGCAATATTATTGTACGTATGTTCTTATACTTTTGTTTTTTGCAATATTTAGTGTGTCACCGCTGTACCATTATAGACATGAGAAGCGCATTTGTAGAATCTCTTGAATTAAATATTCTTTCAAAACCATGTTCTCTTTTCAGCAGTGAGGACACAGCAGGTTAATCGATACCCAATTAAAGTAAGTCTTTTTTGTGAAGTCACAAGAAGATGACATTTTGTATAATTGACTAGATCAATTTGCAGATTTTTGGAAAATGCACCCAGGTAGTTAATGATCTTAAATTATGTGCAAACTTCTGATGAAAGGAGAAGAAGAACAATTTCTAAAATAAAGGTTAAGAAAAGATTTAGCAATGAAAATTTGTATTATATACCAGAAATTAACAATACAGATACAGAACAAGCTGCTTATTAAAGGGGCTCCACATTATTCTGCTGCTGGTGCAGTCACTGTGTACATACATGACATTACTTATCCTGTACTGATCCGGAGTTACATCCTGTATTATACCCCAGAGCTGTGCTCACTATTCTGCTGCTGGTGCAGTCACTGTGTACATACATGACATTACTTCTCCTGTACTGATCCTGAGTTACATCCTGTATTATACCCCAGAGCTGCAGTCACTATTCTGCTGCTGGTGCAGTCACTGTGTACATACATGACATTACTTATCCTGTACTGATCCGGAGTTACATCCTGTATTATACCCCAGAGCTGTGCTCACTATTTTGCTGCTGGTGCAGTCACTGTGTACATACATCACATTACTTATCCTGTACTGATCCTGAGTTACATCCTGTATTATACTCCAGAGCTGCACTCACTATTCTGCTGCTGGTGCAGTCACTGTGTACATACATGACATTACTTATCCTGTACTGATCCTGAGTTACATCCTGTATTATACCCCAGAGCTGCACTCACTATTCTGCTGCAGGTGCAGTCACTGTGTACATACATGACATTACTTATCCTTTACTGATCCTGAGTTCGAGGCAAACTTTTCTGGTTAGGGCCCCAATCGGTAGTAAAATGACTAACAGGTATTAACTCTTTAAATGCCGCTGCCAAAATCTCTAGTTGCATTTAAATTACCTTTAGTCGTGTGTGCAGGTAGCATTACGGCAATGGTACAGGCCGCCATCATTTTGGGGTGGATCGGCGCTCATAATTACATCATAGGGAGCAACAACCCTTACCAAAACGGTGGAGTTCCGCTAGAAAACTGGCGTACAAGAAAAGTTAAATGCCCCCTGTGACTTTACTACCAGAGTGAGCACAGCCTTGAATTAATATTTATAGTACTTTATTCCTAGTGATTATTATATTGTGACCCATTCAATGATTTATGGTAATAATTTTTTTCTGTAATCTCTATATCTACTTATAGACATGTAATAAGTGCAGCCGTCTCTGCCGGTCTATAGGGTGGAATATTAAGAATGACGTGCGCTCCATGAATGGACAGCTGGAGATTCCTCAAGGTGCAACACCGAGGGTATCAGACATTTGTCAGGCTTTATTTGATCAGGAAGCAGAACCATCCAGTCTGCTCACCTGCCCCGATCATTGCGATCATTCCTTGATTGATCCTGACAAGCCGATTATCACACGCTGACACCCAGGCACTTTACTGCATCAAGATTACAGCAGGTACTGCTCCTCCGAGCCCCATGGAGAAGAGTGATGGCATGGACAGCGACTGATCAGTAACCATACAAGATGCGTGAGATTAAGAGATGCCAAATTTTGTTCCAATTTTGTAGCAATTAGGAGATTGGCACAAGTCCTTCTCACTTCACCCCCTCTCCTTTAGTTACTTAATAGGTCAAAAAATTCAAGAGCTGTAGATAAAGGCACTATTTTCCTAAAATTTGGCAAATTTTCACCAAAACTAATTTTTCACTGAATATCGGCTAGCCCATCACCAAGGGCTTATCTTCAGGAGTAGCAGCTATAGCAGCTGCTATGGGGCCCACAGCGTCAGGGGGCCCTTACTTCTGGGGTATTGGGTGTGTATATTCTCTATATGTGTAGTGTATGTATATACTGTATGTCTGTATATGGTACTGTATATATCTATCTTTGTATTTGCTGTATGTTTGCATGTATGTGATGTGTATATGCTGTATGTCTGCGTATGTGATGCATGGGTGTATATGGTACTGTATGTATGTGCTGTATGTATGTATATATAGTGTGTATATACTGTGGGTAATTTTAATTCACATGTGTAAGTATACAAATATGTATATTTTTTAAGGGGGAGGCGGTTCCATTCAGAGTTTGCATCTCCAAGTTACGCCCCTGTCCATCACTCTTACCTCAACACATGTTTGATGTGGATATTCTTAAGGGTAATGTTCATCTCCAAGTCCTGTCCATCACTCTTACCTCAATTCATGTTTGATGTGCATATTCTCAAGGGAAATGTTCATGATTTCCACCCTTTAAAAGGAATCTACCATTTAAAAAAAATGAAAATCATCTACACATACTTACCAATGCTGCTCTTCACCTTGATCCCAGTGGTGTCCTACTCTAAGCTTGCAACACCGGGATCACCTAGAAAAGAAACTTCCCCCTTCATGACGTCACATCCCTCTACCAGCAGTAGGGGGTGTGGGGCGTGCATAATTAGCAGCCTGGAGAGCCGGACATCTTGTCCCCACCCTCTGGCCTGCAAATTATGAGTTGCTTTTCTTGGTGATCCCGCTGTGTCAAGCTTAGAGAAGGACACTGCCAGGATTAAGATGGAGAAGAGTGTAGATAAGTATGTGTAGGTGTTCTTTAAATGATTTCCTATAATACCTGTACACAATCTGGACTCTGCTTAGGAGGACACTCCTGGGTTGCTACCTCTTGGACTAGTCCTGGTGTTGTGACAACTGACCCAAATGTGAGACACCAATGGATAAAGGTCAGCCTGGTCCGAGGAAAGTCTAATGTCAGGCAGACTTAATTAGAGATCTAGGTGACAGTTTAGGGTGGTCAGGACATGGTCAAGGTCAGAAAATGGACAGAGTTCCAAACACAGAATTTATGTAGGATTTGCAGGAACCAAAGGAGATCTGGATACCTTTTGCTCAGGCACCTTCCTGTTAGGGAATTTTCCTTTTATACCTAAAGGAAGGACTGGGGGACAGTGGGGACATCAGTTGCCATTTTAATATCAGTAAATGGTGGGAGTTCTCCTATCCTGGTGGCAAGGAAGGATGAAGGGAATGTGTATGAGCATGTGCAGGACTTGACATCATGACTGTAAGTAGTCAAGCAGCCATTACCACCAGGTGGAGAAAGGTGGCAGTGGTGTACTTAGTGCCACTTTATATATCCACAAATTTATAATCCAATTAACGTTTAGGTGCACTATGGGTGTGGCCTGACATTTCAGTGCAAATTCTCTTGTGCCCAGTATACTTAACTTTGATTGACAAAATTGCAAAATTCGGTGCATTGGGCATTAAAGTTGGAAAATTAAAATTTTTAGGTCAAGCATACGGGTACTTAAAATGGACAGCTGAAGCCTGCATGTGATACAGGACATGGTCCCTTCAAAAAGTAATTCAAATAAATAGCCAAAAAAACAATAAAAAAAGATAATAAAAAACTAATATCTACAATATAAAATGTAATATCTAAAGATGAGATGAGAATACTACAGACCTCCAATGTCTCGCCTCTCTCTTCGTCTCTTAACGATCTGGAATACATTTTTTTTTCCCAAGCCGTAGAAACAAAAAATTTCCAAATGAAGTCGGAGGGAGAGAACGCCGGAATATGTAATTCATGAGCAACAGATTTCTGTCACCGCAGCTGTACGGCTTTGACAAGCTGCCTGCAAGTTTAAGAGAGCTCAAATATTGCAAAATCTCTAGATCATATAGTCAAAACCCGATAACACATGTAGATAGATTCAGCCAAGCAGAAGGCGTCGGCACTTAAGATTCAAAAAATCTCTCGGAAACATCCATTCGTGTATAAATGGGATTTGGAATGAGCATAGAAGCATGTTAAACGGCTCCCTGTGAGAAAATAGCCACAGTAGGAAACTTTCCATCTAACAACTGGACTTAACAGGTGGTAGATTGGCAACTATTCAAAATGAAGTCCCTTAAAGGGAATGCCCACCCGCCTTTTAAACATTTTTAATATCTGTGCAAACTATTTGCAACATTAGTATTTTTAGTGATAAGAGTTCAAAATCTAACCTATAATTTTATCTGAAACACTACTACACTACCTGCATAGTGTGTATACAGCCACCACTAGGGGGATCTCAGGGGATTACTATATACTGTATATACAGCCACCAGTAGAAGGAGCTCAGGGGATTACTAAATAATATTTATACAGCCACCACTGGGCTGAGCTCAGGAGATTACTACATACTCTATATACAGCCACCAATAGTGGGGGGTGAGGATATTACTACATACTGTATATACACCACCACTAGGAGGATCTCAGGAGATTACTACGTACTGTATATACAGCTACCACTTGGAGGATCTCAGGGGATTACTAAATAATGTTTATACAGCCATCACTAGGGAAAGCTCAGGAGATTACTGCATACTGTATATATAGCCACCACTAGGAGGAGCTCAGGACATTACTACATACTGTATATACAGCCACCACTAGGAGGAGCTCAGAAGATTACTACACATTGTATATACAGACGCCACTAGGGAGAGCTCAGGAGATTACTGCATACTGTATATACAGCCCCCACTAGGGGGAGCTCAGGAGATTACTGCATACTGTATATACAACCACCACTAGGGGGAGCTCAGGAGATTACTACACACTGTATATGCAGCCAACACTAGGGGGAGCTCAGTAGATTACTACATGCTTTATATACAACCACCACTAGGGGGAGCTCAGGAGATTACTACATACTGTATATACAGCCACCACTAGGGGGAGCTCAGGAGATTACTACATGCTTTATATACAACCACCACTAGAGGGTGCTTAGTTGATCTCTATATATTGTACATACTGCCATCACTAGATGATCTCAGCAGATTGCTATACATTGGTTATACAGCCAAAACTAGGGGGAGCTCAGGAAATTACTACATACTGTATATATAGCCACCACTTGGAGGAGGTTAGCATACTACATACATACTACATGCTATATTTGCAGCCACCATTAGCCGGTGCTCAGACAATTATATGCTGTATATACAGGAACCACTAGGGACGCTCAGGAGATTACTACAGGCTGTATATATAGCCACTACTAAGAGGAGCTCATGAGATTACTACACCCTGTATATACAGCCACCACTAGGAGGAGATCAGGAGATTACTACACTCTGTATATACAGCCACTACTAAGAGGAGCTCATGAGATTACTACATACTGTATATACAGCCACCACTAGGGGGAGCTCAGGAGATTACTACATACTGTATATACAGCCACCACTAGGAGGAGATCAGGAGATTACTACATACTGTATATACAGCCACCACTAGGAGGAGATCAGGAGATTACTAAATACTGTATATACAACCACCACTAGGAGGAGCTCAGGAGATTACTACATACTGTATATACACCACCACTAGGATGAGCTCAGGAGATTATGACATACTGTATACAAAAACACCACTTGGAGGAGCTCAGGAGATTACTACATACTGTATATACAGCCACTACTAGGAGGAGCTCAGGAGATTACTGCATACTGTATATACAGCCACCACTAGGAGGAGCTCAGGAGATTACTATATACTGTATATACAGCCACCACTAGGAGCAGCTCAGGAGATTATGACATACTGTATACAAAAACACCACTTGGAGGAGCTCAGGAGATTACTACATACTGTATATACAGCCACTACTAGGAGGAGCTCAGGAGATTACTGCATACTGTATATACAGCCACCACTAGGAGGAGCTCAGGAGATTACTATATACTATTTGTACATTTAACTAGGAAAGAATACAGTAAATCCACATGCTCCCTCTAGTGGTCACTGCAGACAACCAAAATACTACTACGAATAATTATTATTCATATTAATGATAACCAAATATTAGCAACAAAAAAATTTAAAAATTACTATTAAAATTGCCAGTATTTTTTTTATTCTGAATTTATATATATATTTTACATATATCATACATATAGTGATTTTACCATATGGAGGTTTCACACATTTTCACATAATTTTTCCATGATTGATTTCCCATATGTTTGCAAGTCTTTTATGATACATAGATGAATTATATTGGGGAATAAAAGAAGAAAACCTCTGAGCAATGAGTCCAAGAATGATAAAACTCTCTAATAAGACGCACAGACAGTCCCCCTCTGCTATGGCCAGCTGTAGTGCATAACATAGTCGCGTCCTGCTGGGAAAGTGTTAAAAACATTTGAAGAAAAGGTGACACAACTGTGTCACCTGCAGGCAGTACATCACAGTGATAGATGAGGCTAATTTCATTATTTATCTTGTGTACACTAAATTAAGTGTCCAATGCAAAAAAAACCTTCCCAGACTGTGCAGAAACAGCAACACGCTTCCATCGATTACTGTCCCCATCCATTGTCTAGAGAAAAAGCAAGATGGGGAAGGTGTTTGAAGCCTGCCTCACTCCATATACATTAAGGAGGTTTTCTGAATTAGAAAACACATATCAGCTGACTGCAAAGATTGTCTTGTTCCCTGGAGGACCCATCTGTGCAATACTTCATCTCCCCTGTGGGGGCGATGAAGAGAAACTGATCACTATACTTAAAAGACTATGGCTGACCTTCTTATATCAGCCAATCTTTTAATTAAAAGGGACAATGCTGTAAAACTTACAAAAATGGATGACTCAAGAATATCTATTAGCTAGGGCTTTTTATTTTATTGGGGGTTAATATGCAGAACAAGCAATTTTAAATGTCAGGCACACTAAAATACATTATAGATGATTTCTGAATAGGAAAACATATATCATTTGTAAAGATTCTTTTTTTCTCCAACATTGTACTTCTTCATTTCCCCTGTGGTGGCGCTGTAGGGAAACTGAATACTAAGTTCCTTTACAGACTTCAGCCAGGACCCTGTACTTCGCTTACCACATGGAAAATGTAAAAAAAATCGGTGCAACCAAGTGGCTTAATCTAGATAATTTAAGGGCATGTATTTACTGGGATTTTTTTTGTTCATTTTTAGAAAACTTTTTTTCGTTAATTTTTACATAAACTTCAAGATGTATGTTCTGATTACTGTCTCTTTCCATTATCTCCAAAAATCAAGATAGGGTATATATCTGGTGCTCAGCACATCAAAAGTTATCTATGAATATGTTTTGTTTTTTAAGCCCTGGAGGTCTCCACTGTGTAATACTTTATTTCCCCTGTGGTGGCGCTGCAGGAGATTTAAACACTAAATTCAATCACAGATTACAGCTAAGCAGATTATAATAGATTAACGTTTTAATAGAAAGGGCTGAATAATTAAAAGTGGACATAAATGGATGACTTAAAAATATCTCTTTAATACGTTTTTTTTTTTAAAGTTTGGTGAAAATTTGAAAAAAAAGCAATATTTAATTCCAGGAATACTAGAATAAATTTAGCTGGCTGCAAAAATATTTCTTTTTTTGTTTTTTGGGGTTTTTTTGCCCTGGAGGAGTCAATTGTGTAATGCTTTATTTCCCCTGTGGCGGCGCTGCAGGGAAATTAAACACTAAGTTCCTTCACAAATTCCAGCTGACTTCCTGTCATAGGTTATAATAGGGGAACTTTCAAACAAAGAGGGACACCTAGGTCAAACTCGACAGTTGTTGATGATTCAAGGGAATTTATTAGGGAATTTTTTAATTTAAAGGGGAAATTCCCCTTAAATCATGGTATAAAGTATACAATGGGGGTCATTTATTAAGGGCCCGATTCGCGTTTTCCCGACGTGTTACCCGAATATTTCCGTTTTGCGCCGCTTGTACTTAAATTGCCCCGGGATTTTGGCGCACGCGATCGGATTGTGGCGCATCGGCGCTGGCATGCGCGCGACGGAAATCGGGGGGCGTGGCCGAACGAAAACCCGACGTATTCGGAAAAACCGCCGCATTTAAAAACCGAAAATGTGTCGCATAAGGACCGCTTACCTTCACCTGGTCCAGCTCGGTGCATTCCGGCGCGATGAGTTTACTTTCAGCGCAGCAGCGCCACCTGGTGGACGGCGGAAGAACTACCTTATTAAATCCCGGCCGGACCCGAATCCAGAGCGGAGAAGCCGCCGCTGGAACGCGAATGGACCGGGTAAGTAAATTTGCCCCAATGTGTTCTGTATTAAAACTCCATAATATTAAACTCATAAATCTTCCGGAATATTAATATAAAGCCTCCTTGGCTGGCTTATAAAATATTGTATCTCTCAGCATATGGAAATGTAAGATTTATATATTGGGAATGGATACCACAAGGTAATCACACCAATAGATTTCATCTCTGGTGCAGGCGGCCGACCAACGAGAGTGGTGTATCTATTATTCATGAATTCATTATATATTGATATACATTATAAAAAATGGCTATGTTTGGGGACGGGTGATGCGCAGGAATCTGAATTACACAGACGCTTCTATATTTAGAGCGAGTCGACAGTAACCTTGGACTCGGAAAAGTGTAATATTCACAGGAAATCAGCCATTCACACCACATGTCTATCAGGATTAGCGACAAGTGGCAGGCAGAAGCCTTAACACATGACTGTAGCCTAAAAAATACAAAAATTACCTCTTTTAATGTGACCCAAATAGTGTCCAAAGGTTCGGTAATTCGGGCAACAAAGCTACAATGGATCTGTAGGGCATTTGCACCTGGGAGTTGGCTTCTATTTTGGTCACACATTCACTTTACACAGGAACTGGGCTGGACCATTATGGGAGGAACCTTGAGTCCAGCCTAGTGTCCTAGAGGTGGGTTGGACCAATATATCAGGAGTCTTGGGTACAGGCTAGTCTCCCAGTATGTCAGGAGCCCTGAGTCCAACCTAGTTTCCCAGGGGTGGGCTAGACCAGTATGTCAGGAGCCTTTAGTCCAGCCTAATCTCCCAGGGGTGGGCTGGACCCATATGTCAGAAACCTTGAGTCCAGCCTTGCCCCCCACGGTCGGGCTGAACCAGTATTTCCGGAGCCTTGAGTCCAACCTAGTCACCCAGCGGTGGGCTAGTCCAGTATGTCAGGAACCCTGAGTCCAACCTACTTTCCCAGTGGTGAGCTAGACCAGTAAGCCAGGAGCCTTTCATCCATCCTTATCTCCCACAGTTGGGTTGTACTAGTATTTCAGGAGCCTTGAGTCCAGCCTAGTCACCCAGTGGTGGGCATGACTAGTATGTCAGAAGCCTTGAGTCAAGCCTAGTCTCCCTCGGGTGGGCTGGACCAGTATTTCAGGAACCTTGAGTCCAGCCTTGTCCCCCACGGTCGTGCTGAACCAGTATTTCAGGAGTCTGGAGTCCAACCTAGTCACCCAGTGGTGGGCTGGACCAGTATGTCAGGAACCCTGAGTCCAACCTACTTTCCCAGTGGTGAGCTAGACCAGTAAGCCAGGAGCCTTTCATCCAGCCTTATCTCCCACAGTTGGGTTGTACTAGTATTTCAGGAGCCTTGAGTCCAGCCTAGTCACCCAGAGGTGGGCTTGACCAGTATGTCAGAAGCCTTGAGTCAAGCATATTCTCCCATTAGTGGGCTGGACCAGTATTTTAGGAGCCTAGTCTCCCCTATTAGATTTTTATATTGGTTAAAAAGGTCAAAAAGGTTTTCAGGGTCTAATAACATTTGCTTTGATGAGAATTAACCTGCAGTAGGCCTAGACAGCTATGAAACTATAGACAAACCTTCACCGATTACATACTAATGACTTGTCCAGAGTCAGGCTACAGGACCTAGGACCCGCCATTGGAATAGATACTTCTACATGGGAATATTAAATGCACCTTTTTAGGCCACACTGAAATTATGCATTTGCCAAATGAATGGCCCGGTGGGCCAATCTGACCCTGGACCTGTCTTATACTGTTGGTCATTAATAGTTTGAACCTTGAAGACCCCCTTATGGGACATGCCCTGAGGAAGTTGTTTTCGGCTTTATCAGGCCTAAGAACCTCTCAACCAAATAGAGACCTAAAAAAGAAACACTAAAAAGTTGACATGAAACCAAAACATCACGAGAAATTGGCGGTTGTACATCAGAATGGTCAGTATGAACGTCAGTCATACTAATTGGTACAATTTAGTAGGGGGGTCATATTTTTATATTTATTTTGAGTTTATATATTGAGGAATACAGCACAGCTAGTAGGGTATGTGGTAATCACAAATGGGGATTCGGCCTCTCAGGTCTTCTTCGTTCCACATCAAACAACCGATTCACCAAGTTATAACTTGGTAAAATTTGCGTTCACACAGTTGGTGCTCTTTTACCCTCTAGGAGCCTGGGAAGGTCACCACAGTGGTGGACTAACATACCAGTGTACCAGATGATCCAGCAGAAGTGGATTTAGAAGTTCAGCAGAAGACAACCCACTTGACGTTTGACGTTGATGGAAAGTGGGCTCCAGGCTAATTTTAGTGGTGGCCCAAGGAACCCCAGCACAAAACTGATTCTCTTAGATAATAAGTGTCAATATATGTCTTAATGTATGCGTCTCAAAACGCCTCCTTAAAAAAAAATCTTACAAAAAGTTAACCAACTCCAACTTTTTGTCTCCATAGATTTTCGTCTGATATCTCGGCAATAGAGACAACGTCACATCTTTGGCTGGATTTAAAGTCAACGTCAAGTAAATGAAAACTTTGGAAATCTTCCTTGACTTTTCCCAAGGCAATGTAAGTACCTGCTGTTCTTAAATGGGCCTTATGTTTTTTTTTTTTTTTTTCTTGGCTGGAGGATGCACAGATTTTGGAGCCGGTTGTACGGATGGCTCGCCTGATTGCTTTTCCCAGCTATTGTATCTTTACATGAAATGTCATTGCATCTGTACTGAGCCCTGTGTACTCAGTCACCCCTGTCTGCTGTGTTATCAGGGACTCACTGTCTCTTCCGCCGGTGCTATTTCCAGGTTTGGAATCTAGACAGTTGTCATGCTTGCCGGATCTCTATTTCAAGGGAGATAATTTAAATTGCGCTTTCCCTGACATTTTGGCGAGTTGTCTGTGATGTAGATGTCTGCAAAAAGACAAGAGTTTGTCTTTTGCTTGGATCTTGGAAAAAGTTGTGTTTATTCGTCTTTGTCTCAATGTTTTCTGAAGTTTTATAATAGTTTTTTTTCGTTTTGAAATTTAGCCTTGCAATTTGAGGTCTCATTCAAACTGGGATAGTTATACACACAAGTATTTAACATCACAGAAGAATTTTTATTGAGACTTTTGAGGCTTGTAAAATGATTGTGGTTGCTCCTCAGGGGCGGGGCATAGGTAATTACCTCATGATTTTTGTTAGGCTACTTGAAGTCTTAAAAAGTTTAATTTTAGTCATTAGTCATCAGTATTTTCTTATTTTATAAAAATTTTTATGTATCATTTTCCAATATTTGACTTTCAAAGACAAGATCTTATTAAAACTGAGACAGCAAAAACAAATACACCTACTATCTATTTATCGTAATACCTTTTCTAGACTTTGCTTGAAGCTATTCTTCGGGGGTGGAATAGTCTTTTGTGTGGTTCCTAGAAATGTTTTTTTTTTAAGTTTTATTTAATTTTTTTATTATTTATTTTTTACAATATACACCATTCACATAAGGGGTTTACAATATAAAAGTCTTCATCATATTATTATATTGAAGCTGAGACAGTAAGAGCACCCACTAAAGAAACTATTAGAGGGGAACTTAGAGGAACTAAATTTCTTCCAGAAATTACCTCTTTGAGTCTCACAAAAAGCACTCATTGTGCTCCTCAGGGGTGGAGCATATGTACAAAGTTCATTACTTTTTCTGCTCGACGGTTTTGAAGATTTGTTTTGTTAAATAATATATTCTTGTTTTATAAAATACTGAACCGGGATAAGGTGTTTAAAAAAATTGAGTTTACAAACATCTTGATAAAGTTTAGATATACAAAATAAATGTACACCACTAAAGGGACCATCAAAAGAAGGAGCTAAAATAAGTTCTTCCTTTTAAGGACACAGAATTGTCATAAAACCTCTCTGGACTTTGCTAAATGTTTTGTGGTGCTCCTCGGGGGTGGAGTATAAGTAGAAGGACACTAGAAAAACAAGTTTTATCAAGTTTCATTTTATTTTTTTTACAATTTAATAATAATGTTTTCCACACTTAACATTGATGTAGTGTTTTATTATTTTGAAATTTTTATTATAAGACTCTATTTAAGGTAAGAGAGAACAAGTTCCCCCTATAATAGGTCAACCCTTTTTGGATTTTGCTAAACGGTTGGTAAAGCTTCTCAGGGGAGGAGTTAATGTAACAAGGAGTACAATTCCTTAGTCAGATATTCTGGCTCAATTTAAACAAACATTTTTTTTCTTTACTTTTGTGATTTTTAAGTTAGATTTTTAATACAAAATGTTATTAACTATTCTGAATTTAGGTGTTATTTTATCTTATTTGGGCTTCCATTATGAAGTCCTATTAAAGATCAGACTGTGGGAGTGTTTAAATTCACTAAATTATTACTTTGATTGATAAACTAAAGGTAAATTCTGCTCTTCTCATAATAGATTACGGGAATAGTCATGTGATTCTGTGTCTGGGCATTAGTGAATAGGTCTTAGCACTCCTCAGGGGAGGGACAAATATAGAATCATGTAGGTCTTTTTCCTTAGGAGCTTCTGCTTAGATTTTTGTTTTCTCAATTTTTTTCTTAAGGGACATCTACCACCAGGATGAAGGACTGTAAACCAAGCACACTCACATACTGGTGTGTGCTTCTCTGGCAGGACCTGTTCTTTTTTCAGCCTCTTATGCCCTAGATTTTTTTTAAAAGGCCTTTAAAATTATGCAAATGTCTGATGAGCTCCGGGCTCCATAGGTGTTAATGGAGACTGGATCCCCTCAGGCTCATTTGCATGATTTTTAAAGCTTTTTTTTTCTTAAAATGAGGGCATAGGAAGCTTAAAGAAGAGCAGATCCTGCCAGAGGGGGCACACACCAGTATGTCAGTGTAAGATAAAACTTTGCAACAAAAAATAGTTTTTTGCAAAAAGGTCACTGCTTACCACACTGATACCTGTGCAGATAATCATAGAGATTGCCTTCCAGTGTGAATGGTGCCCAAGGGGAGCAAGGTTCCTGTGCCAATGCAGGTGAAGTCCAATGTAGAAAAAATAGAACCATGATCCAGCACACATTTAAAAAGTAAAAAAAAAAATCTTTATTTCATTCCTGGTATAAAAATCGGGATAGGTACAAAATGGTGAATTGTCATAGAGCAAGCATGCTCTTAGTCTAAAAAAACAGTAGCAGACCTACGCGTTTCGGACACTATATATTATGGTCCTTAGTCATGGTCTACCTGCTACCGTTGTTAGAGGCATTTAAAAGACTAGGGTGTTGTCGTCATTACAAACAAATGGGCGTATACGCAGGAAATACATGGTACATTTCCTATGATATATTATGTGTTTAAATTGTATATCAAAATGAGACTTAATAGAAATACAAAGTATCTGACCTTTTATTCAACCCTTTTGGTACCCATGTATCAAGTTTTAGAATCCAGTATATCTCCCTGATACAGTGTTTATGTGTCTTGTCACCTCCCCTTTTGGGGGCGGTTACTTTTTGTTTTGTCCTTTAATGTTTTCATATTCTGGCATTGGTAAGTTTGTGAGTTGTTTGATAAAATATAATATCAAAGGCAAAACTAAACATTGATGTATTATATTACAATATATATATTCTTCTACTGGAAATTCATACACAGGCTGTTCTTTTAAGGGTGATTGTACTCACTTAATTGATGCTACATTGGCAAAATAGGTAATATCAAAACAAAATAGCAGTGGATGGTCAGGGGATGCTATTTATTTTATGATTATTATCTTGGAGTGCTCCTAGGGGGTTGGACTTATACGGAAAATGGTACCACCCATGAGTTTTCTGTTTGCATCTCAGGAAAGAAAGGTTCTGTGTACATTTTTCTTCGTTGCTGACTTATGGGTGGTGTGAACATCATCCTTGAACCAACATCCTTGTCCCTCTGAAGAGTAGGTGTCTCAGATCCCAACTTTTGGGAGATATGAACCTCCCTTTGAGGCCAGACCTCCTAAGTTTACCTCTATCCTACCGTAGGCCCCATTGAACCAATTATCAGCATAGATAGATTTTGATGAATGACCATCATGATTAAAACTCTAGTAGTAGGGACCACCAACCACCAACATGATGATGAGCGATGACCGTGGCATCTTCTACTGCCGATTCATGAACCTCCACTTGAGGCCAAACATACTAAGTTTACCTCTATCCTAGCGTAGGTCCCATTGAACCAATTATCAGCATAGATAGATCTTGATGAATGACCAACATGATTGAAGCTCTAGTAGTAGGGACCACCAACCACCAACATGATGATGAGTGATGACCGTGGCATCTTCTACTGCCGATTCATGAACCTCCACTTGAAGCCAAACCTACTAAGTTTACCTCTATCCTACTGTAGGTCCCATTGAACCAATTATCAGCATAGATAGATCTTGATGAATGACCATCATGATTGAAGCTCTTCAGACTCATAGTAGGGACCACCAACCACCAACATAACGATGAGCGATGACTGTGGCGTCTTCTACTGCCGATTCATGAACCTCCACTTGAGGCCAAACCTACTAAGTTTACCTCTATCCTACCGTAGGCCCCATTGAACCAATTATCAGCATAGATAGATTTTGATGAATGACCATCATGATTAAAACTCTAGTAGTAGGGACCACCAACCACCAACATGATGATGAGCGATGACCGTGGCATCTTCTACTGCCGATTCATGAACCTCCACTTGGGCCAAACCTACTAAGTTTACCTCTATCCTACCGTAGGTCCCATTGAACCAATTATCAGCATAGATAGATCTTGATGAATGACCATCATGATTGAAGCTCTTCAGACTCATAGTAGGGACCACCAACCACCAACATGATGATGAACGATGACCGTGGCATCTTCTACTGCCGATTTATGAACCTCCACTTGAAGCCAAACCTACTAAGTCTTACCTCTATCCTACCGTAGGCCCCATTGAACCAATTATCAGCATAGCTAGATTTTGATGAATGACCATCATGATTAAAGCTCTAGTAGTAGGGACCACCAACCACCAACATGATGATGAGCGATGACCGTGGCATCTTCTACTGCCGATTCATGAACCTCCACTTGAGGCCAAACCTACTAAGTTTACCTCTATCCTAGCGTAGGTCCCATTGAACCAATTATCAGCATAGATAGATCTTGATGAATGACCAACATGATTGAAGCTCTAGTAGTAGGGACCACCAACCACCAGCATGATGATGAGTGATGACCGTGGCATCTTCTACTGCCGATTCATGAACCTCCACTTGAAGCCAAACCTACTAAGTTTACCTCTTTCCTACCGTAGGCCATATTGAACCAATTATCAGCATAGATAGATCTTGATGAATGACCATCATGATTGAAGCTCTTCAGACTCATAGTAGGGACCACCAACCACCAACATGATGATGAACGATGACCGTGGCATCTTCTACTTGAACCTCCACTTGAAGCCAAACCTACTAAGTTTTACCTCTATCCTACTGTAGGTCCCATTGAACCATTTATCATCAAAGATAGATCTTGATGAATGTCCATCATGATTGAAGCTCTAGTAGTAGGGACCACCCACCACCAACCTGACGATGAGCGATGACCGTGGCATCTTCTACTGCCGATTCATGGATGGATTATCATTTTATTTAATCAGTTTCAGTCTATTTTTTTCAAGAGCTTCCGCAGCAACCTTGTGATTTACATCAAGACTACGGCATCTCGAAGCCTTGGCACATCTCTACGAGGTTTAAATGAGGTCAGGTACAATTGAGGCACGTGGTGCAAACTTACTGAGGATTATGCATAGAAGACGCATTGAGTAAAGCATCAGGGGAATCGGCGCAGAACATTTGACCTGAGAAAAAATTTCTTTGAGTCTACAGGGTTATCGCCAGTCTAATTATCTTGTAGTTATTTCTACTCTCCGTAACCCGGGAGGTCGGGAAGTAGATATGAGACGAGCCGTCGGCTTTTCGAGGCAAATTATCATTCATTTGTCGGAACTTGTAGCATCACGGAGGGGGAATGCAAATTAAACCTTTATCTTAATGCAATTTTAATTTTGTACAATTGTCGCCTGTATAGTGACACTGAGTACTTCAATATGTATAATTTACCTATAATGTATTGTCTGCGGAGTCCTGGGCTTCTGCGCTTCGGGTTGAAGTGATAGTTTAACCATTTACTGGGTGAAAATGTAATAAAATAAATCACATTTCAGATTTGGTCCTGGATTTAAATCCCAAAAATCTTAATTATTATTTAAGCCAAATACAGCTGTGTTATATGCTCTCCGCAGACAGTGTTAGGTATTGTCATTGAAAATCTATGTATTCAGACCTTTGTGTATGTTGTTAGTAACAGCAGGACTGTGAAATATGGATTTTTATTTCAGGATTGTAGCTTCACCAACTGCACTGTGGGCATGCACTCACACTGCTCTGCTCTGTGTTCTCTGCAGACAATGGGGCTCATTTACTAAGGGTCTGCGGACCACGATTCCGTCGGGTTTCCCGAATATTTCCATTTTGCGCCGAATTGCCCCAGAGAGATGTGTAATCCTAACTTCATGTATGTTGTTAGTAGCAGAAGGACTGTGAAAAATGGATTTATATTCCTGGATTGTAGCTTGTAGTGCTCTAGGGGTATATCCTTACATTGCTGTGCTCTATGCTCTCTGCAGACATTGTTAGATATTGTGTACTCTCATCTTTGTGTATGTTGTTAGTAGCAGCAGGACTGTGAAATATGGCTTTATATTGCAGGATTGTAGCTTCTAGTGCTCTAGGGGTGTATCCTCACACAGCTGTGCTCTGTGCTCTCTGCAGACATTGTTAGACATTGTCCCTGAAGAGAAGTCTACTCTCACCTTTGTGTATGTTGTTAGTAGCAGCAGAATGGTGAAATATGGCTTTATATTGCAGGATTGTAGCTTATAGTGCTCTAGGGGCGTGTCCTTACACTGCTGTGCTCTATGCTCTCTGCAGACATTGCTAGATATTGGGGGTCATTTACTAAGGGCCCGATTCGCGTTTTCCCGACGTGTTACCCCAATATTTCCGATTTGCGGCGATTGTACCTGAATTGCCCCAGGATTTTGGCGCACGCGATCGGATTTTGGCGCATAGGCACCGGCATGCACGCGACGGAAATCGGGGGCGTGGCCGAACGAAAACCGCCGCATTTAAAAAAGGAAATTGTGTCGCGGAGCTTGCATTCACCTTCATCCAGGATAGGATCGTGAACTTCAGTGCATTTCAGGGAACTTCAGCGCAGCAGCGCCACCTGGTGGACGTCGGAGGAACTGCCTTGATGAATCCCGGCCGGACCCGAATCCAGCGCAGAGAACGCGCCGCTGGATCGCAAACGGACCGGGTAAGTAAATCTGCCACATTGTGTACTCTCACCTTTCTGTATGTTGTTAGTAGCAGCAGGACTGTGAAATATGGCTTTATATTGCAGGATTGTAGCTTCTAGTGCTCTAGGGGTGTATCCTCACACTGCTGTGCTCTATGCTCTCTGCAGACATTGTTAGATATTGTCCTTGAAGAGCAGTCTACTCTCACCTTTGTGTATGTTGTTAGTAGCAGCAGGACTGTGAAATATGGCTTTATATTGCACGATTGTAGCTTCTAGTGCTCTAGGCATGTATCCTTACCCTGCTGTGCTATATGCTCTCTGCAGACATTGTTAGATATTGGGGCTCATTTACTAAGGGTCTGTCGGACACACTTTTGTTGGGTTTCCCACCAATTTCCGGTTTGCGCCGAATTCCGACAGACCATCGGCGCGACACATGCAGGAACTCAGACGCATATTGGTGAATCGTGCCGGACCCGAGTCCTCGTTGGACAATGCACCGCAGGATCGCGACAAGACCAGGTAAGTAAATCTGCCCCATTGTGTACTCTCACCTTTGTGTATGCTGTTAGTAGCAGCAGGACTCTCCAAGGGTACTGGGAGCGTGACCTCACACTGCGGCGCCTCGGCATTACAAACGCTTGTGATCCGGGAAAGACACAGACGGAAAGATTTTAGATGCCGAGCACAATAATATATAAAGGATTTATACCAGAAATAAAGAAGACGGTGGAATGTTAAGCTCCGGGCAGGACGCAGATTAGCAGTTTGGGGGGGGGGGGAGGCGATTGTGTATCGTAGGGAAGGATTCCAACTCCGTAAATTCCATCTTCTGCCAGAATTGGATTTACTTTCTTTTTTCTCCCTGGAGATTATTATTTGTAGGGTTTTAGTCTCTGGGAAATGATTATATGTTCTGAGCTCAGAATTATTCAATAAGAAGCATCCATCTCAGTATCTCCAGTAGATGTAGCAGAGCTGAAGTTGTCACATAAAGGCACCTTTCATGTGCAGAGCCAAAAGCACACTCAGCTCTGCTATGTCTCATAACTGAGCACTGCTGCATCTGATAAACTCAGCACTTTTACAGCTAAATCTCATTCAATACCTACCGTACATGAATAAGAGGACATAGCACTTATCTGGACACTGTGGTTTTGGGGTGTTGGTTACCTGCTGTTATAAGGGTATACCTGTCCCTAGGGACCTCATTTTCACTAAAGACAGGTTACATAAGCCCATCACACCTGCAGTGCAAATATGTCTTCCTGCTTTCTCTAAGCATTTTATATTACAATATAATTGTGTGTTATAACATACCTTGCACCCTGACAGAATCCTCTGTGAAGTCCCAGGGGTTGGGCTTTGGTTTAGATGCATTTCAAAAACCAACATGGGACTTGTCTGTCCCGCAGACTCCTCAGCTCTCAGCCCCCACTTTTGTGCTCCTGTACAGCTCCTCCCTGCTGATCCTTTACAGAGCTCACAGCCTGATGACATCGGTGGGGGAGGGAGGAGCCATAAAGGAGCACAAAGGGATCTTGTCAAAAGTTGTGACAAGTATTGTGTGTTGTCTCTGGAGAGATGTGTCATCAGACCTTTGTGTATGTTGTTAGTTGGAGTAGGACTGTGAAATATGGATTTATATTCGAGGATTGTATCTTCTCCAAGTATACTGGGGGCGTGTCCTCAAACGGCACCGCCATCTTGGGCTAGATTGAACCCCCACGACATCATCGGGGGGCCAAGATTCTTTGCTTTGGGAGCCTAGAAACTTTGGGAGGGGTCTAAATATGCAGTTAAAAAAAAAGTTTAAAAAAAAGTTTTAATAAAAACCTAAGACTCCAATCACACCCCAATACAATCAACTGATATAAAAATAAAGTAATCAAATCATAAACATATTCAGTATCATCACAGCCCTAAATGCCCAATCTAGCAAAAAAAAAAACCAGTTATTCCTGGTGGTGAACAACATAACCGAAAACGGCGGCCAAATGTCCAAATCCACGTTTTTTTAATAAAAAGTGATCAAAAGTTCAGACATTCCCCAAAATGGTAGCAAAGAAAACGTCAGCTCATCCCGCAAAAAATGACACCCCTCACACCCGATGTATTAAAAAATTATTGGCGCCAGAAGATGGCGAAACTAAGAAATACAAATTTTTGTACAGAAGGTTTTCATTTATTAAAAAACAATAAAATCTATATAAATTCGGGTATCCCCGTCATTGTACCGGCCCAAACAATAAAGGAGACGTCTAATTTGGGGAACACAGTGAAAGCCAGAAAAAAAAAAACCAGCCCAAGGCAAAATGGCGCAAATGTGTTTTTTTTTCGCCAATTTCACTTCATCTGGAATTTTTTTTTTTTGCGTGAAATATTAAATACCGTCACTGCGAAGTGCAATGTGTTCCGCAAAAAAACAAACCCTCGCACACGGAAACATAAGTCATAGACTTTTCAAGGTGTGGAGCGAAAAACGGAAATGCAAAAAAAGCGAAAAAGGGCCGTGTCCTCGTGTCCTTCAGGGGTTAAGGTGATTTTTATGTTAAATGTAAACCTAATATATAAGTTACTTTTCCAAGTTTTTTTTTTGTTGTTGTTGTTTTTTTTTATTAGTGATGTGCGCTGAGCTTTACATATTCCCGACCGCGATCACACAGGAGTCTCCGGCCGTATTTTCGAAGGCGGCTTTACTACAGAGGAGACGCGCTAATACCGACTGGTAACAAAAAATGAATTTCCTAAATTTTCCAGATATGTTATAGTCGGATAAGGATTATGGTAATCCGCCCCGGCGGCTGATCATCTATAGGATTCAATGCGTTCACGTAAGGGGAGCGTTCTGCCGCTGCTGGAAGTACGCAGCCCCCCCTTCCCCCCAGCAATAACTCCGACCCCCTGCGCAGCCGGGTGGGGGCTGTTACTCCTCCACAGTTTCTTGTTGGTGTTTATTTCTTATATACAGAGGATTTGGTGGAATATTCAGGTTTGGGAAGATTTGTTTGAGATATATCGGACCCCTGAGGTTCATGGGTCCAGGGGTTACCCCAAAATAACCTCATTCAGGTGAATAGAAGTGAATGTTAGTTGCAGAAATGAGTCATTTTTTTTGTGTTAGTTCCTCTTAATCCGAGTCCCTATGATTTGATATTGTACGCAAGAGATTGAGAGGTGAGAACCATGGGAATGAGCTATCCAGTGCTTAGCAGGTAGTTCTGCCTTGCCACTAGAGGGTGTAAAAGAGCTGCCCTTATAGACTATAAGGGGCGACCACCTTCTGCACCATTCAATGTAGTGTTGTGAATGAGAAACCTGGACTGGCGAGTATTGGGAATCTTTAGTAATACACTGCCCCCTGCTGGTGGGATTATGTGGGTGCCATGGCATAGGACAGTCACCCCTAGTAGTGATAGGAGGACACACTGCCCCCTGCTGGTGTGATGATGTGGGAGCCATGGCATAGGACAGTCACCCCTAGTAGTGATAGGAGGACGCGCTGCCCCCTGCTGGTGTGATGATGTGGGAGCCATGGCATAGGGCAGTCAGTCACCCCTAGTAGTGATAGGAGGAGACACTGCCCCCTGCTGGTGTGATGATGTGGGAGCCATGGTATAGGACAGTAACCCATAGCAGTGATAGGAGGACACACTGCCCCCTGCTGGTGTGATGATGTGGGGAGCCATGGTATAGGACAGTCACCCCTAGTAGTGATAGGAGGACACACTGCCCCCTGCTGGTGTGATGATGTGGGGGCCATGGTATACGACAGTCACCCCTAGTATTGATAGGAGGACACACTGCCCCCTGCTGGTGTGATAATATGGGGAGCCTTGGTATAGGACAGTCACCCCTAGTAGTGATAGGAGGACACACTACCCCCTGCTGGTGTGGTGATGTGGCAGCCATGGCATAGGACAGTCACCCCTAGTAGTGATAGGAGGACACACTGCCCCCTGCTGGTGTGATGATGTGGGAGCCATGGTATAGGACAGTCACCCCTAGTAGTGATAGGAGGAAACACTGCCCCCTGCTGGTGTGATGATGTGCGGGCCATGGTATAGGACAGTCACCCCTAGAAGTGATAGGAGGAGACACTGCCCCCTGCTGGTGTGGTGATGTGGCAGCCATGGCATAGAACAGGCACCCCTAGAAGTGATAGGAGGACACACTGCCCCCTGCTGGTGTGATGATATGGGGAGCCATGGCATACTACAGGCACCCCTAGAAGTGATAGGAGGACACACTGCCCCCTGCTGGTGTGATGATATGGGGAGCCATGGCATACTACAGGCACCCCTAGAAGTGATAGGAGGACTCACTGCCCCCTGCTGGTGTGATGATTTGGGAGCCATAGCGTAAGACAACCAGTCAAGCCAAGAAGTGATAGGTTCACACGCTGCCCCCTGCTGGTGTGATGATGTGGGAGCCATGCTAATAGGACTGTCAGCCACCCTGGAAGTGACAGGAGGACACACTGCCTCCTGCTGGAGTGATGATGCAGGGATCTGTCATTGACTACAAGCTTTGTGCAGTAAAGATTCTATACATTTCTCACAGATGTCGGTTTCTGTGCACATGTGTGTAAGAAGCAGGAGAGGAGATGTTACATTGTAGAGCCTGGGATAAAACCCCCATCATCTGCCTGATGTTACTTAATCCAGCTGCTGGGCGTCCTCCCGCCTTACAGCCTGGATTATATCTGGAAAAAGAGATCTTTTGTTGATAGTATGGTGTGAATTATTCAAGCAGGGCCCGGCCTTCCCGTCTGTGTACACAGCTCCACCGCAGACAATGTATCCCGACCACTACAGGGAGTCTACAGTCCCAAGACACCCGCAAATACAAGTAAGACTACAATATTAGGCCTAGTGATATGGGGCATGCTGGTATAACCTGGGGATCTCCTGTATATAATGATATATGTACAGCCGGTATAACCTGGGGATCTCCTGTATATAATGATATATGTACAGCCGGTATAACCTGGGGATCTCCTGTATATAATGATATATGTACAGCCGGTATAACCTGGGGATCTCCTGTATATAATGATATATGTACAGCCGGTATAACCTGGGGATCTCCTGTATATAATGATATATGTACAGCTGGTATAACCTGGGGATCTCCTGTATATAATGATATATGTACAGCTGGTATAACCTGGGGATCTCCTGTATATAATGATATATGTACAGCCGGTATAACCTGGGGATCTCCTGTATATAATGATATATGTACAGCTGGTATAACCTGGGGATCTCCTGTATATAATGATATATGTACAGCCGGTATAACCTGGAGATCTCCTGTATATAATGATATATGTACAGCTGGTATAACCTGGGGATCTCCTGTATATAATGATATATGTACAGCCGGTATAACCTGGGGGTCTCCTGTATATAATGATATATGTACAGCTGGTATAACCTGGGGATCTCCTGTATATAATGATATATGTACAGCTGGTATAACCTGGGGATCTCCTGTATATAATGATATATGTACAGCTGGTATAACCTGGGGATCTCCTGTATATAATGATATATGTACAGCTGGTATAACCTGGGGATCTCCTGTATATAATGATATATGTACAGCTGGTATAACCTGGGGATCTCCTGTATATACTGATAATGTACATCCGGTATAACCTGGGGATCTCCTGTGTATAATGATATATGTACAGCTGGTATAACCTGGGGATCTCCTGTATATAATGATATATGTACAGCCGGTATAACCTGGGGATCTCCTGTATATAATGATATATGTACAGCCGGTATAACCTGGGGATCTCCTGTATATAATGATATATGTACAGCTGGTATAACCTGGGGATCTCCTGTATATAATGATATATGTACAGCTGGTATAACCTGGGGATCTCCTGTATATAATGATATATGTACAGCTGGTATAACCTGGGGATCTCCTGTATATAGTGATATATGTACAGCCGGTATAACCTGGGGATCTCCTGTATATAATGATATATGTACAGCTGGTATAACCTGGGGATCTCCTGTATATAATGATATATGTACAGCTGGTATAACCTGGGGATCTCCTGTATATAATGATATATGTACAGCTGGTATAACCTGGGGATCTCCTGTATATAATGATATATGTACAGCTGGTATAACCTGGGGATCTCCTGTATATAATGATATATGTACAGCTGGTATAACCTGGGGATCTCCTGTATATAATGATATATGTACAGCTGGTATAACCTGGGGATCTCCTGTATATAATGATATATGTACAGCCGGTATAACCTGGGGATCTCCTGTATATAATGATATATGTACAGCCGGTATAACCTGGGGATCTCCTGTATATAATGATATATGTACAGCCGGTATAACCTGGGGATCTCCTGTATATAATGATATATGTACAGCTGGTATAACCTGGGGATCTCCTGTATATAATGATATATGTACAGCTGGTATAACCTGGGGATCTCCTGTATATAATGATATATGTACAGCTGGTATAACCTGGGGATCTCCTGTATATAATGATATATGTACAGCTGGTATAACCTGGTGATCTCCTGTATATAATGATATATGTACAGCCGGTATAACCTGGGGATCTCCTGTATATAATGATATATGTACAGCCGGTATAACCTGGGGATCTCCTGTATATAATGATATATGTACAGCTGGTATAATCCCCTGTATATAATGATATATATGTACAGCCGGTATAACCTGGGGATCTCCTGTATATAATGATATATGTACAGCCGGTATAACCTGGGGATCTCCTGTATATAATGATATATGTACAGCTGGTATAACCTGGGGATCTCCTGTATATAATGATATATGTACAGCTGGTATAACCTGGGGATCTCCTGTATATAATGATATATGTACAGCTGGTATAACCTGGGGATCTCCTGTATATAATGATATATGTACAGCCGGTATAACCTGGGGATCTCCTGTATATAATGATATATGTACAGCCGGTATAACCTGGGGATCTCCTGTATATAATGATATATGTACAGCTGGTATAACCCGGGGATCTCCTGTATATAATGATATATGTACAGCTGGTATAACCTGGGGATCTCCTGTATATAATGATATATGTACAGCCGGTATAACCTGGGGATCTCCTGTATATAATGATATATGTACAGCCGGTATAACCTGGTGATCTCCGGTATATAATGATTTATGTACAGCTGGTATAACCTGGGCATATCCTGTATATAGTGATATATGTACAGCCGGTATAACCTGGGGATCTCCTGTATATAATGATATATGTACAGCTGGTATAACCTGGGGATCTCCTGTATATAGTGATACATGTACAGCTGGTATAACCTGGGGATCTCCTGTATATAATGATATATGTACAGCTGGTATAACCTGGGGATCTCCTGTATATAATGATATATGTACAGCCGGTATAACCTGGGGATCCCCTGTATATAATGATATATGTACAGCTGGTATAACCTGGGGATCTCCTGTATATAATGATTTATGTACAGCTGGTATAACCTGGGCATATCCTGTATATAGTGATATATGTACAGGTGGTATAACCTGGGGAACTCCTGTATATAATGATATATGTACAGCCGGTATAACCTGGGGATCTCCTGTATATAATGATATATGTACAGCTGGTATAACCTGGGCATATCCTGTATATAGTGATATATGTACAGGTGGTATAACCTGGGGATCTCCTGTATATAATGATATATGTACAGCTGGGATAACCTGGGGATCTCCTGTATATAATGATATATGTACAGCTGGTATAACCTGGGGATCTCCTGTATATAATGATATATGTACAGCTGGTATAACCTGGGGTCTCCTGTATATAATGATATATGTACAGCTGGTATAACCTGGGGATCTCCTGTATATAATGATATATGTACAGCTGGGATAACCTGGGGATCTCCTGTATATAATGATATATGTACAGCTGGTATAACCTGGGGATCTCCTGTATATAATGATATATGTACAGCTGGTATAACCTGGGGATCTCCTGTATATAATGATATATGTACAGCTGGTATAACCTGGGGATCTCCTGTATATAATGATATATGTACAGCTGGTATAACCTGGGGATCTCCTGTATATAATGATATATGTACAGCTGGTATAACCTGGGGATCTCCTGTATATAATGATATATGTACAGCCGGTATAACCTGGGGATCTCCTGTATATAATGATATATGTACAGCTGGTATAACCTGGGGATCTCCTGTATATAGTGATACATGTACAGCTGGTATAACCTGGGGATATCCTGTATATAATTATATATGTACAGCTGGTATAACCTGGGGATCTCCAGTATATAATGATATATGTACAGCTGGTATAACCTGGGGATCTCCTGTATATAATGATATATGTACAGCTGGTATAACCTGGGGATCTCCTGTATATAATGATATATGTACAGCTGGTATAACCTGGGGATCCCCTGTATATAATGATATATGTACAGCTGGAATAACCTGGGGATCTCCTGTATGTAGTGATACATGTACAGCTGGTATAACCTGGGGATCTCCTGTATATAGTGATACATGTACAGCTGGTATAACCTGGGGATCTCCTGTATATAATGATATATGTACAGCCGGTATAACCTGGGGATCTCCTGTATATAATAATATATCTACAGCCGGTTTAACCTGGGGATCTCCTGTATATAATGATATATGTACAGCCGGTATAACCTGGGGATATCCTGTATATAATGATATATGTACAGCCGGTATAACCTGGGGATCTCCTGTATATAATGATATATGTACAGCTGGTATAACCTGGGGATCTCCTGTATATAATGATATATGTACAGCTGGTATAACCTGGGGATCTCCTGTATATAATGATATATGTACAGCCGGTATAACCTGGGGATCTCCTGTATATAATGATATATGTACAGCTGGTATAACCTGGGGATCTCCTGTATATAATGATATATGTACAGCTGGTATAACCTGGTGATCTCCTGTATATAATGATATATGTACAGCCGGTATAACATGGGGATCTCCTGTATATAATGATATATGTACAGCTGGTATAACCTGGGGATCTGCTGTATATAATGATATATGTACAGCTGGTATAACCTGGGGATCTCCTGTGTATAATGATATATGTACAGCCGGTATAACCTGGGGATCTCCTGTATATAATGATATATGTACAGTTGATATAACCTGGAGATCTCCTGTATATAATGATATATGTACAGCCGGTATAACCTGGGGATCTCCTGTATATAATGATATATGTACAACTGGTATAACCTGGGGATCTCCTGTATATAATGATATATGTACAGCTGGTATAACCTGGGGATCTCCTGTATATAATGATATATGTACAGCCAGTATAACCTGGAGATCTCCTATGTATAATGATATATGTACAGCCGGTATAACCTGGGGATCTCCTGTATATAATGATATATGTACGGCTGGTATAACCTGGGGATCTCCTGCATGTAATGATATATGTACAGCCGGTATAACCTGGGGATCTCCTGTATATAATGATATATGTACAGCCGATATAACCTGGGTATATCCTGTATATAATGATATATGTACAGTTGGTATAACCTGGAGATCTCCTGTATATAATGATATATGTACAGCCGGTATAACCTGGGGATCTCCTGTATATAATGATATATGTACAGTTGGTATAACCTGGAGATCTCCTGTATATAATGATATATGTACAGCTGGTATAACCTGGGGATCTCCTGTATATAATGATATATGTACAGCCGGTATAACCGGGGGATCTCCTGTATATAATGATATATGTACAACTGGTATAACCTGGGGATTTCCTGTATATAATGATATATGTACAGCTGGTATAAACTGGGGAACTACTGTATATAATAATATATGTACAGCTGGTATAACCTGGGGATCTCCTGTATATAATGATATATGTACAGCCGGTATAACCTGGGGATCTCCTGTATATAATGATATATGTACAGCTGGTATAACCTGGGGATCTCCTTTATGTAATGATATATGTACAGCCGGTATAACCTGGGGATCTCCTGTATATAATGATATATGTACAGCTGGTATAACCTGGGGATCTCCTGTATATAATGATATATGTACAGCCGGTATAAACTGGGGATCTCCTGTATATAATGATATATGTACAGCTGGTATAACCTGGGGATCTCCTGTATATAATGATATATGTACAGCTGGTATAACCTGGTGATCTCCTGTATATAATGATATATGTACAGCCGGTATAACCTGGGGAACTCCTGTATATAATGATATATGTACTGCTGGTATAACCTGGGGATCTCCTGTATATAATGATATATGTACAGCCGGTATAACCTGGGGATCTCCTGTATATAATGAAACATGTACAACTGGTATAACCTGGGGATCTCCTGTATATAATGATATATGTACAGCTGGTATAACCTGGGGATCTTCTGTATATAATGATATATGTACAGCCGGTATAACCTGGGGATCTCCTGTATATAATGATATATGTACAGCTGGTATAACCTGGGGATCTCCTGTATATAATGATATATGTACAGCTGGTATAACCTGGGGTATCCTGTATATAATGATATATGTACAGCTGGTATAACCTGGGGATCTCCTGTATATAATGATATATGTACAGCTGGGATAACCTGGGGATCTCCTGTATATAATGATATATGTACAGCTGGTATAACCTGGGGATCTCCTGTATATAATGATATATGTACAGCTGGTATAACCTGGGGATCTCCTGTATATAATGATATATGTACAGCCGGTATAACCTGGGGATCTCCTGTATATAATGAAACATGTACAACTGGTATAACCTGGGGATCTCCTGTATATAATGATATATGTACAGCTGGTATAACCTGGGGATCTCCTGTATATAATGATATATGTACAGCCGGTATAACCTGGGGATCTCCTGTATATAATGATATATGTACAGCTGGTATAACCTGGGGATCTCCTGTATATAATGATATATGTACAGCTGGTATAACCTGGGGTCTCCTGTATATAATGATATATGTACAGCTGGTATAACCTGGGGATCTCCTGTATATAATGATATATGTACAGCTGGTATAACCTGGGGATCTCCTGTATATAATGATATATGTACAGCCGGTATAGCCTGGGGATCTCCTGTATATAATGATATATGTACTGCTGGTATAACCTGGAGATCTCCTGTATATAGTGATATATGTACAGCTGGTATAACCTGGGGATCTCCTGTATATAATGATATATGTACAGCTGGTATAACCTGGGGATCTCCTGTATATACTGATATATGTACAGATGGTATAACCTGGGGATCTCCTGTATATAATGATATATGTACAGCTGGGATAACCTGGGGATCTCCTGTATATAATGATATATGTACAGCTGGTATAACCTGGGGATCTCCTGTATATAATGATATATGTACAGCTGGTATAACCTGGGGATCTCCTGTATATAATGATATATGTACAGCCGGTATAACCTGGGGATCTCCTGTATATAATGAAACATGTACAGCTGGTATAACCTGTGGATCTCCTGTATATAATGATACATGTACAGCTGGTATAACCTGGGGATCTCCTGTATATAATGATATATGTACAGCTGGTATAACCTGGGGATCTCCTGTATATAATGATATATGTACAGCCGGTATAACCTGGGGATCTCCTGTATATAATGATATGTGTACAGCCGGTATAACCTGGGGATCTCCAGTATATAATGATATGTGTACAGCCGGTATAACCTGGGGATCTCCTGTATATAATGATATATGTACAGCCGGTATAACCTGGGATCTCCTGTATATAATGATATATGTACAGCTGGTATAACCTGGGGATCTCCTGTATATAATGATATATGTACAGCCGGTATAACCTGGGGATCTCCTGTATATAATGATATATGTACAGCCGGTATAACCTGGGATCTCCTGAATATAATGATATATGTAAAGCTGGTATAACCTGGGGATCTCCTGTATATAATGATATATGTACAGCAGGTATAACCTGGGATCTCCTGTATATAATGATATATGTAAAGCTGCTATAACCTGGGGATCTCCTGTATATAATGATATATGTACAGCCGGTATAACCTGGGGATCTCCTGTATATAATGATATATGTACAGCTGGTATAACCTGGGGATCCCCTGTATATAATGATATATGTACAGCTGGTATAACCTGGGGATCTCCTGTATATAATGATATATGTACAGCTGGTATAACCTGGGGATCTCCTGTATATAATGATATATGTACAGCCGCTATAACCTGGGGATCTCCTGTATATAATGATATATGTACAGCTGGTATAACCTGGGGATCTCCTGTATATAATGATATATGTACAGCTGGTATAACCTGGGGATCTCCTGTATATAATGATATATGTACAGCCGCTATAACCTGGGGATCTCCTGTATATAAAGATATATGTACAGCCGGTATAACCTGGGGATCTCCTGTATATAATGATATATGTACAGCTGGTATAACCTGGGGATCTCCTGTATATAATGATATATGTACAGCCGGTATAACCTGGGGATCTCCTGTATATAATGATATATGTACAGCTGGTATAACCTGGGGATCTCCTGTATATAATGATATATGTACAGCTGGTATAACCTGGTGATCTTCTGTATATAATGATATATGTACAGCCGGTATAACCTGGGGATCTCCTGTATATAATGATATATGTACAGCTGGTATAACCTGGGGATCTCCTGTATATAATGATATATGTACAGCTGGTATAACCTGGGGATCTCCTGTATATAATGATATATGTACAGCTGGTATAACCTGGGGATCTCCTGTATATAATGATATATATGTAGAGCTGGGGATCTCCTGTATATAATGATATATGTACAGCTGGTATAACCTGGGGATCTCCTGTATATAATGATATATGTACAGCTGGTATAACCTGGGGATCTCCTGTATATAATGATATATGTACAGCTGGTATAACCTGGGGATCTCCTGTATATAATGATATATGTACAGCCGGTATAACCTGGGGATCTCCTGTATATAATGATATATGTACAGCTGGTATAACCTGGGGATCTCCTGTATATAATGATATATGTACAGCTGGTATAACCTGGGGATCTCCTGTATATAATGATATATGTACAGCCGCTATAACCTGGGGATCTCCTGTATATAAAGATATATGTACAGCCGGTATAACCTGGGGATCTCCTGTATATAATGATATATGTACAGCTGGTATAACCTGGGGATCTCCTGTATATAATGATATATGTACAGCCGGTATAACCTGGGGATCTCCTGTATATAATGATATATGTACAGCTGGTATAACCTGGGGATCTCCTGTATATAATGATATATGTACAGCTGGTATAACCTGGTGATCTTCTGTATATAATGATATATGTACAGCCGGTATAACCTGGGGATCTCCTGTATATAATGATATATGTACAGCTGGTATAACCTGGGGATCTCCTGTATATAATGATATATGTACAGCTGGTATAACCTGGGGATCTCCTGTATATAATGATATATGTACAGCTGGTATAACCTGGGGATCTCCTGTATATAATGATATATATGTAGAGCTGGGGATCTCCTGTATATAATGATATATGTACAGCTGGTATAACCTGGGGATCTCCTGTATATAATGATATATGTACAGCTGGTATAACCTGGGGATCTCCTGTATATAATGATATATGTACAGCTGGTATAACCTGGGGATCTCCTGTATATAATGATATATGTACAGCTGGTATAACCTGGGGATCTCCGGTATATAATGATATATGTACAGCTGGTATAACCTGGGGATCTCCTGTATATAATGATATATGTACAGCTGTTATAACCTGGGGATCTCCTGTATATAATGATATATGTACAGCTGGTATAACCTGGGGATCTCCTGTATATAATGATATATGTACAGCTGGTATAACCTGGGGATCTCCTGTATATAATGATATATGTACAGCTGGTATAACCCGGGGATCTCCTGTATATAATGATATATGTACAGCCGGTATAACCTGGGGATCTCCTGTATATAATGATATATGTACAGCTGGTATAACCTGGGGATCTCCTGTATATAATGATATATGTACAGCCGGTATAACCTGGGGATCTCCTGTATATAATGATATATGTACAGCCGGTATAACCTGGGGATCTCCTGTATATAATGATATATGTACAGCTGGTATAACCTGGGGATCTCCTGTATATAATGATATATGTACAGCCGGTATAACCTGGGGATCTCCTGTATATAATGATATATGTACAGCCGGTATAACCTGGGGATCTCCTGTATATAATGATATATGTACAGCTGGTATAACCTGGGGATCTCCTGTATATAATGATATATGTACAGCTGGTATAACCTGGGGATCTCCTGTATATAATGATATATGTACAGCTGGTATAACCTGGGGATCTCCTGTATATAATGATATATGTACAGCTGGTATAACCTGGGGATCTCCTGTATATAATGATATATGTACAGCTGGTATAACCTGGGGATCTCCTGTATATAATGATATATGTACAGCTGGTATAACCTGGGGATCTCCTGTATATAATGATATATGTACAGCTGGTATAACCTGGGGATCTCCTGTATATAATGATATATGTACAGCTGATATAACCCGGGGATCTCCTGTATATAATGATATATGTACAGCCGGTATAACCTGGGCATATCCTGTATATAATGATATATGTACAGCCGGTATAACCTGGGGATCTCCTGTATATAATGATATATGTACAGCTGGTATAACCTGGGGATCTCCTGTATATAATGATATATGTACAGCTGGTATAACCTGGGGATCTCCTGTATATAATGATATATGTACAGCTGGTATAACCTGGGGATCTCCTGTATATAATGATATATGTACAGCCGGTATAACCTGGGGATCTCCTGTATATAATGATATATGTACAGCCGGTATAACCTGGGGATCTCCTGTATATAATGATATATGTACAGCCGGTATAACCTGGGGATCTCCTGTATATAATGATATATGTACAGCTGGTATAACCTGGGGATCTCCTGTATATAATGTTTCTGTGGATGGGGATGATCTCCAGTTGTCCCTTTTCATATTAGAGCAGTAAGATTTCTGCTACATACAAGTCTTGGATGCGGAGGATCTGGAGAGGTTGGAGTACCCTTTGTTTTTGTTCCACATAATATTAATGATTAATCATACAATACTTTTCATTAAGCCACTTGTAGCGTTAATGACTGAGGACTGTCCTGCCTCGGTGTTGCTCATACAGATGACACATGACATCAGATATCTATGGTTGTACAATGGAGATTTTCTATGTCTTAGATTGTTGCATTGTCTTTGAAGAGGTTGAAGGTGATGAAGTGAGCACTGAAGCAAAATATCAGAGTGCTTGACCTTACAGCAATGTGCCATAGGAGTAATACTGCAAGGACAGTGCCCTCAATAAACTGATCCTTGAATAGAGATATCAGCTGAATGACCCTGGTGTTATCTATATAGAGGTCATTGTACAGGGAGGGGGAGGAGATAAGCTGTGACATCATCTATTGTCAGTAGTGATGTAATGATGGGTCAGTGTTATCTATATAGAGGTCATTGTACAGGGAGGGGGAGGAGATAAGCTGTGACATCATCTATTGTCAGTAGTGATGTAATGATGGGTCAGTGTTATCTATATAGAGGTCATTGTACAGGGAGGGGGAGGAGATAAGCTGTGACATCATCTATTGTCAGTAGTGATGTAATGATGGGTCAGTGTTATCTATATAGAGGTCATTGTACAGGGAGGGGAAGAGATAAGCTGTGACATCATCTATTGTCAGTAGTGATGTAATGATGGGTCAGTTTTAGCTATATAGAGGTCGTTGACCCCTTCCTTGTATCTCCTCTGCTGATGTATGACTGCAGACATCTGCCGTGTTCGCACTCCCAAAAACCGTATATGAAAAATAAACCCGTAGATCAATTTTTTTCCCGCGTTGATGTGAGAGAATAAGTGCGAGAAGCTAAATATAAATGAGGAGCTTAAACATCTTCTACTTGTGGTGAACAATATAAAAATAAATGTTCTGCCGCCCTGTAACTGGGAGCATTAGGAGAAGGAGTTCTGCCACCGCCGCATTCATTTCCATGATGAATCCGCGCCTGCCAATGCCCAAAAATAATCGAATTCTTCCGGCGGCCATTATTTCCCTGCTGTTCGGCCATTTACTACTTTTTATGTACTTACTGCATTGTGTTATAGTGCGGCTGCGGTCACAAGTGATATGAACATGAGGCGTCATCTCTATTATATTATACTGCACTTCTGTACAATAGGTTCTGCTAAATAAAGTTTTTTTCAATACAAATGTCCCCCTCCGCAGGATGGAGAACCGGATCGGTGAGTGATGGTTACCCTGTATAAGGTAGCTTCATACTAGAGCTGTTTATTTCCCCAATTGTAGCTTCATCAAGTGCACTGGGGACATGTCCTCACACTGCTGTGCTCTGTGCTCTCTGTATGTGTAACATACTTTTGATGCAGTACTTCTACAGACACTTGCAGCAGAGAGGAGTGGCTATAGAGTAGTTCATTACAGTGATGTCACAGTACAGGGAGAATACACCGTGATGTCACAGTACAGGGATAATACACACAGTGATGTCACAGTACAGGGATAATACACACAGTGATGTCACAGTACAGGGATAATACACACAGTGATGTCACAGTACAGAGATAATACACACAGTGATGTCACAGTACAGGGATAATACACACAGTGATGTCACAGTACAGAATAATACACACAGTGATGTCACAGTACAGTATAATACACACAGTGATGTCACAGTACAGGATTAATACATGCAGTGATGTCACAGTACAGAATAATACACACAGTGATGTCACAGTACAGTATAATACACACAGTGATGTCACAGTACAAGGATAATACACACAGTGATGTCACAGTACAGGGATAATACACACAGTGATGTCACAGTACAGGGATAATACACACAGTGATGTCGCAGTACAGTGATAATACACAGTGATGTCACAGTACAGGGATAATACACACAGTGATGTTACAGTACAGGGATAATACACACAGTGATGTCACAGCACAGAGATAATACACAGAGATGTCACAGTACAGGGATAATACACACAGCGATGTCACAGTACAGGGATAATACACACAGTGATGTCACAGTACAGGGATAATACACACAGTGATGTCACAGTACAGGGATAATACACACAGTGATGTCACAGTACAGAGATAATACACACAGTGATGTCATAGTACAGGGATAATACACACAGTGATGTCACAGTACACAGATACTACCCACAGTGATGTCACAGTACAGGAGTAATACACAGTGTTATGTAACAGTACTGGGATAATACACACAGTGATGTCACAGCACAGATATAATACACAGTGATGTCACAGTACAGGGATAATACTCACAGTGATGTCACAGTACAGGGATAATACACACAGTGATGTCACAGTACAGGGATAATACACACAGTGATGTCACAGTACAGAGATAATACACACAGTGATGTCACAGTACAGGGATAATACACACAGTGATGTCACAGTACAGGAGTAATACACAGTGTTATGTAACAGTACTGGGATAATACACATAGTGATGTCACAGCACAAGGATAATACACACAGTGATGTCACAGTACAGGGATAATACACACAGTGATGTCACAGTACAGAGATAATACACACAGTGATGTCACAGTACAGGGATAATACACACAGTGATGTCACAGTACAGGAATAATACACAAAGTGATGTCACAGTACAGGGATAATACACACAGTGATGTCACAGTACAGGGATAATACACACAGTGATATCACAGTACAGGGATAATACACACAGTGATGTCACAGTACAGGGATAATACACACAGTGATGTCACAGTACAGGGATAATACACACAGTGATGTCACAGTACAGGGATAATACACACAGTGATGTCACAGTACAGGGATAATACACACAGTGATGTCACAGTACAGGGATAATACACACAGTGATGTCACAGTACAGGGATAATACACACAGTGATGTCACAGTACAGGATAATACACACAGTGATGTCACAGTACAGGGATTGCAGAGATTCTTATTATTATTATTGTTATGATCCTGATGATGATTGTGTATGTCGGTGTTATTGGCGCACAATATATTTCGGATCAGATCTCCCTTCTCCCTCCTCTCTCTCTCTACATGACAGTCCTTCGGGATTGTGGTTTTAGTTCTCCATGTCAGGCTGGCGTCGTCCGTGCTGAGGTTTGATCACGTTTACTTAATGATGTGGGAAGCATGAAAAAAAATAGTTTTTCCTCGGGGAATAAGATTAATTAATCCCAGAGCGAAAACACAGAGACGGAAGGTCAGCCGGAGCGGCCTCAAGATGTCAGAGAGACAAGGCTTCTCCTCTATGACCGATCCAGCGCAGGATTCATGGTACAGTACACAGATATTAGGAAGTACAATTCCTTTAATCAGGCGTCATCTGCCCCTTAAGGGGTTATAGATTATTACATATTCTGGATTACGGTTATAGATAAGATTTAAAGGGGTGACCCCAAGATTTAATGTTATCTCCTATCACATGGCTGTAATGGTTGTACATTGTGAATGGAGCTATAGTGGGTATGCTCAGTCTCTGCACATTCAGTGTCGGACTGGCCCACCAGAGCATCAGAGAATCCTCCGGTGGGCCCCAGGTTCCTACACTATATAATAGGCCCCAAAGATCTTCATTTGGAAGTAAATGGAGTAATAATTTGATATTATAATCTATTTCCTATAAAATGATACATGATATGATTTTTTAATTGTATTTTATGATTGAAGGGCGGGCCCTCCTCTGGTAGACCCAATATATGCCAGTCTGACACTGTTCACATTGGATGCTTTTGGCTCCAAATTCTAATTGGAGGGGGACAAAAGGGACTCAAAAGAGTAAGACGTGCATAAGTTGACCAAACAGTTCAGAAAAATGTATCACATTGGGGCAAATTTACTTACCCGGCCCATTCGTGATCCAGCGGCGCGTTCTCTGCGATGGATTCGGGTCCGGACAGGTTTCATTACGGTAGTTCCTCCGACGTCCACCAGGTGGCGCTGATGCGCTGAAGTTCCCCGGAACGCACTGGAGTACACCGAGCCGGGCTGAGTGAAGGTAAGTGCAAGCTCCGCAACACATTTTTTTAAAAAAATGTGGCGGTTTTTCCGAATCCGTCGGGTTTTCGTTCGGCAACGCCCCCCGATTTCCGTCGCCTGCATGCCAGCGCCGATGCGCCACAATCCGATCGCGTGCGCCAAAATCCCGAGGCAATTCAGGGAAAAATCGGCGCAAATCGGAAATATTCGGGTAACACATCGGGAAAACGTGAATCGGGTCCTTAGTAAATGACCCCCATTATGCTCTAAGACTCCCCCTAGTGGTGACTTGTTGCCTGCAGACAACACATTGTTTGTTTGTAGTCTGTTGTCGTGACAACATACTATGCAATACTTGATCGAGATTAGAGATAAGCAAATCATTCAAGATTCGTTCACTGAAAGATTCGTAACATTCCATTAGTTCCGAACCAATGTTGCTTTAATTTTCCTGGAAATTGTTACATAATTTTTTATATATACATTTTTTTCACATTCCACAAAACAATGATAACGGAAATCAACGGACGCATTACAATTAGACTACGGTTACTATTGTATGTACCAAGTTCCTCCGAAGTGAATCCGAAAATATTCGGAATTCGATTTTGTGCCTTAAAACCGACAGATTGCTGAATCTTCAAATGATTAAATAGATTTACTCATCTCTTATCAAAACAATTGACAAAGTTTCTCCATCTTTTTATTTAAGTTATAAAACCGAATTGTAAAAGTTTGCACCCCCCCCTCCACCCTCCCCCGACGAATGTAGAATTAAGGAAATAACCAGACTTTCTGTCCTTAAATTCATTACTAATGTGTCAGCTTTAATGGGTTTTTTTCGCTGGAACCTGATAATTCCGTTTCCACCTTTGGATATATTAAAAATGGAAAAAAAAAAATCTAAATTTGACCGAGCGGGTTGTGGAGTTAATACTGTTTAGCGCTCATTTGCATGGACCGGAGATAAGAGGTGGCCATCTCTGCTCCTTCCCATAAATTGGGGTTACAGAAATCATAAATTGATTTTCTCCTGTGCAGTAACACATCTGACATTGTGCTCACAGGCGGCAATCTCCGGTACGCAGCGAGCGCGCCGGGCCATGGGGAGACGTGCGAGAACTGAAGAGTGCGCCTCATGAAGAACCAACCTCAATACAGGATCTCATTATAGGAGCCAAATAGTCTCTATAAAGCACAAAGATGTCTGGAATGTTCTAATCTTCTCATTTTAGCTAATTTTTTTCCCTTTTCTTTCCATTGCTCTTCCTGTCTCCCAAGTTCATTAGTTTAAGAATAGAATTCAAGGAAATCAGTAAGGACTGACACATGCTTTGAAGGAATAATTGATGTTTTATCTTTATCTATCTATCTATCTATCTATCTATCTATCTATCTATCTCATATCTATCTATCTATCTATCTATCTATCTCATATCTATCTATCTATCTATCTCATATCTATCTATCTATCTATCTATCTATCTATCTATCTATCTAATTGGAAAAAGCGAGCAGCACTCCAAAGGTAGAATTCAAAAGTTGGTGATCTTTATTGAGGCAAGTGGCAACGTTTTGGTGTTGGACACCTTTTTCAAGCCAGTTGAGCCACTTGCCTCCATAAAGATCACCAACTTTTGAATTCTACCTTTGGAGCGCTGCTCGCTTTTTCCAATTTGTATCTGCGTAAGGACCAAGCCAGGACCTTGGCGGGCTCTGCACCCCCTGTCCTTAGGGGTTCCATAAAGCTGTGTGGACTCGAACTCTACTTCTTGTATCTATCTATCTATCTATCTATCTATCTTATATCTATCTATCCATCTCATATCTATCTATCTATCTATCTATCTTATATCTATCTATCCATCTCATATCTATCTATCTATCTATCTATCTATCTATCTATCTCATATCTATCTATCTATCTATCTATCTCATATCTATCTATCTCATATCTATCTATCTCATATCTATCTATCTTATATCTATTTATGTTATATCTATCTATCCATCTCATATCTCGCTACAGAACTGTATGAACGCTTGTTTTCTGCATAACAAGTTGTCGTTCCTAGTTTCAGTATTTAAAGAGTGTCTGTCATTTGATATAGTTTTTAGTATTGTATGGTGAAGACTGTTTTTCCAATATATTGCATTAAAAAAATCCCTTTAGTAATGGGTTTATTAAGAAACAGGCTGAAAAGTGCCCTTTAGTAATGGATTTACTACAACCTTGTCCGCCTATCCTTCCCTGTTTGTTTACACAGCTTTGATAAATGACTATTTACCCTTTTTTCTCTTTCCCCGGCTGTAGTATGCTATGAGCATTATTTTCAAACATCAAGCTGAAAATGAAGAGGGTAATCATCGCTGCTCACAGCTGTGTAAACAAACACTGGGAGATACGATGTGAATTGTCTGGTCTGGGGGCCTGTCTTATTAATTGTCTGGTCTGGGGCCTGTGTTATAAACTGTCTGGTCCGGGGGCCTGTGTTATTAATTGTCTGGTCTGGGGCCTATGTTATCAATTGTCTGGTCTGGGGCCTATGTTATCAATTGTCTGGTCTGGGGCTTATGTTATTAATTGTCTGGTCTGGGGCCTATGTTATCAATTGTCTGGTCTGGGGCCTATGTTATCAATTGTCTGGTCTGGGGCTTATGTTATTAATTGTCTGGTCTGGGGCCTATGTTATCAATTGTCTAGTCTGGGGCTTATGTTATTATTTGTCTGGTCTGGGGCCAATGTTATCAATTGTCTGGTCTAGAGCTCGTGTTTTTAATTATCTGGCCTGGGGCTTATGTAATCAATTGCCTGGTCTAGGGTCTGATCACTCGTCTGGTTGAATGTCTACAAAATTATTCATTGGCTGGTCTGGGGACTTTATCATCAAATGTTCTGGCCTCTACCTTATTTATTATTTAGTGTCTTGTATTGTCTGTAACATTAGCAATTGTCTGGTCCGGAGTCTGGATTAGAATTATTTATCTGGTTTGGGGTCTTAATATTACTTGGTCCATGGTCTAATTCTCTGCTGTTGGATCTGCATTATTTAATTTCTGGTGTGGGTTCTGCTTTAAAATTGTTAGGCTTTGGGGTCTGTATTGAATATTGTCCGATGTGGGGGTCTGCATTACTATTATTAAGATTTATTGTCTGATGTGGGGGTTTGTATTCTGGGGCCTGTGGTATTATTTGTTGTCAGGTCTGGGGTCTGCTTTTTCATTGTCTAATCTTAGGTCTGCTTTTTTCTTTTTAGATTTGGTCGTCTGAATTATTAAATATCTGTGTGGTCAGTCTTAATATTCATTGTCTGGTGTAGGGTTTCTATTATTTATTATCCGGCCGCTGTATTAGGTGCTGATGAGGTTACATTTAGTGCTGCAATGTTTTATGTGAAGTTCCTGAGATGGTATTTTGTGCTGTACTAGTGAAAGCTGGTGCTTTTAGGATCCTGGTTACGAGTGCGGCCCCTTGTCGTTGAATAGTATGACAAAGGACCCTCAAGTTCATCCCTGGTCTTAAAAGGTTGTTCACCCCTGATCATAAAAGGTTCTTCACCCCTGATCTTAAAAGCCATACCATGGAGCAAATCAATGGGGACATAAATGGAGTCTATGGAAAAACCTCAGCTTCCTCATTGTGACACGACCTAATCAGCACTGCCATGCATGCTCAATGGTGGTCTTGGTGGTCCTTGATGGACCAGATAATTGGATTGCCGCCTGCAGTCTTATTAGATCAACTCTGGCGTTTTATAGCGTAGCCTGACCTTGACTCTCCATTATCATCGTGCTCCAGTTTATTACCGATGGCTCGGCCCCGCACCACGAGATAGGCTCCTTTATTCTTCTTCTGCCTCGTAAGCACCAGAGGAACGAGGAGAACGCGTTACCTTAGTGGCTTCATTAATTGTAGCAAAGGGGAAAGATGAGAAGCAAACAACGTGTGAAGAACACGCCGATATCTGTGGAGCCTCTCTAAAAGTTTTCTCCAACCAGTCAATTAATTATTCAGAAGAGCAATCAATCCGGAGCTTGATGTACTAATCAACACACATCCCGGGCGCTAAGCACTTCTCACTCCAGCCATTGATCAAGCCAAGGATGCTCCATAGACCGTTTAGAGAGACAGCATGTTCCAACCCTCTCAGGTCAGATCTTTGACACCATTTGCCGGGTCATAGAGAAGGGCCAGTGCCAGACAGTCTGAAGGAAAGTCATTAGTTTTCTCTCGATAGCCTTGTCAAGGAGTCTCCGAAGAGTCACATTGGGGAAGGTAAAGGTCTCTTACTGGGGCTCCGGTTTCAGGTGATACAAACGTCATCCTTCCCTTTCAGGCTTTGACTCTTCTTCCACTAGTAGTAGTTTAGAGTGGAAATGTTAGAAAGAAATTATCTTATAGAAAATATACCAGCAAGTCCTAGGCAGTCCAGTTTTATCTTACCTATGCCTATGTTGTTAAAAATGTACCATATATACTCGAGTATAAGCCTAGTTTTTCAGCTCAAAAAAATGTACTGAAAACCCAAACTTGGCTTATACTTGAGTAAAAAAAAAATATATCAAAACTCAACTTTCTGGCTTCCCCCGCTGCTGGCTATATACTGGGGCAGAGGGCTGGCTAAATACTGGGACAGGGGGCTGGCTATATACTGGGGGATATGGGCTGGCAGGCTATATGCTGGGGGGGCAGGTGCTGGGTATATACTATTGGGCAGGGTCCAGCAGGCTGTATACTGGGGCAGGGGGCTGGCTATATACTGGGACAGGGAGCTGGCTATATACTGGGGGATATGGGCTGGGAGGCTATATACTGGGGGCAGGTGCTGGCTATATACTATGGGTCCGGCAGGCTATACACTGGAGACGCTGTGACCAATGCATTTCCCACCCTCGGCTTATACTCGAGTCAATAGGTTTTCCCAGGTTTTTGTGGTAAAATTAGGGGCCTTGGCTTATACTTGGGTCGGCTTAAACTCGAGTATATACGGTACTTATATTCCAGGACTTTAGCTTGCCCTCACACTGCTGTGTTCTCAGCTCTGTGCACTAAATTACTCCACATCTCCTCCTTATTTGCTCTGAGTGCAGACAGGATTTGGCATTGTCCCTGCAGTTGTGTAACCATAACTTTGTTTATGTTGTTGGTAGCAGCAGGACTGTGAAATATGATTTGTAAAGCGATGTAGAATTTGATGGTGCTATATAAATAAACATTAATATTATTCATCCTTTTGATATATATATATATACCAGGATTGTAGCTTTTACCGAGTGCACTGGAGACATGTCCTCACACTGCTATGCTCCCAGCTCTCTGCAGCTAGTGGTAGGTATTCTCCCTGGAGAGATGTATAATCATACCTTTGTGTATGTTGTAAGAAGCAGCAGGATTGTTATCCCAACGCAACACAGTGGTCAGTCGGATTGTGCACCAGATTTATCATGCAGATTCCGACAGAAATGTGTTGCATGCCCCATGTGTCGACCCCCCCCAAAAAAAAAAAAGTGGTGCACTCTGTTAGGGCAGTGGAGGGGGCACCAGATTCATGAAGAAATCCTGAATCTGGCGCCCCCTGCACATTACACAGGTAACTGCGCATAGTACAGACTGCACTGTCTTTGATAAATGTGCCCCATTGTTCTTCCTAATGGCTCCATTTAATATTCCATGTAATTTACTGGGAAGCTGGAAAAAATTGAATTGAGACCATTTCAGGCTTTGCTTTTTACGACCTTCATTGTGTGGTCCAATTACACATCCCTTTTATTGTTTGGGTCAGTACGATCACTGAGATGCCAAACTCGTGTAGTCTTCAAACCTGTAAAAAATGAAACACTTTTGCAAAAATGTTCTTTTTGTATTTCCATGTTCTGACTTCTGTAATTATCTCATGCCAAGGCTTCATTCACATGAACATATGATTTCTCCAGTCCTGTATTTCCGTGTTGTATCAATCCGTGACTTTTTTCATCCACATGTACATGTATGTCACCGTATCCGTATAAAATACGGAGGGCTGGAGAATGATGGCCCACTATTGGCTGGCTGATAGAATGCACCTCCCATTGGTTCTGATCTCCCTGGATACTGCATGTGTATACGGCAGCATACAGTGCAACACAGCTGTAACACATATTTTATACGTTACCATAGACTTCTATGGGGGGGTACGGAATGCAAATATATAAGAAAATAGGATATGCTCTATATTTTTTTATATCTCAAAAAATGGTACGGTGCACAATACGGCCATTGAAATGAATGGGTCCGTATGCGACATGTATATAAAAACGTATATACAAAAGTTTTCATACGGTCACGTGTGTGAGGCCTTGGAAATATGCCGCAATGTGAAATTTTTGTTGTAGGTTGAGCTTATGTTTACATTTATATAGTCTTGAGAAGTGTGCGCCCCTCCGGGGAAAAACAAAAAATTATGGGAAATGTTGATTTGCAGATATTTTGCCCAGGGTTTGTGATGGGATTGGTGTAATTGGCTGGATAACACATCTGTGCACAGTTGGCCAATGGTACAGATCAGAGATGTCCTAACCTTGTAGATGCCAATAGAGGTCACATTACTGAATGCTATGAACGTAGGGAGTGGTTCCCTCGCTCCCCGCTCTTCTTTCCCTTTCTCTTCCCTTTTTCCTATGTAAAAACTTAGCTTTGGTCATCTCAGATGTATGCCCTACCCCAGTGGGATTTATCACCACAATGGTTGGTTGGTTTTCAGACAGGATTGTTGAATCGGGCATATAGGCAGTGGTCTAAGGTCCTTCCTTCCCCAAACATTTCTCAAAGTTAAACACTATTGTATAGTATATGGCTGGTAATGGATTGTTGAATAGGGCATATAGGCAGTGGTCTAGGGAACCATTGTGGTGCATGTAGTATAATTTAAGGATCTTTTGTGAAATGTTGAACTTCATGCTTTGGTCTTCTACGATGTATGCCTTACCCCAAAGGGATATATCACCACAATGGTTGGTTTTCTTGTACTACTTTTTGTCTAACCTGTGACAAATAATAGCCACAAAAAATAGTACAAGAAAACCAACCAAAGTGGTGATAAATCCATGTCATTGTATCAGAACGATTCTATAGTCAATACTGGATACAACTGCATCATATTGAGATCACTTAGCTTCGAGTTTGGCCGTGATCGGCAGAAGCTGAAAGTTCTGTTCCGATTATGGAAAACATTCACCTGTAATCGCTGCTGACACCGATCATGGGTGTTACTCTTTAAATGCCTCTGGCAAGAGCCAATACCTTCTGGATTTCGACCTTTAAGCTGGAAAAAGGATCCCGCTAACGGCTAAAGAGAACTGGAATGGCCATTCTGAATTCAATGGAATATAGTGACCTGATAGAACTTCTCCCTTCCTTTTTTTTTCCATACCCCTTCCTTTCCCTTCCCCTTTCTACTGTGGGTCCCAGACCCAGTGTTTGTATTGTTGACCCTATGTTGGGGTCTTGTTTTCCTATAAAATTGGAAAAACTCAATAAATACAGTTAATACTGGCAAAGCCGCAGCCAACATTAAATTTCCCATGGATCCCAAATTCCCCTTTTTTGAGGATCATCACTCCCCGTGGCTTTGCTGGCAGCATTTCAAGAGTTAATACCAATGATCAGTACCAGCATCCATCACAGGTGTGGTGAACCCCCAACTTCTGGCTAATGTCCAGGCTTAGATTCAAGGACACAAACAGCACAGACACAAACATTGCGTGTCTGCTCATCACTAATGAAGAATGGTTCCATTCACTGACAGCAAGCAGAGACCTGGAAAAAGTTAAACTAAACCGCAGAGTATATGAGAACATGATGGACGCAGAAGATTATCTCAGTGTTAAGAAGAAGGCATTAGATGGCGCGGAGGATTTAATTGAAACGTCTTCCGAGTTTAAAAGTAATTTCTTTTGAGATTTATAGTCAAGAGGAGAAGAAAGTGAGAAAATAACTTTATTGTTTTAACGTTAAGTGTACATCCTCCGAGCGTTCAGGTTTAACGTCTCAGGATTCGAGAGGTGATCAATTCTTACACATCAAGCAATCTAACTAGAAAAAATATAACCAGGCGGCGCCTCCCGGAGCTTAAATATTAAACCGCACGCACCCGGAACGTGTAAACGTCGGATTGTTAGGGAGCGACGCATCTTGTATTTCTTCCTGTAAATTAGGTGTCTGCTCTCCCCCTTTTGTAGAATAAATAGAAAGATGAAGAACATTAAGAATTCCGGGAATAGAAAGGAAATCTACAACCTGTGAGATACAAGATGCCGCTTATGCTACATCGTAACTTTTATCGGTTTCTTTCTTTTCACCGGTTAGAATTTTAATGTTTAATCTCGAAGGAAAGAGAAAAAATATGGAGCAAAAAATCTGGATATTTCTGCAACCTTGTGATGAGGGGATGGCTCCATAGTCCTCTCCATATGGGTTGTCTTCTTCTGCTCATTAGAGCCCAAATTACGGCCAACCAGAAGATCTTCTAATACACTATGAAGTGGTCTTATCCTTCATCTTCTTCATCATCATTGCCCCCTCCTTCTTGCCGTTCATCATCTGCTTCTGTTCATCCTGTATCTTGCCATTCTCTTCTTGACTTAACCTGTAGCTCACTTTGTCACTTGCCATTCTTCTTGACCTCCTCATCTTCATTCTTAATGTCCTTCTTCTTTTTCTTGCCGTGATCCTTTTCTTCAGCTTTCTTCTTGCATGTCCTTTTCACATCTTCCCGCCCCACATTTCCTCATTTCTCTTCTTCTCACCCTTTTCCTTGACCTTCTTTTTGTCTTCTTAATGTCCTACTTGACCCATGCCTTGGTGGCCTCCGTTCTTACGCATTTTCTTCTTATACTTGATGCTTGCCACCATTCTTATTGGCCTTCTTTTTAAAGACTTCTTGCCCTACATCTTATCATTTCTCTTCTACTCGCCCTTCGACTTGACCTCCTTATTTTTCTCAATTCCTGTTTTGCCTTCTTCCGGCTCTTCTTCTTGAATGAAGTCTACAACCTGGGATTCCCAACCTGTGGTGGCCGAGGCGGAGATACAAGATGCCGCTTATGTTACATCGTAACTTTTATCGGTTTCTTTCTATTCAACGGTTAGAATTCTAATGCCGTGTTTCTTCTCGAAGGAAAGAGATAAAAAAAATGTAGGATGGGTGCAAAAGTCTGGATATTTCTGCAACCTTGTGATGAGGGGATGACTCCATAGTCAATTCCTTATTGGTTGTATTCTTCTGATCATTAGAGCCCAAATTAAGGCCAACCATAAGATTTTCTTATACACTATGAAGTGGTCTTATCCTTCATCTTCTTCATCATCATTGCCCCCTCCTTCTTGCCGTTCATCATCTGCTTCTTTTCATCCTGTATCTTGCCATTCTCTTCTTGACTTAACCTGTAGCTCACTTTGTCTTCACTACTTGCCGTTCTTCCTTCTTAATGTCCTTCTTCTTTTTCTTGCCGTGATCCTTGTCACCTTTCTTCTTCCATGTCCTTTTCTCATCTTCCCGCCCCACATCTCCTCGTTTCTTTTCTACTCACCCTTTTCCTTGACCTTCTTTTTGTCTTCTTAATGTCCTACTTGACCCATGCCTTGCTGGCCTCCGTTCTTACGCATTTTCTTCTCATACTTGATGCTTTCCACCATTCTTATTGGCCTTCTTTTTAAAGACTTCTTGCCCTACATCTTCTACTTGCCCTTCGACTTGACCTCCTTATTTTTCTCAATTCCTGTTTTGCCTTCTTCTGGCTCTTCTTCTTGATCCTTTCCACCACTCTTCTTTGCCTTTGTCTTTCTGTCTTCATGCCACCTGTCTTGCACTTTATTTTGTTTGACTTCTTGACCTCTTCTTTTTGGGGATTATTTTAGGATGAGCGTCAGAAAGTGAACAACTTTGAAAAATGTGTCTCTTTTTGGTTGGGAAGGACACATCTCAACCTTCATCTTGTTCCTCAAAATTTTTGTTCAAGTCTTATTCTGTCCTTACTCCATCCTTCTATTTTTCTCCACTTCCCTCCTCACCTCTTTCTCTTCTTGTCCTTTCCTACCTGCCCTTGACCTTTGTATGCTTCCTCTTACCATCTTACCTCTCAATCCTTTCTCCTTCTTTTAACCCCTTTCTTGTATCTCCTTCCCTTCTTCTTAAGTTACTTCTTGGAGAGATGTAACTTGAAGCTGATGGGCCCGAGTGTAAAATATGTGCCAGGCCCCCAATTATAATGTATTGTTTATAGTACTAGTTTTCTTATAGGAAAGGTCACCATAAGGGCCCACTAGGCCTTGTGAACCCGGTTGTGACCGTATCGTCTGCGTCTTCCTTTTCAGCCTATAAATATAGATGACCTATCCTAAGGAGAGTGCAGGGCCACTATTATTTATCTTATGTAGTGTAGTGTAATACAGTCTGTGGATGAGGGGAGTAGTACAAGCTGAAAGAGCTTCAAGAAGGGTCTAGGTGTCTTTTAACATCAAAATATCATTAATGGCTATTATTATTATTATTATTATTATTAATGGTCACGTAATAAAATAAAATTGTGTCCCCTTATATCTCTTCCTCATCCAATCCCTTCCCTTTCTTGGTTGTATTGGCTGTTGTGTGATTTCTGTATACGCCCCTACATTCCCCGTGAATATTTCTTCTACCACAATCCTCAGTCTATACAAACACTTCCCAGTCAGAGAATAAGTCGGCTTAATCCTTTCCTACAGGTGAGATATTCTCCAGGCCTAATTTGTATAAAGCGAGTAGACGGTAATGTCACCGCTGCCGAACAAGCTGGAAGGCTTCTTAAATCTCTGTTTTATTAGAGCGAGCGGTCGCTGCACGATCCAGCACAGGGAGACGCAACGAGCAGATTAATAATTCATCAGGTTATTTTCTTAAATAAATGTAAAGTAATTATTGCAGGCCTTTTTTTTCCTAGAAAGAGCGCGTGATGCATGCGGCAGTCAGAGCCTTACACAATCATTGACATTGAGTAAAGATCCTCCATCCATTGATTTCATCCTTAATCTCTTTTAACTCCAAAGATTAATTACAAGCGTTCTGCTTAAAAGCCAGAGTTACTATTGCTCTTGTCATGCTGTAAATCTCATTAGATGGCAAAAAAAAAAATCAAAATTAAAAAAAAAAAAAATCAGTTCCAAACTGTGCAAATTGATTTTTTTTTTTCCCGAGCTGAAATTATTTATATATCTGAACACCAATATTACCTAATCACCAAATGCTTTGGTTGAGGTTCTTAATCACACACCCCCAAGGAGTGTCTCAGACACGGATGCACCAAGGAGTCCCCAGAAAGATGTCCCCTAAGTTGTCACTCCAAGGTTTCCAAAGAGTTTCTCACCAACAGATGTCCCCAAGAAAGTCTCAGATGTCCGTGAGGGTGTCAACAACACATGACTCAAGAATGTCCTAGTCACAGATGCTCCAAGGTGTCTCTAGAAAATGTTCTCATGGTCCCCAGATGTCCCTAAAGTTCTAACTTGCAGGTGCCCTCAAAGTGTCTCTGCAATAGATGCCCCCCAAGAAAAGCTCAAATTACCCAGAAGGTCTCAAATATAAATGCCAGTCACAGATGCTCTAAGGCAGTGATGGCGAACCTTTTAGCGGCCGTGTGCCCAAACAGAACCCCAAACCCCCCTTATTTATCACAATGTGCCAACTAAAAATTAAAGCAGTAACTTATTGCTCCCTGTTCAACAACTTTCAATCATATTGGCCTCCTGAGGACAGCAGCACAGTAGAAAGATGGAAAATTTACATCACTTCTTTCCAGTGTCCCTCTGTACACAGAGAATCGTGGGGCCAGCAGGAGGTCCTCCAAAGATAATTCGGCCCTGTCTACTCATTCTCCCTCTTCCTACAGTCCCAAGTAGTGAAGGAAGTATCAAAATATGACTGAAAGCCGCATCTTTTAAGTTGCTTGGAACTGCAGGAAGATTCTTTGAGTCCTGTCTGGTGTGCTGGGGCGATGGACCGGGTGCCCACAGAAAGGGCTCTGAGTGCCACCTCTGGCACCCGTGCCATAGGTTCGCCATCACTGCTCTAAGGTGTCTCCAGAAAGATATTCTTATGGTCCCCACATGCTCTTAATTTGACAAATGCAAGTTTCTCTTCCCATATCTCAGAATCCCCTTAGAACGTTTTTTAATGGCCCAAGAGTTTTGACCTACATGTCTAAAGAGTTTGTCACATAAAAAAACATTTATTAGAAAAAAGAGTTTCACAGTCATAAATGCTCCATTGTATCTCTAGAAAAATGACCTTGTTGTCCTCAGATGCCCTTAATTTGTCCAATGAAGTCTCCCAGAGTCTCCCAGATTACCAACAGATGTCCACCAAAGGATTTTAAGCAAAGATTCAACCTAAAGGTGGACACCAAGTGTCTTAGCCAAAAAGCTCCCCAAAGTCTCATCCAGACATACTCCAAGAGATACTTGCAGGAACTGATGTCTCCATAATGTCCTAGTCCAAGACATCCCCCACAGAGTCTCAGCAACAGATTCCCCAAAAAGGTAGCTGCAAATGTGACTCCCCCCACCACCACCAAAAATAGTGTGTCCACCTCAAATAACCTCAATAATGTAGAAGCAACTCCCAAAGTATTTTTGGCAAAAATGTCTTTTCATTGATAAACCAGTCCTTGGTGATGTGATGTCACACCGGTACTCTCTGTAATGTAACGAGCCATGCACCTGGGTGACATCACATGAACAGGAATATATTGAGCTATTCACATGTGTGACATCACATCACCATGGATATAACAAGCTGTGCACCTGTGTGACATCAAATGACCAGGGATATAATGAGCAATGCACCTGGGTGACCTCACATGACCAGGGATATGACGAGCAATGCACCTCTGTGACATCACATGACCAGGGATACAATGAGCCGTGCACCTGTGTGACATCACATGACCAGGGATACAATGAGCCGTGCACCTGTGTGACATCAAATGACCAGGGATATAATGAGCCATGCACCTGGGTGACCTCACATGACCAGGGATATGACGAGCCATGCACCTGTGTGACATCACATGACCAGGGATATATAACGAGCCGTGCACCTCTGTGACATCACATGACCAGGGATACAATGAGCCGTGCACCTGTGTGACCTCACATGACCAGGGATATGACGAGCCATGCACCTGTGTGACATCACATGATCAGGGATCTAATGAGTCGTGCATCGGTGCGGTGTCGGACTGGCCCACCAGAGTACCAGAGGATCCTCCTGTGGGCCCTGGTTCAACCTTACTGAATACTAAAACCCAGAGGTGCAACAGAAAGCAACCCAATTTGGAAGCAGCTAGAATCTATTTCCTGGCTGATAATGAAGAGTGGGCCCCAGACAACCCAGTCCGACACTGCATTGGTGTGACATCACATGACCAGGGATATAATGAGCATTGCACCTATGAGACATCACATGACCCACAATACCCCAAGTAGAAATGCTCAGGTGTAACAAGAAATGTACTTCTCCTGCGCCAGCTCCCAGTGTTATGGAAGTATCCCAGCCGCAAGTGGTGGGAGGCACAGAATCTACTTTGGAAAAACCATGGCCACAGCGGGAGCAGGAATTGTCATTGGAGTAAGGGATCTTTTGGGCACCATTGTGTCTACTGATTTGTAAAGGTGGGTCCCCTAACTCATGGAACTTGTGGCAAGACCGTCAGCCTGGAGCTAGAATCAGGAGCTAGAATCAGGAGCTAGAATCAGGAGCTAGAATCAGGAGCTAGAATCAGGAGCTAGAATCAGGAGCTGGAATCAGGAGCTGGAATCAGGAGCTAGAACCAGGAGCTAGAATCAGGAGCTAGAACCAGGAGCTAGAATCAGGAGCTAGAACCAGGAGCTAGAATCAGGAGCTAGAACCAGGAGCTAGAATCAGGAGCTAGAACCAGGAGCTAGAATCAGGAGCTAGAACCAGGAGCTAGAATCAGGAGCTAGAACCAGGAGCTAGAATCAGGAGCTAGAACCAGGAGCTAGAACCAGGAGCTAGAACCAGGAGCTAGAATCAGGAGCTAGAACCAGGAGCTAGAATCAGGAGCTAGAATCAGGAGCTAGAGCTTTTCTTTTGTTTCCTGAATTCCTAGTAAAAACCCTTTATCAGTACTTACAAACCTCCCTAATGAAGACACAAAAAAACCCTAAAAATTAAAAAAAAACAAGCATTTGTGTGGATGGGCTCCGTGCCCGAGGTTTTTTCTAATGCAGCTTAAGTTGTCATCTGTGGATTTGAAATCCTTTGCCCTCGTGTATTAGGATCAGGCAAAACGCCAAGGGCCAAGGTTAATGACGTTCCGTTAAATAATAAATAGCGTGATTATTATTTCCAGCTAAATTAGCAGCGGGAGACATTGTGCGGACAAGAGGCGCGGTGGACGCAGCTCTCCCCGTTTTCTATATGTGGGTTTTTCTCGTTTGGCAGATTACTACTTGACTTATTATCTTCATGCAGTTAAGCCTGAGAGCTTGGTGTCTTAGTACATAAAGCCCTGGTGGTTCTCCAGCTTCTATAATTAGGGATTAGACACAAAGGTCTTAAGGACTACACAAAACTATTGCTTTCTTGCGCTAGTTTATAATTTAACCTCTCAAGGGTCACATTTCCTGTAAAACTCGGCCATTTGTGCTGCAAACCTTTCATTCTATATAATTCACTAGTAACGAGATTCATATTTCTATTATTTTATCACATGCCTTATTTATGCGACATCTGGATCATCGCAGAGGCTGCTGTAAGAACAGGGACAACAAGATCTATCTATCTATCTTCTATCTATCTATCTATCTATCTATCTCATATATATCTATCTATCTCATATCTATCTCATATCTATCTTCTATCTATCTATCTATCTATCTATCTATCTATCTATCTATCTCATATCTATCTATCTATCTATCTATCTCATATCTATCTATCTATCTATCTATCTCATATCTATCTATCTATCTATCTATCTCATATCTATCTATCTCATATCTATCTATCTATCTATCTATCTCATATCTATCTATCTATCTATCTATCTATCTATCTATCTATCTCATATCTATCTATCTATCTCATATCTATCCATCTATCTCATATCTATCTATCTATCTATCTATCTATCTATCTATCTATCTATCTATCTCCTATCTATCTATCTATCTATCTATCTATCTATCTCCTATCTATCTATCTATCTCATATCTATCTATCTATCTATCTATCTCATATCTATCTATCTATCTATCTATCTATCTATCTCATATCTATCTATCTATCTATCTATCTCATATCTATCTATCTATCTTCTATCTATCTATCTATCTCATATCTATCTATCTCATATCTATCTCATATCTATCTATCTATCTCATATCTATCTATCTATCTCATATCTATCTATCTATCTATCTATCTATCTATCTCATATCTATCTCCTATCTATCTATCTATCTATCTATCTATCTATCTATCTCATATCTATCTATCTATCTCATATCTATCTATCTCATATCTATCTCATATCTATCTATCTATCTCATATCTATCTATCTATCTCATATCTATCTATCTATCTATCTAAAAATAAGGAAGTCCAAGGCAGCACAACCTACTTGTCTGGGTGCATAAATCTGTATATCCGTGGCAAGGATCCAATAATATATTCAGGAAAGGCAGCAGCACTCCAGTTTGTAAATTAATTCAAGGTGATCTTTATTTCAGATGCGACGTTTCGGTCGCATCTGAAATAAAGATCATCCTGAATAAATTCACAAACTGGAGTGCTGCTGCCTTTCCTGAATATTTATCTATCTATCTATCTATCTATCTATCTATCTATCTATCTATCTATCTCATATCTATCATCTATCTATCTATCTATCTATCTATCTCATATCTATCTATCTCATATCTATCTATCTATCTATCTATCTATCTATCTATCTATCTATCTCATATCTATCTATCTCATATCTATCTATCTATCTATCTATCTCATATCTATCTATCTATCTATCTCTCTCATATCTATCTATCTATCTATCTCATATCTATCTCATATCTATCTATCTCATATCTATCTCATATCTATCTATCTCATATCTATCTATCTATCTATCTATCTCATATCTATCTCATATCCATCTATCTCATATCTATCTATCTATCTATCTATCTCATATCCATCTATC